>NC_081558.1:134476494-134595793 GCF_022355385.1 Mustela nigripes | reverse complement strand
CACACACACACACACACACACACACACACATTACCACCTTGGCCCATTGACTGAAGACTCAGGCCCTGACTCCAACTTTCTCTCTGACCCATTTCACACCATTGCCATGAGTGACTTCAACATCCACATGATCAAATCAGCTCACAACGCCCCCTCCAATTGTGAACATCAGGCCTACCCCTAATTTCATCACGCTTTGATCATAACAACCCATTCCCATGGTCATATCCTGGACCCTGAAAGAGATAGTAAAATACTATTAACTTAAACAAGAAAAAAGAAAAAGAGACAAAAAGAAAATTAAAATCACCCATGATCCGACCCTTCAGAAATAACAGAACATGGCTGTGTGTGTCTGCCTCAGATGTCTGGGTGCCTAAGAGAAAGATGACCTGTCTTTCACAGCATGAGCCTGTCCTTTTAACTAACCCATATGGTTGTCTGTTCAGTCAACAGTTAACCTGACTTCTGTTATGAACCCACTTAGACCATCACTTTGACCTTAGCAAGCTGCTTCCCCTCTCTGGATTATATTCCCCTTTCTCTAAAACAAAAACATTGATTCTGATCATTTCTTTCTTCTTCTTCTTTTTTTTAAGAATTTACTTATTTGTCAGTTAGAGAGAGAGTACACAAGCCTGGGAAGCGGCAGGCAAAGGGAGAAGCAGACTTCTCACTGAGCAGGGAGCCCAATGCGGGGCTCTATCCCAGGACCCTGGGATCATGACCTAAGGCAAAGGCAGACGCTTAACCAACTGAGCCACCCAGGTGTGTCCTGACTGTGATGGTTTCTAAGGTCTCTTCTAGTATAGGCTATCCCTAAAAGCGAAACTTGGGGGAGCATCTCCACGTCAGCGTCCGCAGCTGGGCTGACCGCGCCCCCAGAGCACGAGGTCCCATCTGACAAACACTGTTACCATCCAGAAGGCCTGCTGCACAAATGCATAGCCCGAGAGGTATTCCTGTGCATTTTTAATCAGCAGCCATTATGATGAACAGCATTTTCCCATTTCTGCTTCCTGCTCTCCCTTGACACCTCCGTTCCCCTTCTCAAAGGATACGGAAACAGCCTACTTTGCTTCAGATGTCAGTGTTTATTAACACCAGGGCAGGAAAGATGTGCATCTGAACCGGCAGAGATTAAATAATGGAGACGAACATAAAAGCTTTTTATGTTGACGTTCTTACATATCATTTATTGACAATACAATCCTGTTTAATGCTTTCCAATCCCGTTTCGGGGCTTGTCAGGAGCATGCTGGGACATTGTTCACAAACCCATTTTGTACTGATTTCCTTGGCAAGCCAGTGAAAAATCTTTGGAGGGTAGCAGGCTAACGGTGGCCAGAACAGGAGAATTCAGACCAGGATTCTGGCTTTGGTGCCCAAAGGGTCTCTGCTGCCCCAAGCCCTTGGTTCCGACAGCTCCCAGGCTCCATGCCTGGGTGGGGTCTGGTCATCCCCACCCCCTTTCGGAGCTTCTTCTGCTCACTCACATTTCTTGCTTGCAGGGTGCAGGAATGATTGGCAAAATTCAAGACTGTGACGGAACTCTGAAACAAGCAGGTGAGAGAGACACAATTCCCCAGGCTATGGGAGCATGGGATCAAAACCAGACATCACGATTTGGTGAGTAAGTAGAAGACTACAAACAGAATACTAAAATCCCAAACAAATGTAAAAGCAGTGTTTACAGAGTACCTCCAGTCCAGGGTCAACTACATGTGAGCATAAAGAGAGATCTGGAGCTGAGAGGAAGAGTAGGTGTGCATACCCGCAATCAGAGAGCCCCGACCCACATCAACATACCCCACACTGCATATTTAGTATGGAAATCTATTCAGAAATGATTGAGGCATATTAAACATCAGGTTTCTTCACTTACTGAAAGAGTGTATAGCACAGTAGTTAAGGGCTCAGGCTCTGGAACCAAGCATAACTGAGTTCAAACCCTACTTCCATGAGCTGTGCTTTTCTCAAGACAAATGGGAATAATAATAATACCCCTTCCTAAGATAATTGTGAAAATTAGATGAAAGGATGCACGTAAAATACTGAATATAGCATCTACCACATCCGGGAACTCAAAAATCACAAGCTATTGTCAAGGGTTGTGGGTGAGTTCCTTTTTGGCTATCCCCACTAATACCAGCAAACATAGATAAGCTTAGTTCCAATACTTGTGGTTATGATTTTTTAAAATTCTGTCTTTATCTTTACTTATTTATTTTTTGCCCTGTGATGTTAAGGACAATGTTTTTGTTTTTGTAATTTTATATAGTTGAAAGTCCCTGTAGAAATTCAAATGACTGTATTCATTTCTTTATCAGTCCTGCATTTCTGAAACAGGTAGCACAGAGTAGCGTGTTTCTTTAGAATAGGAATCCATCAAAGTTCAGGTAGCCTTAAAGACGTAGCACATTGTCGGTGCTAAATAATGTGTCCTAATCATTAACGTTGAATCTTTCTTCACGTTTCGAGTTTTACAAAAAGTCTTGTATAGAAGATGTGTCAATGTGTGGTGATCGCTGTGCACAGTGCTGGAGTGTGTAAGCCACAGATGTTCACAGTGTCATCAGGGCGGTCCCTGCACCCCAAGTAGGTGCCAGGTCACCAAGGACATGGATTCTGTATTTCTGCTCTGTCATCTATCCTCACCGGGTCACCTTGATCCTCAGGCTGCTTGCCCTTGTGACGACTTCTCATCCAGATATAAGGGTACCCGAAGGGAGAAGGGGTGTCTATCTACCTTAAGGATTATGGAAGAAATATTGCTTCTCTGGAAGGAAGGATATCGTTCTCTTTTTCCCACCAAACAGGGGCCCCTTCCTAGTCCTGCATTCTCCCAGTAGAATTACATCATAATTTTGGTTAGAGAGATATTCAGTGTTTACACTCTGATGACTATTTAAGCATTATTCAGGGCTGAGTCAGATGGTACTTTATGATTTATATTCTCTTTCTTGTACAACTTTGGGCTTTCCCTGGAGTTAACAACTACCCATTTTTATTTACTTCTATTTGAACATACTACTTATTCAACCAAAAAGTCTCCATTAATCATCTAAATTCCTCTCCAGATGTTCAGAAACATGAGAAATGTATCAAATCATATTCTCAAAGAATTTTGTCTTAGAGACTTCTGTCCTATTCTGATCAGAGCTAGCTGCCGTTTGGGGGATACCTGCTGACATCATCCTGCAAGGCAAGGCTCCTTTCTCTCTGTCTCTTCTTTCACCCCCACCCCTTTTGTTTGGTTTATTACTGAGTTTTGTGGTGCAGACCCTTCTGCAGCCTTCCTTCAAAAAGGAATGGATCACAGGTAAATTTATAAGATCTCGAAAATGTCCTCATCTTCATTTGCTTGAGAGCTTGGTGGGTGTGAATTATAGGTTGTAAAACGTTTTGTTTCTGACATACTTGAGAACATTTCTCCACTTTCTTCTAGCCTCTAGTTTTGCTGGTGAAAAATCCAGAACTGTTATGACTCATCACCCTTTGTTACATAATCTGTTTTCCTTTTCTCTAGAAACTTGTAGGATCATATCGACGCCCCTGTGTTACGAAATCTAATGAGACAATGCCTTGATATGTCTGATTTCATCTATGTTGATGGCCACTAGGTGGGCTTTTTCTGCTTCCTTTAGTTCCAGAAAATTTTGTTGAGCCATTTCTTTGTTGATTTTTTTTCAGTTCCGCGTTATAAACGTTTTAATTTCCAATGTAATAAGCAAAACAGATAAATTTTTAAATGCTCGGTTTTCATTTCTTTGGTTATAGTGATGTGGAGTCTATTTTCATATTACCTTTACTGTTTTTATTTCCTACATTAATTATCTGTTTGTGTCTTTCATCTGTCGCATTCTCTTTCTTTCTAGCAGGACTTCCCCTACCTTTCGGTGGAAGATTCTTCAGCCATCATAAAAGTATCAAAAAACAAGAAGAACATAGGAAGACAACTCACACGATGCCCCCCCCCCAAAGACAGCCAGCCGCAGTAGATAATTTGATGTTTTCTTCCATCCTCCTATCTTTTTTGTCCTAGCACATGATTGTGGGTCATGTTGTAATCTGACAACGTTGTGATCATCCTGTTTATACGATTATGTGCTCTGCAATTCTTTTTTGTTTGTTGGTTTTTAAACCTCTGAAGCAGGCACTTTCAAATGTGTGAATCACTCAATTCTTTTTAAAATTTTTTATCAAAGAGTTCTCTCCTATAAAATCCTAATTTTCACTAGGCCCACATAGCACTTGCTCTAAAATCAAGGCACAGAAAGAGCAGTATACCTCTGGAAACAAGTATAATCGGAAATTTTAAAAATAGTTCTGTGAAGAAAGGGAGTCGGTTTAAGATAAGGGTTGTGAATCTCTGAGACTCTAAGCTCAGGAATTCCCTACTCTTGGCAAAGCTTCCTGATTTCTCTTTCCCTCAAGAGCTGTACCTAGACCCTCTTAATTCTCTCCTTCCAACATTCAGATCCCCACCTGCCTTCCTTTCCTCCCTGCCTATTCTAGATGCTGGTGGCCCAGAGGCCTTCAGCCCTGGTGAAGAAATCTCCAGATTTCTTCCTCCAGAAATCTTCATGACTCACTTCTACACCTCCTTCTAGTCTTCACTCCTTGGGCCCACACACCCACACCCACCTTGGGCCACACTCCCCGTTCCCTTTACCTTATTCCCATGGTTTCTTTTGTTCCTAACCACACAAATGTATGGTCTTCAGTATTGATTCTGTGTCCCCTCTCCACCGCACTCCTGGGGTTAGAGATCTTTGTTATGTTCATTCATGTAGTGAACAGAGTGACTAGGACAGTGCCTGGCACACGGCATGTGTCAATAACTTATTCATTCTGTTGAATGAATAAATGATTGCTCAAACAAGCCCCCCACGTGCCTTTACTACCCTGGTTTCTCCCACCTTCGCTGTTGTCAATTTCCAGACTTGAATTTAACCAACACTCATTTTTTCAGCCTCTGATGCTGGGGCTTCTGCTATTTTCAGGCTGCTGAGGTCTGCCAAGTGGACCCACCACAAAACCCTATTGCTAAACCTCACGTGTGCCTTTGATCATACCTAACCGTCTTTGTATTTAGCTCATGTTGCCTCCCTAGCAAATTCCACACTGTGATGTTCTAGAGTGCCTTTCTTTTTGAATTTGCATAGAACCAGACTGGTGGCCCACCCATAGCCCACATTCAGACTTGAGCTGTTGTTTTCATTTTTACAATACATTTTTCCAGCTCTTACTTTGTCCGTACATTTGTTGGCCTCTTTCCCTCACCTACTTCTAACGTAAGCACTCTTGCTGCATTTTTAGTCTACTCACAAGCTGCCTTAAATTCTTTTGCCTTAATAGAGACAGTTGTTAAGTTTGAGTTGTTGGGTTGGTTGGTTTAGTGTTCTTAAGTGATTTTATTTTATTTTTTTTAAAGATTTTATTTATTTATTTGACAGACAGAGATCACAAGTAGGCAGAGAGGCAGGCAGAGAGAGAGGAGGAAGCAGGCTCCCTGCCAGCAGAGAGCCCGATGCGGGGCTCGATCCCAGGACCCTGGGATCATGACCTGAGCTGAAGGCAGAGGTGTAACCCACTGAGCCACCCAGGCACCCTCTTAAGTGATTTAAAAAGCTCTTTGTAACTGAAGCTTAATGGCTGTGTTATATTCCATTATACAATAGTGTACTTAACCTATACTAATATTGGATGTAGATATATTTTTCCAGTTATTTTGTTATCATAAAAACTTAGAGACATAAATCTTTATTTTGCTTTTCTGTGAATCCCTTCTGGTAGATTTCTAGATTTATTGGGGTCAAATGGTATAAATATTTTAAGATTTATGATAAATTTTGTCAAATTTTTTTCAGAAAAGCTGTACTGACTTATGTTCCTAGTCACAGTGATCATTTCATTATACCCTCACCAAGACTAAATGTTCTCATTTTATCATTTTTTTCCCCCAACTGGATAGCCAAAGAATAGTTTTATTTTAACTGCATCTCTTTGCTCATTCATGTTATATATAATATTTTTTCACATATTCATTAACTATTTGTACTTGTCTATTTGCAAATTGCCTATTGATATTTCTTTTCTCATTCATCTATTGAGATATTCATGTTCTTAAACATTTTTATTTATTTATTTATTTGTTTGTTTGTTTATATTGACAGATAGAGTGAGTGAGCACAAGCAGGGGGAGTGGCAGGCAGAGGGAGAGGGAGAAGCAGGCCCCCCAAGGAACAGGGAGCCCGAGGTGGATTTGATCCCAGGACCCAGGATCATGATCAGATGCTTAATGGACTGAGCCACCCCAAGTGCCCCATGTTATTAAACATTTAGTGTGTGCATTTGATAAATTTAGTGTAGTAATTATGTGTAACATTCAGCAGAAGTAATTTTCCAGTTTGATGACTGCCTTTTCCTTCACTTTTGCCTTTTTATATATACACAGTTCTTTGTTTGTCTGTTTTTAAAGACTTACTTACTTGGGGGGTGGGCAGAGAGAGGGGGAGAGAGAAACTTCAGCAGACTCTGCACTGAGTGAGGAGCCCAACATGGGACAATCTCACCACTCCAAGATCACGACCTGAGCCAAAACCAAGTCCAACATTTAACTGACTGCACTACCAGGTGTCCCTGTAGCCACTGTTTTTAAATCTTGTTAGAGCTATATATCATTGCCTTCGGAATCTTTGCATTTGCTTTTAGCTTTGAAGAGTCTTCCCTGACCCAGAAATTTGACACTGTCTTCTAGTTTTTGTTTCTGATAGTTCAAGATTCATGCAAGTTGTTCTTCATATGCAGGCCCGGCATGTGTGATCATATAAATTTTTCCTCCAGCTAACCAACCACTAAATGTTCTGGATTTGGAGTTTCCGCCGGATCAACCAATGACACCATTTCCCCCTCGTGAATTAGAAACTGCTTACAAGATAAAGATACAATGGTGGCAGATGTTGTCTTCTTAATGCTGTAAAGCTGATTAGAACATGTAATTTTAGATAACCAGCCAGCAGACCAGCAGCGAGTTTATCGACAGGCCAGCAGATCCAAATGGGGAAGGAAGAGCTTGAGTCCCAAGTTCTCTTGTTTCTCTTAGAATTCTAAACGCCTTAGTCAGGCATTTCCTTCCCCCTCCTCTAGAAAGGAGAAAGCAAGGGCCTGGGAGTGGGACAGTGGGACTCCAGTGGGACTCCAGTGAATGACCCTGTACCTAGAAGCACACACTCAGGAAAACAGCTTCCCTCTATCCCTTCCTCCGACCCCACACGCACCCACCACCGACATCTCCCACCACTCACTAGAGAACCCTTCGCTGCCCTCCTGTTTTGTGATACCATCTTCGTCCTCACGGTGGATGTTCTACGGGCTACTTCCGGCCTCTCCTGTTTCACTAAACTCTCCGCTAACAGTAGAAACAAATTGGTAACATTATTGTTCTTTTCTGTTGTCTTTTACTTTCTGAGAAAGTAAAAGACATTCCTCTTCTTCTTCTTCTTCTTTTTTCCTCAAAATGTGTTAGTTATATTGTCTGTTATACTCCAGACGCACTTCAGAATGATTTTGTCATATTCCAAAAATAACCCTTTTGGGATTTTGATTGGAGTTATAACTATAAATTAATTTGGTAGGAATTGACATCTTTATGATATTCTGTTCTTCCATCCAAGAACATGGTATGGCTCTATTTATAGAAGCCTTCTTTTATATCTTGTAAAATCTTGTCATTTATTCATATAAATCTTTCATATTTTTTGTTAACTTATTCCTAGACATTTCATCTCTTTTGTTGTTATTGGGAATGCAATATTTTTCCCATTATGTTTCCTCACTGGTTATAGTTAGTATATAGAAAATCTAGCAATTTTCAGATATTTATCTTTATAGGGGCGTGTGGATCTTTCACATATTAAGTCATTCTTTCCATCCTTTTATTAATGTCAGTATTCCCCCGGGCCATGCTACCAAACTCATCTTAGATCCCCTTTTTGCAGAACCCTGTGTTCTCTGTTCAGTCCTTACCATTCTTGACATCTTGGCTGACCACTCTCCTCCTTTTAAAAAGCTATTATTATTATTTTTTAATTTTTTAAAAAAGATTTTATTTATTTATTTGACAGGCAGAGATCACAAGTAGGCAGAGAGGTAGGCAGAGAGAAAGAGGAGGAAGCAGGCTCCCCGCCGAGCAGAGAGCCCGATGCGGGGCTCGATCCCAGGACTCTGGGACCATGACCTGAGCCTAAGGCAGAGGCTTTAACCCACTGAGCCACCCAGGGGCCCCAAAAGCTATTATTTTTTAAATGCCTCTTGTGAGCCAGGAATTACGTTAAGTGCTTAAATTAGATTAGTGCTTTCAATCCTCATAATATTTGATTTTCGGTAGGTCTTATTCTACCCATTTTTACAGATGAAGCTGAGACCTAGAAGGATATGTAGAATTCCCCAAGGTCACACAATAAGTAAGAGGTAGTATTGGGTGTTCATATGTTCAAGACCTTTACAGTCCTTGGTCATCTTCTATGACATTTTGTTTGCCTTGTTCCTTTTATCCTGTGTCTCTGTTGTTCATTTTGAAAACTGGGGACATTCTCAGTCATTTTTCTTTCAAATGTTTTTTCTGAAGTTTCCTCCTTCCACACTCTTTCTGGGACTCTGATGACATGAACGTCAGACCTTTTGATTTCCTCCCACGGGAGAAAGGGGCTCTGTTCTTACTACCCACTCCAAATCTTTTTTTCTCTGTTGTTGAGACTGGATAATTTCTATTGATTTGTCTTCAAGTGTACTCACACTTCCTTCGGTTATCTGAGACCTGCTATTCAGTCCATCTGGAGAGTTGGTTTGTTTTTGTTTCTTTTTTTGTTTTGTTTTTTTAGTTATTGTATTTTTCAGTTCTAAAATTTCCAAGTAGTTCTTATATTTTTCTACTTCCTTGCTGAGTGTTTCTACCTTCCCATTCATTTCCAGACTGCTTGCCTTTACTTCTTGGAGCATTTCTATAATGACTCCTTAAAAGTTTTAATGCCAAAATCTGTGTCATCTCAGCAGTGGCATCTGTCCCTTAGCTTTTTATGTGAGATGACATTGTCCTGGATCTCCTTATGACGAGTAATTTTGCAGTCAAATCCTCTACCACTGAGCTATACCCCCATGACGAGTAATTTTGGATTGTACCTTTGACATTCTACACTTGATCTTAGCCAAAAGGCCGAGAAGCGATGTACCTTTGACATTCTAAATGTATGTAAGGAGACCTGGGCTCATGCCTCAAGCCTATGGGAAATTTTGATATTTTTTTTTTTAGCGGGCAATTGACCTAATTGGGGTCAATCCACAAGTTCCAACCCACCTTCTGTGAGTTGTAGTTCTAACAACAGTTCAGTGTTCAGTGACTTTGCGGGGCTAGTCAGATCTGTACCCTGTGTGTGCCATCCAGTGACCAGTGACAGACCAGCATGGCATCAGTCCACAGATCAGTTCTCACAGTCCAATAATCTGTTTAGGATCACAGAGATTCAAGTCCAGGTGAGCCCAGTAGAGAACTACCGGATGGGGTTGATGTCCTGAACTGTTCTGTCCCCATGATCTTCTTCATACATTTTCATTCCTGGGGGATTCCCTTTTCAGTCTGGGTGTTTAGTTCCACCCTGTGCTGTCTAATTCCCACAACACAGAGTATGTATACCTTCCCAAACACGCAATACGTACCCAGAATGATAAAGCCGATTTAAGTGTTATGACCTCACCCCAGTCCCACGCCTAGACCAGTAACAGTCTGCAGGGAAGGATGCCTTGAGCTGATAGCTCACACAAGTTAGAACGTGACTCGGGGGCTGAGAATGGGCTGGACCTCTGACAAAATCAAGGTGCTGTGAAGAACAGGAACATGCTGTTGGGGTGAGTGAATGAGTAGTGTTTATAAATCACTCTTTCTTCCTTTTCTTCCCTAAACCATTAAATGTTACCATCACCTTCCTAATCACTTAGGCTTTTAAAATCTCCATGTTTTCTTTCCTCTGTGCTTCCCCTCCCCACCCACAAGCCTGTGAATATCCAGACAGGTGCTCAGCCCAAAGATGCCTCTTCAACATCTTCAACAAGTACTCTCTCTTTGCTGTTTTCTGTCTAGCCATTTTTAAAGCCTCCTCTAGCTTCCTTGGCCTCCTCTCCATACTCAGCTTCCTTAGCATTGTGGTCAAGCTTCTCCCACCCCATCTGCCCTCTGCCTTTCCAGAAGTATCTGTTATGCATGGCCCTAGGGTCACCAGACACCCCTCTGCCCCACCTCCACCCCTTCTGCTACATTTGACTGAATGTCAGTCCTCAAACAGACCCTGCAGTTCCTGCCCTTTGTTCCAGCTGTGTCTTCCCAAAAGGCCCTTTTAAACCCATCACATTAGCCAAAGCTCAGTTCCCTGGAGACTCAGAGACCTTACCATGGTAGAACTGGTCTCACTTCCCCTTAGGTTTTGAGGACATTGCTACCGTAGCTTTTGATCACATTTGCCCTGAGGTCCACTGTTGTCTCCTTCACCAGGGCATGAGCTACTTATGATGCAAGACCAACTCTTACTCTCTTTGGTAGCCCCCACTGTGTCTGGCCTAGTACCCCGGATACAGTAGATACTCAAGATATGGTTGTTTCATTAGATTCAATGAAATGGGCTTGAACTTTTAGCCTCCAGTGTAACATTCTTGGAATCAATGCAATCCAGAAAAATTATTCTTCTAATGGACTTCTATGGGTATCTTGCTCAGAAAGGAATGTAATAAGAGAAATTATTCTCTCCCCAGCATAGCCTGGGCACTCACCTCTATGCTATTATAGTTCCCTATAATACTTCTCATTTTATATCAATTATCATTGTTTAATTATTTGGTAGGTATCTATCCCCCTCTAAACTTTGATATCATTCTTTGAAGGCAGAAACCGATCGTTATTCTTCTCCAGTGTGTGACTAACACCTACCACAATTTCAAGTTTGCTGAAAACACTCTCAACTACTTATTCCTTGAATGGAGTTCAATAATTAAGAGCTTCTGAGAAGAAACAGAAGTTTAAGTGTGTTATATAGCACTGTAAATTGCAGTGATAAGAAATAAACTCTGAAGTCTAGAAGTAAATGAACAAAAGAAAATGAGAAACACCATAAAATGTAGTCTGCCTTCATCAATACAATCTCAACTTACCTTCTCCCATTCTCTTTCACTCTCTTTCTTAACTTCCCAAATTCTTTCATTTTTTCTTTTCCTCCTTTGTTCATACATCAGATGGGAGTGCCAATTGTCTCCTTGTTTCCAGCCTCATCTTCTCACATGTGAATAGAGTCTTTAGCTTGTCATATGGCTGCCTAGGTAAAGCTGATATTTCTTTGTTCACCCCTTTGCAGCTTAGAGTAGTCATGTGACTAAATTCTGGCCAGTGGAATGAAAATAGAATGAGGTATGCAATTTTGGCGTTATACCATTGAGGAAAAGAAGTATGCTCTCCCTTTCCACTTATCCCCTTCCCAACACCTGAAATGCAAGTGTGATGGCTGGAGCTACAGCAGCCATGTTGACCCACAAGGTGGAAGCTCCATGTTAAGGTAGACCAAGAAGATAAAAGTAGCCTGGATCCCAAACCCCATGTTGCCACCAAACCCACCTTGGCTACTTCCACCCACATTGTTAATAAAGTGAGCTACAGAAATGCCTAATTTATTTAAGCTGCTGTTACCTTTGTCTTTAAAATAACATCAGTATTTACATCCTTAGTAATACAATGCATGACCATCTTTATGGTCATTTTTCCCAACCAAGATAAGAAGGTGGGGGGCGGGGGAGGATGAAGATACTTTTTGAAAAATCCCACACCTATAGACCAAAATTGTTGGCTAGTTACCTTGAGACAATAAT
This sequence comes from Mustela nigripes, assembly GCF_022355385.1. Classification (NCBI taxonomy): domain Eukaryota; kingdom Metazoa; phylum Chordata; class Mammalia; order Carnivora; family Mustelidae; genus Mustela; species Mustela nigripes. The sequence goes on along the minus strand of NC_081558.1, from coordinate 134,583,886 downwards.
ACTTTCCTCTGTAACCTATCTCCGGAGAGAATAATGTGAGCTCTAGGTGCAAGATATCTCATTCTCAAAGGATAATGTATGTTACCACAAGGGAATTAATGCAAGCATAAGGTACTTTGTAAGAAGAAACCCATGTCTATCAATAGATGAATGGATAACACGTGGTACACATACACACACAAACACATACACAATGGATCTGTCAACCACAAAAAAGAATGAGATCTTACCATTCACAACAACATTGATGGATTAAAGAGGGTATTGTGCCAAGTGAAATAAGTCAAACAAACAAACAAAAAAATGCCATATGATTTCACTTACAGATTTAACCTAAAAAACAAAATAGACAAACAAAAAGCAGAAATAGACCCATAAATTCAGAGAACAAACTGATGGTTGACAGAGGGGAAGAGGATTGGGGGATAGGCAAAATGGGTAAAGGGGAGTGGGAGGTACAGCCTTCCAGTTATAGCATGAACAAGCCATGGGAATAAAAGGTATAGCATAGGAAATATAGTCAACAGTACTGTAATAATGTTGTATGGTGACAGACGATAGCTACTCTTGTGGTGAACATAGTATAACATAGAGACTTGTTAAATCACTATATTATATACGTGGAAATAATGTAATATTGTGTGTCAACTATGCTTCAATAAAAAAATACATTAAAATATTGATACCTTTTTAAAAAAAAAGACATTTTTGGGGACACCTGTGTGGCTCAATTGGTTAAGCATCTACCTTCGGCTCGGGTCATGATCCCAATCGAGCCCCTCATCAGGCTCCCTACTCAGCGGGGGGGGTTTGCTTCTCCCTCCCTTTCTGTCCCTGCCCCTTGCTTTTGTGCTCTCTCTCTTTCTCTCAAATAAATAAATAAAATATTTTTAAAAATCATAATAAAAAATAAAATTTTAAAAAGACATTTTATAAAATTTTGTAACATGTTCTATGTCTCAAAAACTTACAGATGCTTGCTATCTTGTGATATTTCTGTTAAAAAATAAAGCTGACCTTTCAGTATTTAAATAAGAAAGGAAAAGTTGTAACAATGTCTACTGAGAATCATTTTTGTTTTAAGTAAAGGGTTAGGAGTCTGTCCCCATTTGGACTTTTGCAACCAGAGGAAAAAAATCCAGCAATAGCATTACCAATTATTATTTAATGTTACCTTGAGTAGATAGCAAAAAGGAGTTCTACTGAAAAGCCTTTTGAATTATGTTTGTCTCTCAGGGTTCTGAATCTTTCATTCACTTCCCCCCAAAAAGAACGAAAGACTTACTTTAAGGCCTGGCAAAGCAAGGGAAATTATTGGCCAAGGATCCCCCTATAACACTTAGGGTGATAACACTTAGGGTGAGTACTGAGATAGTGTGCATCTCATTAATTTAGCTGTTGAGAATTTTGATTGCTTACTAATATTTATGCAACTTCTCAAACTTAATAATGATAATAACTTCATATTTTGTATTTGAAAGAAACAATAGACTCTTAGCATTCTTAGATTTAACCTCCTGGGTTTTTTTATCCATGAAAAATTTGGATGTGTACAATATGACATGATCTTACATTTTGCTGCATTTCACAGAGGAAATCTATGAATGTCAGGATCTCACCTTCAGGATTATGGCTATCCACTCTCTTCAGCAGAAAACTTGCCTGGTTTAAAGGACTTGTTCATCAGAAATCTGGGGGCTTCCCTCTATAGAGGCTAGAGTTTACAGTGCCTGAAAGACCAAGAGAAGAGACCACCTCCTTCCAAAATCCTTTTGTTAGTCCTTAATAATAGAGAAACACAAGTGTTAGTTGCTGATCCTTTTTCTCTACAAATTATTCTCTTGCTAGAAAATATTACTAGTAGATGTGCAGTTGAAAGGAAGACTATCAGTCAAGAGATCTCAGACGAGGGTGGCCCTTCTCAGTAGCTTCCTGCATCAGAAGCCCTGGCGCATTCATTGCTCTAGTCAAGAACCTAGCACAAGAAGGTGCTCAACTAATATTTGTTGAATGAATAAATAGATGCTATGGATAATTCAGGGATGCGTAAGAAATATTCCTGCCCTTAAAGAGTTTACCAGTTATACAGACACAATACATAAATAAAAAGAAACCAATTTTCTAAGAAGCTAAGAATTGATACTGCTTGTAAGTACTGCAGCTTTCCTGGAAGGTAGTTCTTTAAGGCTTAGACGAAAACAAATGAAAAGTGAGAAGAGACTTCAGAGAAGAGTAGGTAGAGAGGAAGGAAATCCAGAGAGAAAGGTAGGCATGAATATGTAAGGTAGAGCCAAACACACTGGGTAGATATAATGGCAGAAGACGGTTGGGTTTGAGGGTGAGGTTAGAAAAAGAAGCAGGGGCTCTGTGTGGAAGGGCTGACCAGCCAGTTGGGAGCTTGAACTTTCCTCTGGGTCACAGGAAGCCATTGTGGTTTGCTCCCCTAGAGGAGAGAGCCGGAAGGGGGCAGGAAGACCTCTTAGAAGGCAACTGCTCTCTGTACATATGTCCAGGCAAGAGTCTAATGTGGCAGGATCAATACAGAAAAGAATGACACCGGGAAACACAGTGCACCACCCCTTTAGGATCTGGGAGATAACCCTGCAACACTTTTCACTGGAATCACAGGAAGTGAGTCTGACTGACGGGGGGGCTACTTTGACCTAAGATGCACTAGCATAAATTCTAAAGTAGAAGAAAATTTCACCTATGAAACAGTTCTGTTAGCTTTGCCTAAAAATGTTTTTCAGAATATTCAAGTTCATTTATTTTTTAAAATACTGAAGAGAATACGGAAACAAGTAAAAATTACCCCAAATCCCACTCCAACCCACCAAGAGTACTGTTATTATTTTGGTGAATACCTTTCCACACATTCTTGTATGCACAGATACATACAAAGTATGATAGAATTTTATTAATTTGTTCCATATGTACTGTTTCAGAATCAATTTTCCTCACCTCATAATATGTTGTAAATATTTTTCCATATTGATAAACATTGACCTACATATCATAATGTCAGTCTGTCTATATCACAATATTGTTAATGGATATTTAGATTCTCTCTAATACCATAAACTATCCTGTGATTAACCTTATTATGCATATAATTTCCCATCTGTATAATCATCTCCAAAATACAATCTAAGAGGTTGAATTGGCAAAGTCAAATATGGGGCGCCTGCGTGGCTCAGTCATTAAGTATCTGCCTTCGATTCAGGTCATGATCCCTGAGTCTTGGGATTGAGTCCCCCCTCAGGCTCTCTGCCTGGCAGGAAGCCTGCTTCTCCCTCTCCCAATCTCCCTTGCTTATGTTTCCTCCCTCGCTGTGTCTTTCTATCAAATTAATTAATTAATTAAATCTTTTTTTTTAAGTATATATAATTTTATGTTTTGATACTTACTTCCAAACTGCCCTCCAGAAAAATATATCCCTTCATTTATTTACTCAAGAACTATTTCTGGAATATTGACTATGTACCACGCCCTTTTCTATATAGTCCCTGACCTCAGGGGCTGTACCTTCTAATATAGAATAACAGACAATAAACAAACCACTAACATGTAACATAATGTCAAGTAGGGGTAACTGATAGGAAAGCAAAATAAAATAGTAGTGGGCTGGAGAGTCACAGAGTGCGCGGAGGGGAAAGCGCGTTTTACACGAAGTGGTGAGGGAGCAAGGATAAGGAAGAGCCTTGTGATCGGTCCTGGAAGGTAACCGAGGGTAACAGTGGTACAGGGAGAAGGAACAGGAAGTGCAAAGACTCTGCCATGGGAACCTGCCCAGCAGCAGCGTGCTTCAAGGCCAGAAAGGCAGTGACGCTGAAGAGTCTTTGGAAATCTGGGTGCACACGCAGCCAGATCAGACCTGAGAGCGCACACGAGGAGCAGCGTCCGTGAGGGGCTTCCGTCCATTTGCAGAGCTGTTTGGATTCATTATGATATTGGCCAAGGGGATCTGAGGGTATTAAAAAAGGAGAAAGATGGGACAAGATCTACTTTTGTGTTTTGCCCCTTCTGGGTCTCCTATTCATTAGACACTGTTGAGTGGATGTCTGTTTTCCTCCCCACATTTTCCCGCCATACACCCGGGGGCTGGTGAGGATGGGACACAGGTAATACTACCTGGGAGATATCTGAAGCTTTCCTTAAGTTTATTTTATAAGTCTCATTATGAGGTCTTACTATACCTCCTAACTTTAAGCAAATGTGCAAGCTCCTTCTTCCAGGTTAACTAAACTGAGAAATTCTCTGCTTCCCTGATTGGAGACCTCTATCACCTTTTTTTTTGTTGTTTGTTTCCTTAAGATTTATTTATTTATTTGAGAGAGAAAGAGTGTGGAGAGGGAAAGTCTTATGCAGACTCCCTGCTAAGCATGAAGCCTGATGTGGGGCTCGATCTTGTGACCCTGAGATCATGACCTGACCGGAAACCAAGAGTCAAATGCTGAGCTGACTGAGCCACCCACGGGCCTGGGAACCTCTGTCATCTTAATAAAAATTCAGGCAGCAACATGGGCTCATTATAGCTGATTTATAATAATTTTCCCCAAGCCACTTAACAAAGAATCTTTAACACAGAAGGTGGCATAAATATAAATATTTACTGGATAAACAAAAGAATGTATTGACAAATATTCTTTAAAAGCACCTATACTTTGTAAAGTGCTCTTCTATTATTGTGATTAGCATCAATTTCAGAGGATACATTCTGACCCTCTTCTCCAATTCTGAACCTCTTTGATGACAGCTCCCTGAGTCCTGACTTTGGGCATCTTCTTACATCTGTGGGGAAGGTCCAAGGAATTTAAATGTGATAAAAGAGAGCACTGACAGTATTTAGGACACAGGTTTGAGTAAACCCAAAGCTTCATTCTGCCCCAACATACCTTCCTGAGCTCACAATTTCTGCTACAGTGATACTTTAGAAGTCATAGAAAAAAAATAAGACTAAATAAAACCCAAAGAAAGTTTTAAAATATTAACTTCAGGAGAAAAGGTTATTTGCTGACAATAGAAATTGCGATGTTAGTTAATTTACTGTTCTTCAAACAAAATTAATAGTAATGTTTTCTTTGGGTTATAAAAGTAATTCATATGCATTGTAGAAAAATGCTTCAATACTGAAAAGCATAAGGTACACAATAAAAATTACCTAATAATCCATTATCCAGGTACAGCCACTGCTGCAATTTTGTTAGATTTTCTTCCATTTTAAACGTAATTTTGATCCTACTATACACACATAGTCTTACATTTTTCTTTTCCCCTGACAAGTTCTGACTTTTTCCCAATAACACATTTCTTTTTTTAAGATTTATTTATTTATTTGAGAGAGAGAGAGTTGTGGGAGGAACAGAGGGAGAGAATCTAAGTGTACTCCCCACAGAGGGGGCAGCCTGACGCAGCTCCATCACACAACCCATCTACCCAAAACTTGAGCTGAAATCAAGAGTCAGATCCCAACTGACTAAGCCACCAGGCGCCCTCAATAACATGTTTTTAATATTCTTAGTAAAAGATATGTAATGCTTTAACTATGCCTCTGTTATAATTTATATTATGTGTCTATTACAGACAATTGTTTTCAACCTATATTATAAACTCTCACAGTGTTGCAGTGAAGACTCTTGTACATGATCATTGTCTCTTTTCAATGCCCTGAACCAGAGCCCAGAAGTGTAACTGTTTGGCCAAAATGTATGATATTTTAAAAATCTTTTGTCGGGGCGCCTGGGTGCCTCAGTGGGTCAAAGCCTCTGCCTTCGGCTCAGGTCATGATCCCAGGGTCCTGGGATCGAGCCCCACATCGGGCTCTCTGCTCAGCGGGGAGCCTGCTTCCTCCTCCCTCTCTGCCTGCTTCTCTGCCTATTTGTGATCTCTGTCTGTCAAATAAATAAATAAAATCTTTAAAAAAAAAATCTTTTGTCAAGTATTTCAAAAGCACTTTCCAAAAAGGTCATATTAATTTACACTCCCTTCCTATACTCTCCACCCTCCCTGTTACCCCATTATATGCTAAGAGACTAACAAAGATAGGCTGGATTCAAATCCCAGCCCCACTCTCCTAGGAAATTTATTTAACCTCATGAAAGCTCAGTTTCCTCATCTGTAAAGTGGGGATAGTAATGGTATCCAGCTCATAGGATGTTATAAAGATTAAATGAAAGGATAATATTGAATCACCCACTACAGTCCCTGGCATATAACACGTAGTCAGTAAGTACTATCAACTGGTATCAGTAACCAGTAAGATCACTCCTCCCGATTGACTCCTAGTCAACGTAATATCTGGGTGCAAAATCCCCTAACACAGTCGGGAAAAGTACCAAGCTTCCCAGTTTAATAAAACTGTTTATAGCTGAAGTCATGCAATAGTTGTATCCACAAACGAAGCCTCAGTATTCTGAAAATAGCAGCCTCCGTAGTTACCACCTGGAAGCAAAGAGGATCTTCTGAAAGGTGTTTTCTGCCCTTTTTACATTATTTTCGTAATGGTATTTTTCTTATTCTTTCAAGGGAAACATATTTACTTCAGGGGCAATGGCTACAGTTTGGAAACTGTTGTTGCACAAGCAGCTGCGTAATTCACCAACAGGCCTCACGGTAGGGACCTACTACATTTTAGCAGTAGCCTCTCAAAAGAAATCAATAGTTTTTGGTTTTTAGTTTGTTGGTTTTTTTTAATCTCCCTGAGCAACTTAACTAAGAATTTCATTCCAATGAATTTGGAAAGTCTGCTGGAACTGGGTGTGGAATTCAATGAGTTTCTCGTTCGGCTGTCCCAGAATTTTTTATTGAGGAGATCCCAAGATAAATGAAACCATTTGTAGAGAGCCTTTTATCAGATGGAGGCCCTAAACCTGGGGCATGAAATCGGTTTAGCTCTACTGAAATCCAAAATAGATCACTTTCAATTGTTTTTGAGAATACATTCACATTTTTTATATAGATACTTATTGAGTGTGGGAACATTAGTCTTCTGCTCTAGAGAGGAACAAAACTGTTCTGTTTGTTGTCTGAAAGGATATTACTACCACTGGAATAAATATACAGAATGTGTTCTAGATTCTTTGAAGTCCCTTGACATAGGGTAAATTTGTGTCATTATTTAGGAGAGAAACACTGGGATATTTCATGCTGTAAAAACAACAGAGGAAATGAAATTGTAGGATATCAGTAAAGGTCCGGGCTGCTGTTTTCACCTGGGGTTTCTTTGGAAATCTTAACTAAATAAAAAGCTTTGGTCTCCTGCCAAAAGGTAGCATTGGGGAACAGAAAACTGATTCAACTCTTCCCTTTCAGAAGAAAACCAGTGTTTTCCTGTCCCATTTTCCTTCTCACTCTGAGATCAGTGTTATCAGACCCTATAAATTTCCCATGCAGTGGGTCACCGAATAAACAGAGGTATATGATAACAAACAGTTGAGTTGAATGTCTTCCTGTCTAACTGTATTAGCTAGAAGAGATGGGTCATTCTTCCCGTGAGACGGATTCGGGGAAAATTCTAATTTCGAGTTGTCCAGAACCTGATATACCCAGATTACTTCTAACTCCTCACTGCTACAAAGAATGACTTGCTGGACATTCTCCTATATGTCCCTGTGTGAGCCTGTGTAAGAATCTCTTGGAGATAGACACCCAAGGTAGAACACTGAGTCATCAGGTGTGCACATATTTAATCTGACCGAGCCACATGACTGAACATAGCTGCATCAGTCTACCTGCATTGTATAAATCATTCTACCATCTGACATTTCCCCCCAACACTTGTCAGTATCCAATGTTCTAATTTTTGCCAATCTAATATGTATAAAGTGATCACATTGTTTTTCCACTTATGTTTTTCTGATTATAATATATCCGAGCATCTCATTATGCTGATTAGCCTCGAGGGTTTCCTCTCTGTAAATCATCTGTTCATTAGCTTTGCCAATTTTTACTGGAGTTTCTGTCTTTTTCTTGTTGACTTGCAGGAGGTCCAGGTCTATTCTCCTATTGGACAGTGCAAAATGTCTTCTCCCCATCAGTCAGCGGTCTGTTAACTGTCCATGATTAACAGGAATTAATACTACAGAAATTCTTCATTTGGGGGCACCTGGGTGGCTCAGTCAGTTAAGTGTCTGTCTACGGCTCAGGTCATGATCTCAGGGTCCTAGGATCCAGCCCCATATAGGGCTCTCTGCTCAGTGGGGACCTGCTTCTCCCTCTCCCTCTGCCCTTCCCTCATGCTTATGCACACATGTGCTCTCTCTCTCTAGCTCTCTCAGATAACTAAAGATCTTTAAAAAAAAATTCTTAGTTTTTCGGTAACCAAATTTATCAGTATTTTCCTTATGGCCTGGGGCTTTGCTGTTTTTGAAAAGTCCTCCCCATTCTTGAGTGACAAAGATAGCCTCCTACATTTTCATCGAGCACTATAACCATTTTACTTTTTCCTATTTTTCCTATTTAGTCCTCCAAGTGGCTTTACTATCTCTGTATGCTGTTTTAGGTTGGAATCCAGTTTTATATTTCACCACATAGTGAACATTTTCTGCTAAACAATCCATGCTTTTCTCATTGACCTGGGTGCCATCTGAATCTTATACTAAATACTCATATGTACGAGTCTGTCTCTAATTTCTCTATTCCGTTTCAATGGTTTATTTGGCCATCCTTTTGCTAAACACTATTCTTATTAATATTGCTTTGAATGGCATGTTTGTATCTGGACTAATACCCCTGTTTATGCCTCCTCTACAAGTTTAGCTTGGATATTCACAGACTTTTATTGTTACATATATATTTTTTAGAGTAGGTTTATTATTAAGTTCCTCAGAAAATTATTTGTAATTTGCATTGGGATTGCATTGAATATGTGAATTAATTAGAATAGACTTGAGCTCTTTATGTATTAAGATCTTCCTCCCAAGGGTATGGAATGTGTTTCCATTTAAATTAAATCACTCTATGTTCTTGATTAGATTTTTAAATTTTTTTCCAAAGACTATTCTACACTTACACTAACTCATGTAATAATCACAACCACCATTTAAACTTTTATCACCATAACTTTCCAAATTAAGAAACTGAGCCCAGAGAAATAAGGAACTTGTCCAAGAACTCATAACAAGTAAGTAAAGTAAGTGACAGAGCCTAGCTTCAAACAGTTTATAGTCCATACTCTTAACCACTTGGACTGCCTCTCAATTTACAGGGAGTAACTTTATAGTTTGGCTGTTACTGTGAATGGTATCTTCTTTGTATTGTCATTCATTCATTATTTGGTATATTATTTTTATTATATTTTCTAATTGATTGTTGCAGTTGTAGAGAAATGTAGTTCGGGTTTTTTTTTTTTTTTAATTCCAGTATAGTTAACATGCAGTGTTATATTAGCTTCGAGTGTACAATACAGTGATTCAACAATTCCATACATCACCCAGTGTTCTTTTTTTTAATTCCAGAAATGTAGTTGATTTAAAAAATTTGGTATTTGCATCCAGTGAAGTCGGTGATTTTTCTAAGTAATTCTAATTAGTTCTACATTTTTCTCTTGTTTCTGTTGCCCCCCCTCTTTTTTGGGGATATCTACTGTGTATCCCATTATAAAATAATGACCATTTTGTCTTTTCCTTTCCAATTTTTAAGTCTCTGTGTTCTTATTCTTGCCTTACAGCATTGGCCAAGACTTCCAATAAATGGTAGACTCTCTGTAGTAGTGATCACGGGCAAAGAATTTGTCTAAAAAAGCAGTGCTGTTCCAGAAGAAAGTTTTAATTTTATCTTGGTTGTACTATACACAGCATATCAGAGAACTGTTTCACAGAGCATAGGTTAGAAATTGTGTTTGGGAGGCGCCTGGGTGGCTCAGTGGGTTAAAGCCTCTGCCTTCGGCTCAGGTCATGATTCCAGGGTCCTGGGATCGAGCCCTGCATCAAGCTCTCTGCTCAGCAGGAAGCCTGCTTCCCTTCCTCTCTCTCTGGCTGTCTCTCTGCCTACCTGTGATCTCTGTTTGTCAAATAAATAAAATCTAAAAAAGAAAGAAAGAAAGAAATTGTGTTTGGTGGTCCAAAATCCATTCTAGGCAGACAGGCCCTGTACTTATCTATGCCACAGAAATTACTTTTCCATAGGGGAGAGTCCTTCCAGGGGAGGCATAGTTCAGTTGTGATGAATCTGACTTCATTTTGACTTTAAGTATATTTAATTCCGTCCTAGTGCCCTATAGCAACAACACAGCTCTGCACCTGTCACTTGCTTCACACAATCTGCTAGATGCAATTGTTTCTGACAACACATTGGTCCCTATCCCCATGGGGGAATTCACAGACAGCACCACTGCAAGGAGCCTTAGAGAGCAACCAGTGCTCTCATTTCACACACATCTAAAAGTCCCTATAGTGGGTGCCTCCTCACCCTTGAACAGATGATCCGCCCTGGGAGCCTGATGCTAACAACTGAGAGAGCTTGAATCAGACCAGGGCCTATCATAGCTTTCTTCTAATTGGCTTCTTTGCTCCATCTTCAATGGGTCCTGCTTAGTACTCATGGCGGTGTCTCAAGGTTTACAGGGACTCATCCATCCTGACTTCAGTAGGGACCTAGAGGAGAGAAAGAGGAAGCATCCACTCTTCTTTGTAGCCTCAAGGCTTTTCCCTATTCAAGATGGGCTCATCTGCACGGAAGTGGGTACTGATGGCTCCATTATGCAGTCCTGGGGCCTGAGCACTGTCAGACGCATCCGAAGCTCTGAGTAGGTGACCAAACACACCCCTCCCTTTTACACATACCCAGGGTGACTAACACTTGTGGTAGAGATGAGTGAACTGAAAAGTCCCACAGGAACCTCACACCCAGTACATCCAAAATGGAACTTCTCACTGTCTCCTCCAAACTCGCTCCCCTCTTACACTAACCCCTGCCTAGGCCCTGGAATAACCCCCATTCCACCATCCTCAACACCTTCCTGGCCATCACACGTAAGGAGTTACCAAGTCTTGGCCCCTCAGCACCCTGAAAGTCTCTCTGGCCCACTCTGTCCTCCCCATTCTGACTGAGGCTTTGGCCATACCTCCCAGCTGCTCCCTGTGCTCTACTCCTGATGCCTGGGATCCACCTTCCATACTATTGCTGAAGGGAATCTTCCCATCATGCCTCTCTAACCATGCCTCCTGCCTAAAACCTGAGAAGGCTCCCCACCACCCTCAGAGCGGATGTTCCTTAGCATGGCATCTACTACCCTCATAGCACAGCCCCATCGCTCTCTCGGATGTCATACCCTGATGGCAGGGGCCCCAGATCCCCACTTCCCACTACCCTCCCTGACTGTGCTTCAGACCCCTGTTCCCCCGACCTAAAACCTGCATCCCATTTACTGGGCACAGTCTACTGCCCGTAGAAGCATATTGGGGGGCCCTGCTCCGGGGAGCCTTCATTGCCTCCTCACCGCCTTGTCCTGCTGAGGTGTCCTCTCTCTGGGCTTCTCCCACGGCCCCGTGCATCCATCCCACTAAATAATACCCTTCTCTCCCTGTAGGAAACTGGACTCTCCGGAACAACAGTTTATTGCATCGCCAGTCTGGTTTCATCCCTTTTCACATTTAAAATAGGTACGCGAATAAAATACACGGAGTCAGATTTAGTGTGGGAGCGTCCCCCAAGGGACCTGTTCAGCAGTGGGTGTCAAACGCTTAGCAGGGCCCAGCCGGCACCGGCACCGGCGGACCGTCTGAATGAATACACGGCGAGCGGACGACCGACGAAGGCCCTCTCAGGGCCGGGTGGGCGGTCGCGATCAGGGCACATCCCGGACACAGGTGGACAGTGAACGGCACTACTCGGCGCTCCGTGGGAAGGGGGCGCTGCAGGGCAGCGGGGCGAGGGCCGGAGGGCGAGGGGTGGGCGGGCCTCCGAGGCCGGGACCGACGGCGGCCGGCGAGGGGTCGGGCTGGCCCGGGGACCCTGCGCCCTGACTCTGCGCCAATTTCGCTTTCGCTTTGGGCGGGCTGGAGGCGGCGGGGCCGTCCCCAGAAGGCTGCGGCCGGGCACCGGCGGAGTTAATCCGAAAGCGCCGCAAACCCCGCGGGCCCAGCTCCACGTGTCACCGAGAAGCTGATGTAGAGAGAGACAGAGACAGAAAGCAAGCAGGACAGCGGAGTCCCGGGAAAGTCCTGCCGCGCCTCGGGACAATTATAAAAATGTGACCCCCCGGGGCGGCCTCCCACCACCGCCCTCACCTGCTGCGTCCTCAGTCCGCGTCCAGCGCCCGCCCGGGGTCCACGCCGCGCCCGCTCAGCATGTGCCCGCCGCGCGGTGAGTAACCCGCCCGCCGGGAGGCTCGGCGCTCGCTCGGCTGCGGAGGGGGCGGCAGCCCGGGGAGACGCGGCAGCAGCCCGGGACCGGCTCAGCGGAGACCGGAAGGCAGTCCGCAACCTCGTGCAGGGTGACAGAAGGAATGACTGCGTGCTTACCGCGCGCTCAGTAGGACATTGTCTCCTTATCTGGAAGCGGCCTTGTGGGCTATCATCGGGCCCACTTCACAGATTGGAAACTGAGGCCCCTCGCGGTAACTTTCTTTCTCAGGGTCCCTCAGTTATAGCTAGAAGAGGGCAGATCCCAGCCAGCTTCAAAGTGAGGCTGTCACCCCACTGTTTCCAAAACACTTGGCCGAGTCTGGGCTAGTCACTTCACTACCTGGCCTCAGTTTCCCTACTGGTGAAATAGAGGGTGAGCTCTGAATTCAGCCGCCTTGTCCGAGCTCGTTAGGGGGGCCTCACAGGGAGTTGCCTTCTAGCCCTACACCAGAGCACTGCCTTCCAAGAATTTGATTCATTTCTCAGGTGTCTAAGGAAGATTGGAGATGCTGGAGGGGGGGTTGGTGAGGGTAAGATGTGGATGGGTGCAGATGACCGAATGGATGGAAGGTAGCAGTAGGGCAAACCAAGCCGATGAGCTCAGCCTGCTCCTCTTCCTTTCCAGGCCTCTACCTTCTGACCCTCTTGGTCCTCCTAAACCACGTGGACGACCTCAGTTTGGCCAGGAGCCTCCCCACAGCATCCCCAAGCCCAGGAATGTTCCAGTGCCTCAGCCACTCCCAAAACCTGCTGAGAGCTGTCAGCAACACGCTTCAGAAGGTGAGTTTTTCAATATCCTTGTTCCCACTTTGCGGCCTTTCTAGGGAAGGGGTTTCTCTGAACCCCTGATCACCTGAAAAGAACTGCAGAGAAATTGGGGACGTTAATCAGGAGCCGTCAGGATGGGGAGAGGGAACTTTACAAAGGGCCCAACTATTAGCTAAAGAGTCTCAATGAAATTGTGTCTCCAGAGAAGGCAAGAGTGGTAATAAATTATAATGGCACTCATTTTGGCTATGTCTACACAGAGGAAAGTGGATATTTACAATGTTCCCTGTAGCCTGCCAACAGAGATGGAATTGTATCAGGCCCACACTCTTTCTCTGACACACTTATCAATCCAGGAAAGCGTTATTAGGTGCAGCCCCTGTGCTCCAGGGGCTACAAAGATGCCCCGCGCATCACTCACCAGCTTCCAATGTGGTGACACAGTTCTTTGTCTGAGCAACATGTTCCCAGGGGCCTGTGACAGTGGGTGTGTCACGGGTTATCTAATACAATTTACAGCTTCATTCACTTATTTAGGTTTCATATTTTAATGCAAAAACATCCTTTTTTTTTCCTTTTGAAAGTGCTTCTATACCTACACCTTCTGCTGGAACAGCCAAAGACTGATGTTTTAAAAGCTGACTTTTGGCTCCCTGTTCTCTGGTAAATCTTTCCTGAATATTTTCTAGCTTGTTGTTTTATGACTCTCTTAAAATATACCCAAGGCCACAAGGCCTTCTTAAAGAATTCTTTCCCCCTTCTAGGCTTTCACAATGCCAATTGCTCCTCACAGTTCAGTCAATCTTAATTAAAAAGGCAGCTCAGCAAATGAAAACTGCAGAGAAAAGTTCTTGGACTCCTGAAGAAAGTTTCAATCTGGATAAAATTTAGGAGCTGCAATTTAAATAGATGCTTTATGTGAAAAAGCTAACCCTTCGACTCCCCAGTACAGCTCTAAAGGTCAAAAGATTGCAGGACTCAACTTGATAGTTTTTTATAGCGTTCCTTTGTCAAATTTGCTAGAACAAATCAGCTGGCTTCTTACAGAAGAAAGAGGTGGCAAACGCATGCTGCTCACAGCCCACAGATGTGTGGAGTTTGACCCGGACGTTTTGTCTTTGATTTTGAGTTTGATACCATTGAAAAAAATGGGCCTTTTATATAAGAATCCAAATTTCCAGCTTCTCTTGAAGAGAGAAGGGCCCATATTTCCAAATCCAACTCTTTACCCCCTGCTCAGGACGGCGGCTGCCTGGGTGCGTGTGTGTGTGTGTGTGTGTGTGTGTGTGTGTGTGTGTACGTGTGTGTGCGTGTGTGTGTACCTCCAGGAACAGTGTATAGCTCCAGGTTGCTGCTGTAACTAAATACCTCAAAGTTAAGGGGCTTCAAACAACACCAATTTATTATTTTATAACCCTGGAGTTTGAAATCTGAAATAAGCTAGAATCCAGATGGGAGCAGAGCTGTGTCCCTTTCTGGAGACCCCAGGGGAGAATCCATTTTCTTGCCTTTTCCTGCTTCTAGAGGCAGCCCACAGTCCCTGGTAAATGGTCCCCTTCCAGCCTCAAAGCCAGCAGTGGCCTGCTTAGCTGCCCACACGCTGCATGACTCTGACGTTGACTCCTGCCGCCTACCATTTATAGCAACCCAGCAATGACATTGGACCTACCCAGATAATCCAAGATAGCTTCCCAATTTAAAGCAAGCTGATTAACAACCTTCATTTCATCAGCAACCGTAATTCCCTCTTGGCCATGTAACCTCTTCTCCAGTTCCAGAGGTTAGGAAGTGGATGGAGGGTGGGGGGATGGGGCATTATTCTGTTTACCCCAGAGATTTTACTACTTGTTTCCAAACATGCTCTGCATCTCAAGCCTTGATTATGGCTCCTGCACTTCCCTTTGCCTGAAATTTCCTCTCCTCTGCCGGTAGGCCTTCTAATCCTCTTAATGCCGATGTCTTCTCTCTGGAGAAGACTTCATACCCTTCTCAGTACTTCTTACATGCTGACATGACTCCTTGTCGTTTGGGCACTTGAACTTAGAATCTGGGAAGGAAGCGGGGGATGACAGTCCTCTTCTTCGTCCTGTTCCTTAGTACCGTGGGTCCTCCCTTCTCCATGGAGGATACTTTCCGAGACCCCCAGTGGGCCTCTGGAACCACAGACAGTACCGAATCCTATATTGTGTTTTTTCCTATACACACATATCTATGATAAAGTTTAATTTCTAAACTAGGCACAGTAAGAGATTGACAATAATAATTGATGATAAAATAGAGCAATTATAAGAATTTAAGTTAAGGGAATGTGGTTTCTACGTATTTTACTGTACCATACTCACCCTTTTTCTTGTGATGATGTGAGATGATCAAATGCCCGTGTGATGACTTGAAGCGAAGTGAGCAGCCCCAGGCATTGTGATGTGCTGTTAGGCTACTGGGAAGCTTTTGACTCTGAGCTAGAAGGAAGATCACCTCCTTCCAGACCACGGTTACTGGCATGTAAAGTGAAGGAAAGTGAAGCCACAGATAAGAGTAGGGGGGACTCCTTGGACACCTTAGGCTTGATGAATGGAAAAACGATCTCAGTCTTCAATCAAATTTACTGACTTCTTAGATAAATTTCATAAATCTATTCAACGGTGCTTTCCAGCGTGCTTCTAAGATGACATCCGTGTGTGTGGTTGCGTGTGTGTATGTGAACCACTTGTCTTTAGGTTACATGTTTGTTATATCCATCAAGTTGGGACCTTAACAGTTCTGCCTTTAGACATTCTGCTTGAAAAGGATATTCATAAAACCCAGGTGCTTTGACAAAAGGGAAAAAACCTGTTTTCACCGGAAGCAAGTGTCACAGCATGGTGTAGACGCTGATTAGCATAGCCTGTTGAAATGATTTATACTGTTTACATAATGGAAAAGTGGATCATTCAGAGAAATTCGTCCTAGGCAAAGGGAGAGCAGGGAGGGAGAGAGAATGTAAATAACCTGTTTCCTTTTGTCTTAGGAAGATCCCAGATTTCCTACCTGTCAAAGACGTGGATGTCAGAAGCAGCCTGCAGTGTCAGCTTCTTATAGGGCCAGGTGCCTTATTAATATTATAAACTGGGTTACTCTTTATGTTTCTTACAGGCCCAACAAACCCTAGAACTTTACTCCTGCACTTCTGAAGAGATTGATCATGAAGATATCACAAAGGATAAAACCAGCACCGTGGAGGCCTGCTTACCATTGGAATTAACCATGGTATGGATGATTTTCTTCCCCAAGCAAGTAACACAGTTAAGAGCTAGGCATCAAACCTCATCTTCTTCCAAAAATGTGCATCACCAGGAGATTTTAATAGGTTCCACTTCAGAAGCTGAATTTGAAAAAATATGTATATACATACAACAAATATGTGTTTTACAACAATGTGAATATACTTAATACTATTGAACTATAGTATGCTTAAGAGGAATTAAGATAGTAAATTCTATGTTATGTGTTTTTTACTACAATGAAAAAGATGTGTTTGAGAAAAGCCAGGAAAATGTATATTAAGAATTAATATTTTTGATGTGATTTTTTTTTTCTCTAGAATGAGAGTTGCCTGGCTTCCAGAGAGATCTCTTTGATAACTGTAAGTCAGGAAATTAAAGGTTTCAGCCCCTATGATGAATTCATATCATTGATGTCTCATTACTTTTTCTTCTAGAATGGGAGTTGCCTGGCCTCCAGAAAGGCCTCCTTTATGACGGTAAGACACAAATATTGTCTTTCCTCAGATGCAATGCGGGGGGAAACATTTTCAGCCATCTCAGTGGCTCCTTCCCCATTTTGTCCTATCACTTAGACCCTGTGCCTTAGCAGTATCTATGAGGACTTGAAGATGTACCAGGTGGAGTTCAAGGCCATGAACGCAAAGCTTTTAATGGATCCTAAGAGGCAGATCTTTCTGGATCAAAGCATGCTGACGGCTATTGATGACTTGTTGCAGGTAAGACCTTCATACTACCAGGGAGAGCACGTTCTTCACGCTGAGATGGCTAGTCAGAGTCTGTGATGATTGGGAGAGGCCGGAAATCCCCCTCCTCTGTCCGCTGCAGAGCCTCTCGACAAAGGGCACTCGTGAGTAGGCCTCGGGGAAGACAAGCAGACTCCCGCTTGTTGAGTGTGTGGTACACACTGGGCTCCCTGCAGATGTTTTCACAGATTCTCTCTTACCATCCCTGCAACCACCATGTGGGGTGTGTTCAGAGGAGGAAAGCCAAGCTCAGAGTTAACTGCTTGTCCAAGTGGCTTGTAAGTGGCAGAGCCAGGATTGAAACCCACATCAGAGGGGTTTCACTACTCTTAGCTTCTCGCTCACTCTGAACGCTTGCCTCACTCTGAACATTGAGCACTGAGGGGCCATTAGACGTATCTGCAAATACTATGGGAGAAAACAAGTGGGGCCTGATACCTAGGTGTGACCCTTTCTGAACTAAAATGTGTATGACATAAAACAATGACCCATCACCTGGGATATCCACAACGTCACTCACAGATAAGAACTGGCTCTGTAATTTTCTGAATCACCCCAGCATGGATGCTAATACAAAACAGAAATAGTCACATAAGAAAGAGCAGGGTGAATACCTTGGTGGCCAACGCATGGATAAAAAGAAGTATGAGTTCTCTTTTTGTGCCGAATTATTGCTGGAAATACAGCAGTGAGTTGCCTGCAATTATCAAAGAATGTTAGCATCTAGAGAGTTATTTCATTTTCACGTCCAAGATTCAGATGATTTGAGTACTGGAATCCATTCTGCCAGGAATCAGCCAACCGTGCCCAAACCATTCAATCCCATTGGGACTCAGGATTTTCCCTTGTAAAATGGCGTGACTTCACCCACCCTACCTTTCTCTTGGGCTTTTTGCAAGGAACAAGTGGACATATTGATCCCTGTGCAAAAAGAAGATCTTGCATTATGTTATCAAATGAAAGGGTAACACTGAGCGCTCCGTGGCCAGGTTTATGTATCTGGCACAAACGAGTGCCTGTAGCAGACAGGTCCGTTACTCTGGGAGTTCCAATCAATAGCGATTCATCACCTCTCTGTTCTAAAAAGGACTTAGCTTCTTAGTATAATATATACAAATTAATTAGATATTGCAGCAGATGTCATCTGAACAGAATTGTTCCTTTTGAAAATGCAACTCCCACTGACGATTTTCTAAATAGCTTTAAGGGTCTTTTCAGAGCTCACTGAAGATACATGTGCTTGGATAATGAGTATTTCTTCTCTCAGGTTCTGCCTGGCCATCTGGCTGAGAGTAGATCTGGGTCGGGTTTAGGAGTTGTAATGAGGAAGTGGGATGCAGACTCTGAGACATGTATTGGCTTCACCCATTTTTACGGATGAATGTTTTAATTGGGAATATCATGTATGTCACCCTTAATATTTATCCTTATAGGCCCTGAATTTCAACAGTGTGACTGTGCCACAGACATCTTCCCTTGAAGAACCAGATTTTTATAAAACTAAAATCAAGCTCTGCATACTTCTTCATGCTTTCAGAATTCGTGCCGTGACCATCGATAGAATGATGAGCTATCTGAACTCTTCCTAAAAAGCTGAGGTCCCTCCAGACCTTAAAGCCATTCTTAAAATAATGTGAATCAAAAATATTTTTCACAGGATGTGGGTTAAGAACCAGAAGGGATTGCCTTGACCTGGTCCTGCCTAAGCTAGTATGATCATTCTTATGCTTGTTTACATTAGTTGCCCCCCAAAATCTGAACAATGTGACTGTTCCATCCCCAGGTTGCCCTTGATCAAGCAGACTTCACATTTTCTACAGATAAGTTGTTTTTAAGTTTTCATGAGCAAATTGCTAAAGAGGGAAACGTCCTCACTCAACATGTTCTTCTTTTCCCTTTACTAGAAGAGCAAGAATTTATAAGCTATTTCTGTACCAGAGTGTTTGTAGAAACAAACACTCAAGCATAATTTATTTTAAAATACTTATTTATATAATTTTGTGTTCATGACGGCATGTGAATTAACTTATATTTATTTATGTCATATTTATTAAAGTATTTATTATCAAATGGATTTGAGAAATACCTTATGTTCTAAAAATAAAATGATTGGATAAAATAAGTCTCATTTTTTCTAATATGATTGGAATACGTTAAGCATTAAAATACATTGTGGGAAAACTGAAAACACCAATGTGAACAAATTTCCTTGGAAAGAATGTCACAATATTCTTACCCAAGCCCTACTTCCTCTAATCTCTTATTTTAAAAGAGACTTGGAAGACTAGATATGCTTTAATACTAAGGCCATCAAGTGAGTTATGGTATTTGAGAGTATGTTTTGTTTGACATCTACATCTAAAAGTAAAACACATAAAAGTGTTTTTTTCCCCATTAACTGCAGCACCATAACATACTGTGTGCCCTAGACAAATACATAATATCCTTCAACTGGGAAAAACATCATTTAGAGGTCTTCTAGTTAAATTATTCTAATTTTTGTGACCCTTTGGGCCCTTAGGGGGAAGCTGTTTCCCAGTTACAATGAGAAAAATTCTCCATTTGCTTCAAATGATCTAGAACTTCTGCCTAAACCACATGGATAATTGCCACTTTTTAACTTAAGAGATGTGCTCCTAACGACCCAATATTAAATTCCATCTTTTGAATTATCTAAACCATGTGAATTTTAAAAGACTCACCTGGCAAAATACCATGTAATTTAGTGCTCTGATAATCATCTTCCTCCTTCCTCTGAAAAGGCCGTAAGAAAGGAGCTATTTAGGGGGTCCTGCCCCCTACCTCATGTGACTCTTCCCCACCACAGTCCAGCTCATATCCCTGAGGACTGAGAGGGGATGTGTACAGCTACCCCAGGCCCCCTCATCTGTGTGGCAGAATGACTCATCCTGCCCACTGGATACACAGATAGAAGTCATCAGAAACTAGATCCCAACACATACTCCCCTTATCTTGAGGGATTCCTCCACAAACTTGAATGACCTGAGAGCGATTCACAGACAGGAGTTTCTTGCCTTAAGTGTTGGGTTTGGTTTTCAGTGGCTTTGATAATGGAAAGAAGAGCTCAATGGCGTGATGGGCCTGGGGCCTTAGAGTTGATGCCTTCCTTCACTAGGAATGATGAATGGCCTGCTGTCTGTGCCTAGAAACAAGGAGAGGCAAACAGATCATCTGTCTATGGACAGGGCTTGTACAGAGGAACACAGGTGTTACTTTGGTTCTAGAAATCACCATGACCTATGCTTCAGACGCATGACTGACCCGAGAAACCTCTTCTATTCTTTATTATGTGGTTAGTTCTTCTCTTTTTCCATTTAGTCCTGGACCTACAGTCTACAAGTTGTATAACATGACCAAGTTGTTTTAACCTCTCCTTGTTTCTTCTCCTAAGAAGGGAAGACGATGCTAGAACCTTCCTCAGAGGGTCAGAGGGAGGGTTACGTAGAACAGCTCATGTCGAGCACTAGCACTGTTCCTGACATGTAGTACATGCACTATAAATGTGAGCAATTTTTAAAAATTATTAGTAGTCTTTGGGCTTGGTGACTGGGCCGAATTGGTAAAACCCTCCTTCACTACTATTTTCTTACCTGTGAAATTCAGAAAACTGTAGGTCCCCGCTCAGCATTCAGCACAGCAGGGGCTCCCCAGGGGTCTGGTGCAAGCCCCTACCCTCCCAGAATAAAGGATAGCGAGCAAAGGAACATGGTAGGATTGAGATACCTTTCCCCTAAAAATATTCCCCAGTCTTAGCCTGTTAGAGATTCACTTGATTAACAAATTATTTTGGAAAGGAAATAAACAGTGAAAGAATTTCTCAGACCTGAGAATGACTTAATCAGAGAATTAAGATGAAAAATCACAGCTGACAGCTGCCCCCCAGAGGGTGCAGAGCTTTAGGATGAAGGAAACAGTTCTGGATAATGGTCTGGCCAGACATCCAAAGGCAGGGATTGGACAACTGAAGAGATGCCAAAGCACCTGAGACAACCCAATGAGGAAAGAAAACATGGGGACAGAAAGAGAAGAAAATCCAGCTTTGTCTGGGGCCAGCACGGACAGAAACTAGTGAGTCCCCTTGGCAGTATCACCCTGAACCGTTCAGGTGCTGTCCTTGTTTGAAGACCAAATACTTGGTTCTACAGCGGGATCTGGCTTCCTAGTTTAGGGCAGAGTGCTTTACAGTATTGCCACGGACTGAAGGTTTGTGACCCTTAAAATGCCTATCTTGAAGCCCTGACCCCCAAAGCGATGGTACTTAGAAGTGAGGCACTGGGAGGTATGTTAGGTCATAAGCGTGTTCTGATGGTAGATTAAATGCCCTTGTAAGAAGAGAGTGGGAGAAACCCCCCAGCTCCCTGTGGGGACACAGTGACAGGTGGCTGTCTACAAACCACCATGAGAGCCCTCACCAGACACCAAATCCTTGGGTACCCTAACCTCGGACTTCCCAGCCCTCAGAACCATGGGGAATGAATGTCTTTCATTTAAGCCACCCAGTCTGTGGTATTTTGTTGTAATAGTCTCAGCTGGCTGAAATAAATAGAAATTTAAACATCTATTTAAATTTCTTTTAAAAGCCACATTTTCAAAAATTGAATTGTATCAATTTTTTGGTTGAAATGTATTTGGTGAGACTAGGTCAAAAATTTCCGTTGTATTTATGTATTTTTTAATATGATATTAAAAATAGGAATAGCTTCTTTCACCTGGCTGGCTCAGTCATAGAGCGCATGAGTCTTGATCTCAGGATCGTGAGTTCAAGCCCTGCGTTGGACATACAGCTTACTTAAAAATATATCTATATGAAGGGGCACCTGAGTGGGTCAGTCTGTTACACGTCTGATTCTTAATTCTGGCTCAGGTTATGCTATCAGGCTCATGGGTTGGAACCCCACACTGGGCTCTGTGTTCAGTGTAGAGTCTGCTTGGGATTCTGTCTTTCCCTCTGCCCCTTCCCTCACTTGCTCTCTCTAAAATAATAAATAAAATCACTTTAAAAACGTAAATGTGATTATGACATCAATTTAACATCAGAAAATATATTCATGTGAACTTTTTTAGAAGCAACATTAACTAATGCTAACTTGGTGCTAACTAAATGCTAGGTGTGTTTCTAAGTGTTTACCACAAATGCATATAATCCTCTCAATAGTCCTACGAGGAGAAACCTTCCCCTTTTTATAGATGAGGAAACTCAGGTAAGAAACCATGGATGCTTGCATGACGAGGAAGTGACACACCATGATTCGACCCTGGGGCGGCGTGGCTCGGGCCTGTGCAGCCATAGCAGCCTTTCACCTTTGGTAGTAGGGGCCCAGTAAGTCAAGGGACATTTTCATCACCACCATACAAACACCATCATGGTTATCTATACGTGTCTCCTCCTCGCGACACTAGGAAAACTTCAAGTACAGGAAATGCCATGTTACCCACGTCTGTGTATTCTCAGGCCCTGGCACTGAAAGGTGGTAGAAAGCGAGAGAAGGGCAAATCTTCATGGGCTCCCATGTGTTTCTCATTTCTTTTTCTAATCTGGGAATAAAGAAAGTCTCCAGTCTTTAAAAAATCAAAGTATTCCCAATTACCAAAAAAAATTTTTTAATTGTAAAAAATGCACATGTGTGCTTACTTCAAAACAATTTTTGCGTGCTTATACTGGGAAAAATCCAAAATGCATAAGCCTGTAGATACATATATAGCCCACATGTCTACAGCTTGGCATTATGTGGTCACTGTCCTTCAGAAGCCAACCCCTCTCACTGGTGAACCAAAGTATCGTCCACTTCCCCTTGCACTGGTCTCTCTCGACAGTAGTTCCAAGAGGCCCAGGCGATCACCTCACTGGCCGGTTCCCACACTGCCCGACAGGAGTGGTTCAGAGATCCAGCCGAGCTCCCCAACAACCCCCAATAACCCCTAGTAGTTCCCTACCAGTGAAGCTCCTCTTCTGACAGCTTTACCCATGCAGGTTCCAGATGAGATTTCACAAATAGCCTTTACAGCTAAGGGAAAGTCAAAAACTCACTGAACTAGTCCAAGTTTCTCCAGCAGTTGAGTTTTTATAAGTAAACAAAACCATCTCTTAGACTTCCCAACTTGCTTGAAAATAAAGCAACACTGTAAATGCATACAGCATACCCTCTTCTAAAAATGAAACTCAAGGGGAGCCTGGGTGATACAGTCTGTTAAGTGTCTGTCTTCAGCTTGGGTCTTGGCCGCAGGGTCCTGTGATCCAGCACGGCGTCGGGCTCCCTGCTCTGCGGGAAGCCTGCTTCTCCCTCTCCTTCTCCCCCTGCTTATATTCTCTCTCTCACTGTCTCTCTCTGCTGAATAAATGTATGGAATCTTTTAAAAAAATAAATAATAAAAATTAATAAATAAAAATGAAACTCAAGCCAGAGTTTATAGCAAACAGCACGAATGGACTTCCACAGAATAACGATGGCTGACTAACTCACCAGGAATCCACATCATAAGAGAAACACACTGGATCTAAATTCCACTAGTGGGCTTCAGGGCAGAGCTGCATGTCCTCATTAAGAAACAGGAAAAACCTCAGAACTCCGTGCTCAGAATTCAATCCAGGACCGCAGCTCCAGAGCCGTTACCAGAAATACTCCAACCACAGGGTGTGGGCTAGAAAAGATAAACTCCCAGCAGTTACCCAGTTGGGATCACACCCTTCAGCAGGCCGTGTGCTGCTTTAGCCCCAAGAACTTCCAACAACGGGCAACGGGCAAGGCCAACAGCTGAAAACGACCATCCTCATGAGAACCTCTTGAAAAATCAGCAAATCAATGGCCTCTGCAGAAAATGAGAGTGAAAATGTGCTTCCACATGTCAAAGAACGGGAGGAGAATTTCCCCCTAAAGCAATTCAATAAAATTACAAAATGCGTCCCAAATGTGCAGAAAAGTCCCGTTAGGAAGATGCACAGGTGAGGAACTAATACGAACCCACCTGGTTTTAAGTAGAAACATACCTTCCAATAACGAGGGGGCAGGAGTGTTGCTGTCATTCCTGGAGTGAGGACAGTAGGGGGACAAGGGGACACGCAGGTTATTCTGCATTTCTGCAAACTCCCGGGTGAACCAGCTCACCATGGTTTATGCTGGGTCCCAGTCCAAGAACTGGAGAGCCGGTGACAAAACCAGCTAATGCCCAAACAGCCAAGATAATAGCAATCGAGAAATACGATGCTTTGTAAGTAAACAATAATACAAAGGAGACACATTAGTACTGTACAGATTTATTTTTCTTCCTTTCATCCACAGTATGAAAAAGGTTGAAAATTGTTGGGAAACCAGATACATACAAAGCACCTCTGAAATTATGCTTTTCTTCGGAAAACAACTTATAAAAAAAATCATAAACATTTAAAAATTCAAGTTCTTTAATAAAGTATTTATACTCCTGAATGTTAAAATTCCTTGTTTCCTAAAATATAGGACAATTAAAAAAAAAACTCATAAAGCGACACTGATTTAATTCCACAGGATCCCTGACAATTAAAAATATGTTCTCCCCTATAAAGTGAATCTGTTCTTCACAGGCAAAACAATAGTTTAAGTGTATTTCTCTGATTAATTCATTGAGATTTATTTTATTCTCCAGCTAATGCTTACAGTAGACTGATGGTAATTTATAGTTTCTTCAAATAAGTTAACAAAACATATCCAAAATGTTAATCAACTACATGCATGATTCTGGGAGAGTGACAATGGCTATACGGACCCCAAAAAACCATTTCACCAATTAACAAGAGCCAATGTGGCTCAGTATTCTCTGGGGCAAATCTTCTTCAAGAAGACATGACAGTTTTCCCTTGGTCCTTCTACAGCGATTTCTGAGTGGCATTTGTCCCCCCAGAAAGTAAATGATCCCAGGGTGAAAGTCAAGAAATGTAGTGCTTGGCCTTGTGATTTTGGAAGGTTGATGAAACTTCCAGGGACTCTCTGACCATCCATCCGTCTTCACCGCCTGAGATAAGATCGCCTCTGAGCGTGCACCCCAATGTGTGATGGGGACAGGATTACATTTCTTCTCATCACTCCAGGTCCAGGTAACATGATTGGTTTACCGATTTAACAGACCACTAGCCAGATAGGTTGGTAAAGTGAGCTATGGAAATCATCCCACCTAAGAAGATACATTGTACCTGGGGGGGTGGGGGTTGGTGACAGGCCTGTCACAGTGGGGGCTAAAAGAAAAGGAAATCTCTCTTCATTATTAATATCACGATGAAAAAAAGCTCAACTACATCGGCATGAGTTTAAGCACACTACCACTTAATTGCTTTCATAATTCGCAGACTCCAAAAGGAAAATTACCACATTTCTCACCTGACTGAGTAGAGTCATTTTAAGCACCTTTGTAAGGACAGATAATGGTTGGGGAAGAAGGACAGGATGGTATGAGGAGGTGCAAAAAAAAAGAGAAATAAATAAATGAATCTCGATGTTATAGAGATTTTTTCTGCCTTAAGTTGTCTAAATATTTTACATTTTCTGTGCCCCTGAATAATGTGAGCTGCAGAGTTTCCGCCTGTGTGAAAGGAGCTGCCTTCAGACTGTGCAGTTCAAGGTCTCATCAAGTCCATACCCAATTACCAGTTGAAGTGGTCTTTTGCAGATAAAAGTTCCTGAGGCTTCCTTTTTCAGCTCATCTTCCAAACTTCACCTTTCCTGTAAAAAACCTAAAGCAGAGAGAATCAAACAGATTCAGGGATTCACTATTGGGCAGGAAAGGGAGCATGCTTTTATAGACAATCACTTGGAATTTCAAAAACGATCTTCTGTGATAGGTGCATTTTCCTGAGCTGAAGATAAGCCATCGCAAATTCAAGACTGTGGTTACAGGATACTAAAACGTCCTGATAAAAAATGCAAAACTCCACCAACTAACTGGATATTCTGGCCACACACAAAGGCACAAAATATTGGTAAATTTTTTTTTGGTAGTTGTTTTTTTTTTGGATTGTTTGTTTTTAACTCAGAAGAGTTTTGTTGTCCTATGTAATGAGGAAATTGGGCTGATCAGCCAGTTTTACGATCTCTTTCAGTGCTAAAAAAAATTTCACAAACCCCTTTACAGTTCTAATGTATCAATAAGTCAGGTGTCTAGTGAGATCAGGAGCAGAGACAAAAAACAGAATAACAACCCATTATAAAGAGCCTGTGAGAGAGACTTTTCAAGGCTTATTACTTTGATGGAAGAGGCTGTGATTATTTGGTTATGACAACACAGAGGCTATTGTCGGCAACAGGCAGAAACATCTATATGCAAATAAGCAGATTTCCACACATGGGCCTCAGTAATTTACAAAATTTCAACATATCCAGGAATATGAATGAAAAAATTGGTACCAAAACTCAATAGTCTATCTGCTTGCGGCTGCTGCATCCAAAATCTACAGAGGAAACATGATCATGGTATCTCAAAGCATCCTGACAGATCACAGGATGATTTTACCATTCACATAAATTTGTGGAGGCATCTACACATTCTTCACATCCTTTTTGGAATAAAAAGTCCAAACAATTCCAACAAAGCCCTCTCTCTGACTTACTGATGCTGTGGAGAAGTAACACTGCATTCCTCAACTACAGTAACAATAGGTAACAAAGGTTTGAACCAGTTTGACCAACACGCCAAATCAAGCCACACACACAAAAAGAAGTGATTAAAGACAAAGGAAGGAACTGTGTCGTTTTCTGGATTAAGTCTATAAAGTTTAGCCTTAGTCTGGACTCGGCTTTTCCGCTTTTCTCTGCCACTGGAGGCTCACTGGTGCCACCCAGCGGCCTCGCCCAGCACTGCTTCTGCACCACAAGGCCTATGAGGCTGAATGTCTCCAGTACCCTAAGGAAACATCTTTATCCCACCTACCCCCCACCCCACCCACCCACCTACCAGGCCGCTGCCTTTGCCAGCCTTACTACCTGCCTGGAGCTCTCCATGCATTATCTTTTTTCACTCTCACAATAAACCTAGGACATAGAGTTTTTTGCATCCATTTGCCAGAGGGAAACAGAGAGGCTTACAGTTAGGTTAACAATTTGCTAGTCCCAAGCCAGCCAGCACTTGGAATGGGATTTGAACCATTCCTCTGAGCCCGCCCACAAATCATCTTTATTTAGATCTCCACTGACGGCAATTCACAGGCATACTCGACCTGTCTACCTTTCTCTGAACCCAAGCTCACAAATAAACAAGGAACACATTCTATGGTAGAAACTTGCTATTTGCAAAGACACAGCTTGATTCTAAGTAAACAACAAAGATAATTTTCCGCTCACCTTTCAGCACATCTTGGACTTCAACAGAAACGTTCTTCAGGCACTTGGATAAATTCTCGGCTGTGGCATTACCCTGCTCCTTTTCTTGCCACTTCTTCAGCATCCTGAAGTTACACATGGTAACATCTTCTTCCTTCTCCCGGATATCATCAATATCACTAATTTCCAACTCCAGGTTGGCAATGGCAATTTTTATCCACTCCCTCCCCAGCCTCGCAGCAAGAGTGATCAACTGTGCGTCTGTTAACAGGGTTCTGGTCTTTGCTCCATCTAAAAGCAAACAAGGAAGTCCACCGTTCCTCTCAACATGCCAATCATTTATAGCAATTAATAATGAAAATGTATTCTCCTTCTATAAAAAAGGACGCAATGATTTGTAATATTAACTGCCTTTAAAATATATTTAAGTGTCCAAAACTCCCTGTTTTCTAAACGATTATAAGGACCAAAGAGAATTATTCTGTGCAATAACATTAAACCAGGGTATAATGTTCACAATGGTAATTCAGTCACTCAGAGAAAGAGACTGTTTACAAAGCAGCACAAGGTGGGTTGGAATAAAAAAAAAAAATCAGACACCAAAAATCATTTATACAGCCCCAAAAGAAAAATATACAGTTACACCCCTGCCCAGCTCTGTGTCTTTATCCGAATGTAAGTGCCTCACATAGATGCTACCCGAAGGGCCAGTAAAGCAAGCAGCAAGACATCCGAATTGAAATCTCCATTATGCCATTTCCTGGCATTTGGGGGAAAAGCACACCCCACAGAAGAGTCATGAGATGGTATCTGTAACATCTGTTGATCTCTAAGAAACAGCATCATAAGCTTGGAGGGACACGTTTGCCACTGTTAAACCATAGGCCCTATGAAAATTATGAGCCTTATAACTAAGCTAGATTTTCTCTTTTCATGTGTTTCAGTTGGTTGTGCAATAGTGCAGCAAAGTTCACTGGTTGCCTACATTCAGGGAAGGATCGGTAAAGGGATTACATATACTAGAGGTGAAATGAGAAGGGAGTGAGAGGTAGCATTACTTTCTGCCCTTCCTCTAGAACCACAATATTTCGGCTCATCTGCCGCTGACAATTTACTAATAGGAATGTAAACTTTGCACTGAGACCTTTTCCCACCTCACAGATCCTTAACCTTCTAGATTGAAGAATGGGGTCTAAACCACGGCCTGCGCCCTCTAGTGGCTTTTGGAGACATGGTGCATCGCTCCTAGCTCTCCCAACTGCTGCTGCTGCAATGAAAGCTGCACCGGGAATCCAGGAAAAATGCAAGTTCTCAGGACCATCCCCAAATCTACTATTTCTGATTCTGAACCTAAACTTTAACAAGATCTCCAGGTGATTCTACGGAGACTGAGTGCTGACTATATTTAAAAAGCATCAATCACACTGACAGAGTGAGTAAAACCACCAGAATGGGGGTGACTCCGTATCTCAAAGAACATTGTGTAAGTTCCTAAACTAAAGCAAATCCTTACACCAAGTTATTTTGATACCACACTGTCAACTCCAAAAAGGCTGGAAATCCTTACTCCTTCCAGGTACCATTTAATCATTTTAATTCTATTTCTACCTACTTGCTATTGGAGATCATTTTAAATAGCCAAAAGTTAAATGCATATAACAAGAAAAACTTTTCCAATGTATCAGTTTAATATAAAATGGGTCCCAGCTATAAGATGAACACGGTCTGAGGATCTAATGGATAACATAGTGACTAGAGTTAATTCTGTATTATATACTTGTAATTTGAGGAGAGTAGATCTTGTGTATTGTCATCACCAAAAAAAAAAAAAAAAGTGAGGTGATAGATGTACTAATTAACTTGACTGGTAAATATTTTACAATGTTTATGTATATCAAATCATCACATTGTACGCTTTAAGTATAAACAATTTTATTTGTCAATCATATCTCAATAAGACTAGGAAAAAATATTCCAATTTAGTTAGGTTTTTAAAATAATTCTAGAGTCTCACTTATTTTGATGTTTACTTAACAAAACAACAATAAACATTTCTACAGTGATACACAGTAAAAATTATCCACATGTCATCCTCACAGTCTCCTGTTCTAGAAAGTAGAAAGTATCTTGCTTTACTTTACAGAGAGTTTAACTGCTTTCAGAGATTCATACACCTTACAATAAAAAAAGGTATTTGATGAAGCAGTTAATTTAGGGAGTTACTGGAGGCCCCTATAGCCTTGAGACCTTGAGCGTCACATAATTTGAGTCTGTTTTTAAACTTAAGTTTGTAAATTCTGGCTGGACTTGAATTTTGAGCTACATACTCCATCTTCTGGCTGCTTGGAGTACTGTTGTTAAACATTTTAAATCTCTATCATATTTTCACAACTATCAAGCCTTGGTCTCTGCCATTTAATTGTAAGAAATTGAGACTTGCCTCCAATAATTGAGCTGGAGGCTCTTTACCCCAGAGAGAGCTAGTAACCATGAAGCCAAGGAACGCACACATGGCCATTCAGTGTTTCATTCATTCAGTCGGCGTTCATTATCTTCTACATAAAAGGCTCCATGCTCATTGCTACAGGAAAAGTAAAGATGGATAGTCCCGTGGCCTGTACCCTTATAGACTGTAACGGAGCTCCCCCTGGTGCCCCATTCTATTTAGACTGGATGGAGGGGAGAAGTGGGGACTCAAACTGGAAAAAGGGTGGGGCAGACCAAGCAGGACCCTTCCCCAGGCCTGAGGAGCTGGGACACAGAGAGGGTATCTGGGAGGGCAGGCACAACTGGGATGTGGCCCCAGAAGACTGACCCAACAACAGGGGCTTGAATGAGTATCAATGGGGAAAACCAGGGAAAATAATTCACAACCAGTGATGACTTTTTTACACACCTGAAGAGTCAACCTGCTTCATTCTCTTGTCATAGATGTCCTCATCAGGTAAGCTGCTAGTCATTTTTCGTCGCCTGTTACCTTTAATTTAAAAAAAAAAAGAAAAATCACCAAATTGGCTTTCCCTTGTGTTTCTTATTTTCTACCTACCTTTGACCTGGATTTTTAAAGAAATCATCATTCAGGTGGAAACAAATTGAAAATGAATTCAAAGGTTTTTTAGACGATTAAGAGAATAACAGAATACTTAGCAGACTGTAGCAATATCACATTTGCCCAGCAAAATATAAATTCTAGTGGACAGAAGGAATAAAAGAATAGGTTAAAGGGAGCCTGGGTGGCTCAGTCATTAAGCATCTGCCTTTGGCTCAGGTCATGATCCCAGGGTCCTGGGATGGAGCCCTGCATCGGGCTCCCTGCTCGGCGGGAAGCCTGCTTCTCCCTCTCCCATTCTCCCTGCTTGTGTTCCCTCTCTGTGTCTCCCTCTGTCAAATAAATAAATAAAATTTTTAAAAACAAATAAGTAAATAAAAGAATAGGTTAAAACCCACTCAATGTCCAGTTAACTAGCACTTACCATTTGTGCTTCTTTTCGAAATGTTCTGATTCTGATCGTGCTGAACCCAGTCACCTGTTAAAGGATAATAAGCAGCAATGGGCAACAGGCAAAATTTGACTTAAATCAATTTATCAAAGTATATAAAGCTCTAGAGTCTTGGCAATCTCTCTGAAGTTCAAATATGAGTTTGGGATTATAACTTGCTATGTATGCCAACGAGCATATATCTTTGAGGTAAATACTGAGCACTTGTTCCAGCAGGTCCTACAAGGCAATTTCCCAAACTCAAGTCATCTGCATATAATTATTCGGATTCTTACCAAACCCACATGCCAGGTGAAAAGCTATTTATTTACATCTCTAACTACTGTAAACAGAACACTGGTATCACTTGCTATATCGATAAGGAAGTCATAAAGATAAACATTGCTTATTTCCAATTGTACTTACATGTACTCCACCTAAAACAAACTCATATATTATTGTTCTGCACTCTGGAACATTGTACTTGGGGAGTTCTGTCTGAACACATCATTGTGACTCTACACCACCTCCCCCGTGTGAGATGCAGTCGCTGCTCTCTAAGGTGACTATGCCTCACCCAGGCCTTCTGTAGGTCCCTAGAGCGATCTCAACCAACCATTAGGTTAGCCCTTCCTCCCCTACAAAACAGTGGAGCCCAGAAACACCTTACCATGCAGAGTATTATTAAATGTTTTTAAAAACCAAGCATAAGAGGTCTTATAAAGTGGTCTTTAAAATGACCAAGAGACTGGTTCTTAGCCCAGAAAACATGTTACTCAGATTGCTACATATTGAATACCTCTATTAAAGTACCATTAGCTGTGACCAAAAAGTTAACGTCTTTCAAGCTCATTTATTTGAACAAATAACGAAAACCCAAAAAACAACACAATCCACAAGACCCAGCCCCGACGAAGATTATGGGTAAATAACTTTGGCTCAGATAAAAGAGCCTGTTTCAAACTAGCTAATTTAAGAGTATAACACTGAGAATAAGAATCAATCCCATCTACCAAAAAGGCTTATGCTTAAACAAGGACTGAGAATTCCGAAAGGCTTCGATCCCGTTTCTCTGTTAGAGTATAAAGACAGGAGAGGAAATGCAGACCTAACAGGCAGCAGTCTGCACGGCAGGAAGACATACAGGTGTGCCCGGCACACAGCACCCACACCACGTCATCACTAGCAGAGACCTAATTCATCTATCCATGACCCGATGAGTACAAAAGAAACTAGCTGAAAATGACTCAAATATTGTTCAGATGTTGAAGAGGCTTACAGAATACTTAACAGATCCTTGTTGTTATTACATTTGTATAACAAATAAAAATTCTGGAGGATGAAATGAATAGAAGAGTGGGTTAAAACTCGATATCCTGCTCATGGCACTTACTACTTATGCTGTTTTTTGAAATGATACTGGATTGCGTATGATTACCGGGAAAGAGTTAAGGTATTATAATTCAAAATGCAAACGATGCAAAAATAATTTCTACTACAGACATGTGGCACTGACAGGAGGGAACCCTGTGCCATTTGCAAAGGAAGCTACAACAGCCACAGGCAGGTTCAGAGACCTGCCCACACTCCCACAGAGAGCTGGTCAATTCTAGGGCTGGAACTAGAACCCAGAGGACCTCACTCCCAATCCACTCTTCTGCTTCCCTTTTAGCTCCAAAATGTGCTCACTAGACACATGTCTGTTGTTTTAATAACCTTCTTCAAAGAGAATTGGAGGTCAAGGTCAGACCTGCCTGAGGAGGCAGCCAAGGGCAGCTAGGGGGTGTGCCCCTCCATCTCCATTCTTCCGGAGGCAGTCCACACCAGCGGCAGCCCTCTCCAACTCCTCCCAGGGCAGGAGAGGATATTGAAGAGGTTGTCACCGGAGGACTTCCCAGCACCAAAATCTTAAACGAGGAAAAGCGTTTCCACCGCAGAGCCATAATCACACAGCAGGAGCGACAGTTCACTGATCAGATAGACAGGGGGACACAAATGAGGCAGGAGATCAGCCAAAATGCAGATGTACATCCAGGTCATGGGACAGACTTTGTCAGGATGTCCCTCATTTATATTAAAATGTATGAGATCAAAAAAAAAAAATGTATGAGATCCTCGAGTACAGATCCTTTACCTCTTTGGTTAGGTTTATTCCCATGTATCTTATGGTTCTTGGTGCTATGGTAAATGGAGTCGATTTTCTAATTTCCCTTTTTATATTTTCATTGTTGTGTATAAGAGAGCAACTGATTTCTGTGCATTGATTTTGTATCCTGCCACATTACTGAATTGCTGTATGAGTTCTAGTAGTTTAGGGGTGGAGTCTTTTGGGTTTTCCAAATAAAGTATCATGTCATCTGCAAAGAGAGAGTTTGACTTCTTCTTTGCCAATTTGAATACCTTTTATTTCTCTTTGTTGTCTGGTTGCTTTTGCTAGGTCTTCTAGTACTATGTTGAACAAGAGTGGCAAGAGTGGGCATCCTTGTCTTGTTCCTGATCTCAAAGGGAAGGCTGTCAGCTTTTCCCCATTGAGAATGATATTTGCTGTGGGTTTTTCATAGATGTATTTTATAAAGTTGAAGAATGTTCCCTCTATCCCTATACTTTGAATTGTCATAATCAAGAATGGATGTTGTATCTTGTCAAATGCTTTTTCTGCATCAATCGAGAGGACCATGTGGTTCTTTTCTCTTCTCTTACTGATTTGTTCTATCACATTGATTTGCAAATGTTGAACTGCCCTTGCATCCCAGGGATAAATCCTACCTGGTCAGGGTGTATAATCTTCTTAACGTATTGCTGGATCCTATTAGCTAGGATCTTGCTGAGAATCTTGGCATCCATACTCATCAGGAATATTGGTCTGAAATTCTCCTTTGTGGTGGGGTCTTTAGTACTACAGAACACTCATGAAAGAAATTGAAGAAGACACAAAAATATGGAAGAGCATTCCATGCTCATGAATTGGAAGAATAAACACTGTTAAAATGTCTATACTGCCTAGAGCAATCTATACTTTCAGTGCCATCCTGATCAAAATTCTACCAGAATTTTTCAAAGAGCTGGAACAAACAATCCTAAAATTTGTACAGAACTAGAAGGGATTCCCGAATTGCTAAGGAAATGTTAAAAAAGAAAAACAAAACTGAGGGTATCACATTGCCTGATTTCAAGCTTTACTACAAAGCTGTGATCACCAAGACAACATGGTACTGGCACAAAAAAAAGACACATAGGCCAGTGGAACAGAGTAGAGAGCCCAGATATGGACCCAAAACTCTATGATCAAATAATCTTTTACAAAGCAGGAAAAAATATGCAGTGGGAAAAAGACAGTCTCTTCAATAAATGGTGCTGGGATAATTGGAGAGCTATGTATAGAAGAATGAAACCCGACCATTCTCTTACACCATACACAAAGATAAACTTGAAATGGGTAAAAGGCCTCAACATGAGGCAGAAATCTATCAAAATCCTAGAGGAGAACAAAGGCAGTAACCTCTTCAACATTGACCACAGCAACTTCTTTCAAGACATGTCTCCAAAGGCAAAGGAAACAAAAGCAAAAATGAACTTTTGGGACTTCATCAAGATCAAAAGCTTTTGCACAGCAAAGGAAACAATCAACAAAACAAAGAGACAACCTACAGAATGGGAGAAGATATTTGCAAATGACACTACAGACAAAGGGCTGATATCCAAGATCTATAAAGAACTCCTCAAACTCAACACACACAAAATAATCACGTCAAAAAAATGGGCAGAAGATATGAACAGACATTTCTCCAAAGAAGACAAACAAGTGGCTAACAGACACATGAAAAAATGTTCATCATCATTAGATATCAGGGAGATTCAAATCAAAACCACCTTGAGATATCACCTTACACCAGTTAGAATGTCCAAAATCAACAAGACAGTAAACAAGTGTTGGAGAGGATGTGGGGAAAGGGGAACCCTCTTATACTGTTGGTGGGAATGCCAGTTAATGCAGCCACTTTCGAAAACAGTGTGGAGATTCCTTAAGAAATTAAAAATAGAGCTACCTTATGACCCTGCAATTGCACTACTGGATATTTACCAAAAAGATACAGATGTAGTGAAAAGAAGGGCCACCTGTACCCCAACGTTCATAGCAGCAATGGCCACAGTCGCCAAACTGTGGAAGGAGCCAAGATGCCCTTCAACAGACAAATGGATAAAGAGGATATGGTTCATATATACAATGGAGTATTATGCCTCCACCAGAAAGGGTGAATACCCAACTTTTGTATCAACATGGACGGGACAGGAGGAGATTATGCTGAGTGAAATAAGTCAAGCAGAGACAGTCAATTATCATATGGTTTCACTTACTTGTGGAGCATAACAAATAGCATGGAGGACATTGGGAGTTGGAGAGGAGAAGTGAGTTGGGGGAAATCAGACAGGGAGACAAACCATGAGAGACTGTGGACTCTGAGAAACAAAGGGAGGGTTTTGGGGGCGGTGGTTTGAGGGAATGGGTGAGCCTGGTGGTGGGTATTAAGGAGGGCACGTATTGCATGAAGCACTGGGTGTGGTGCATAAACAATGAATCTTGGAACACTGAAAAAATAAAATTAAATTAAATTTTTAAAAAAGTCTGAAATCCAAACCTCAGAAAGGTAAGAGAGGGAAAAAAATAAAACCCAAACCCTCTATTGGCTAAACCCACCTGCTGCCTGAAGCGCCCAGACCTCACTGAACTACCCAATGACCAAGGGGTCTGGCTGTGGGTGCCTGAGAACCAGAGCCTCGCTGGACTCTTCATCTCTTAATCCGATCTTTAGATGTTATGGTAACGGAACAATCATCCTACTTGTTTTCTTACCCCCACTGCCCCCCAAACCTGAGTTTTCATTCAAGATTCAAAACACTTACATTCTCTCAGTTTTGCTTTCCACACAATTTCCTCAGAATCCATTTCGACTAGAAGTAATTTAAATTCCACTGGTTGCTCCAAATACACTTCAATGTAACTTTTTAATTTTAAAAGTGAACCATCAACAAATTCAATTTCCTTAAAAAAAAAAAAAAAAAGAGTGAATTTTTTTTTTTTTTTTTTAATAAAAGCTGCATTAGTTGGCAACATAAAATGTCAAGTAAGGAATGGTAAAGGGGTCAGCGCTGACTGGAATGCTTACTTCGATTCTGATCTCATCCCATAATCACAGATCCTCTGACTCTCCTGCTTCTCCCAGCCCTTCTTTACTCAGACCTGCTTTTCTCCCTCATTGAGGCTTCCAGGACTTTGGCCCGATTTTTTTAAGGTGTAAATTTTCAGCGCTTTCTTGGGTTCAGTGTTTCATGTTCCCAAACTAATCACCCTTTCCTAAGTGTTCTTAAGCTCCCTCACTGGTTTCACTTCAATCATTCCACAACCTGGAAACAATTTAAAGACATTTACAGAACCACACTGTTTATTTTGTCCGCATTCCTCACTGAACACCACCTTGCCCCCACAAACCCTTTCATTGCTATTTTATGGATAAAGATCTCAGAGAAGCTAACGAACTTGGCCAAATCCACATCTAGGAAGTGGGAGATTTGAATTCGCACCTACACACAACCACTACACTTAACCACTACATAGACCGCCCTATGCCTTGGACCTTCTCTCTTCTCCAGACACTAGCAAGTCTACAGGGAGAAATGTACTTTAAAAAAAAAAAAAAAAAGAAAGAAAGAAAGAAAAGAAAAGAAAAATCATTGAACTACACTGGGCATCACCTTTAAAAACCAACATTCCTACCCTGTCCCCTCCCTTTCCATTATAAACCACTAGCATTATCCTCACCATGGATCACCAAGGCCTACAAAGCCAAGAGCTTTCTCTCCCAAAGCCCTCTGCATTCCCATTTCCCATTCCCATTTGTCTGGTGCCTGGAGCCCAGCTGCACATCCCCATCATCTCACTTAGGCACATTCAGTTCCTTCTTCCAGGAAGGTTGTCTATCCTGGGTGAATCCCTCTCCCCTCCAACCCAGAACAAATGTCTCCACATAGGAACTCTGCACGGAAACCCACTGCACCCATCTCTATGGTAATACATTACACATTAAAATTATTCTTTACATGACTATAGTATATCTCTCTATATCCTAGCATCTTTTGAAGGAAAAGATCACAACTTACTCATTTTTTAACTTTTAGCTCTTATCCCAGACTGACTTGTAATAGGTACTTTTGATAAATGTCAGTTAAATAAATCACTAATGGTCTAAAATCAGTAAGAACACCTTAGATTTAACAGAGTTTCACAACTCTCAGAGTACCCCAAAACCACTACCTTGCATAATCATTAGGGCAATCCTGGGAGATTAGCCCCATTAGCCCAGAGATTTGGTAAAGAGAGAGCACACAATTGGTGACAGAACTGGACTATTTAAAGCCCTCCCGCCACCACCATCTTGTGTAAGCGACACCTCTAGGGACCACCTCAGTCCCTTCCCAGACAGATGGACCATTCGGTGTGTATTATTCCCTCTCCTAGTGGCTCTCAATCTTGGCAGCACAGTACAGTCACCCTGGGAACTTTAACAAGCCCAATGCCGAGACCACTCCCAGAGCAATTAAGTCAGCATCTCTGGGGGTAGGACCCAGGCCACAGACTTTTTTCAAAGCTCCCCTGCAAATTCTATTTTGCAACAAAGGCCAAGAATCACACCATCCTAAACAAACCCTTCGAATTTAATCCCACCCCCCAGACAAGACTGCAGCTGGCGTCTCATGATCACCTTGAGGTGGCACCTGCCAGGGCTTGATCAGCTCACAAGGGCTAGGAATCAGCCTCTCAGATCCCAGTGCAAAGATGGTGGCATTAGGGGCCAAGGGCAGAGTGGGCTCAGGGCCAGGCTCATCTGCCACCTGGGTGTGGGACCCAGGCAGCTCGCTAGCCTGCTCTGCACGTTAATGGAGGATGCTCTCTTCAGCCTCAAAGTTGTGAAACTCAAAAAACACCCGGTGGGAAGAAACCCTTTGCAGCTGGAAAGGAAAGTATGGAAGGCTGTCTGCCCAACCTGACCACTTCTACAGGGCCAGAGGCCTCTGCTAATACGATAATGCAACACGGGCCACCCCCATCAGCTCCCTCTTCTTTCATATTTTAATGTAATGGAATCAAAACACATTTTCAATTTTTCACAGATTAAGAAACAAACAAAGGGGTGTACAAAACGAATTTCCACAGAGATGTCTAGTTAGCTAAGCTGCAGCCCGCAGTCAGGGCACGTAATGAAAATAAGTTTCAAAAATAACTTTGTCACTTACAGGAAACCGAAATCGCCTACAAATGTCATGGTGTATACAGTGAATAGTTGAAATCTACTGACAATTTGCTCCCATAACTATTTTTCAAATGCCTTCCAATAAGAAAAAGCCGATCACCTTGTTAGCAACTCTTTCCCATTAACCTTCAGTGCTCTGTGACTTAAGATTAAACTGAAGGTTTTTATTCCTTTGAAGCTCACACTGTTTGAAGAATTTAATTTAAAGAACTCAAGAAAACGTAAAACCTTTCTAAAGGAAAAAATATTAAATAGCCTATTTCTGCAATGGTGGCAAATTAATTCTGAAATTCAACGGCATCTTTGGAATAAGCTACAAGTTTAGAAAAACTATGGCTTTCCTGTAAATAAAAATGAAAACAAAATGAATTCTTTTAAAAACCTTCAAAATAACCTTAGCTACAAAATATACATTCCTGCTGCTACTCCAAGTGGTTATTTTTAAGATATATACCTCTGGGGTGATTTCAGCTTCTGGTTCACTGATCAGTCTGTATTTCTTCCCATTCTCCAATAACTTCTGGCAAACAGGAGGCTTGTCAATTTTCATGAATTTCTTAGAGGAGTGCTTTACTGACTTGGAAATATCCTAAAGGCAGAAATAGGTTTAGGCTGTGAAATGCATCAGTAACAACTATAAGAACCGTTAAGTGCCCAGGCAGTGCACGTGCCCCCAGCATTCTCGTCATGTCCCCCCACAAAATGACCGTGATGGAAACACCTTCAGGCACCCTAAAAAGAAACACCGCAGAGGCTAGTAAGTCACCTCAGACCCGCACTGCAAGCTTCTAGGTTTCCAAACCTCTTTCGCTCAAGCACTACAGCCAAAAGCAACCACACACACACCCTGGCTAGCACCAAAAGTTTGCTTCTGAAGGATTTCAGAAAATTAAATGAGTGCCAGCATTACACGTTTGTACTGATTATCTGTCCATTGTGTGAACAGAAAGCAACTACTCTATTGTACACAGTTCCCCTTGACCCAGAGCTTGCTTCTACCCAGCACTATGTGTTTCCAGCCTTGGCCTCACCACTGTCCCAGACAGGTTACTGATTTTATACGCATAGTTCGAATGCCTCACAAAGGCAAATGAGAGACTTTGGCCCAGGCTCCCTTGTGCAGCAGCTGTAGATGTAGCTGAACATGAAATCTGGGTTTCCTGAATGCAAAGTGCAAGGAAATCTTCCAACACAGAAAAAAAAAGTCAATCCCAGAAGGTGTAAAACTACAGCATCAACAGGAAGCCCATCCTGCCCTAACCGTGCCATGCGCCCATTGTTCCAGCGGCAGAATCAGCTCCTCACCCAGCTTCCCAGGAAGGAGAGAGAACACCCTTTTAATTAATTGAATTTACATGGGATTCTTTTGACTCCATTTGAAGACTCGTTTCCCAGCTGAAAGTATTAACTTAAATAAGATTATAGGAAGCATATTTCACCTTCTTAGGAAGAAACTAAAAACCTATTACTTAATAGAGTTCTTAAATTTTAATATATATTGCCAATTACAATCAATATAACTTGTGTTTAAAGCCATCAAAACACTATAACCTGAAAACACTGGAGATAGGCAGTATGACCTTGGAGGGGGCCAAGGGCTGGGTACCCCAAGATGGGCCACTCTGGCATGAAGATTATTTTTAAATAATAAATAATTAATAAAAAAATAATAATAATTTTAATATAATAATAATAAATTTTTAAAAAGCAATCAAGGGTGAGGGCATGAGTGAATAGGTGAAGGAGATAAGAGTACACTTATCACAATTAGCCCTGAGTAATGTATAGAATTGATGAATCCCTGTACTGCTCACCTAAAACCAAGATAACATTGTATATTAACTATATTGGAATTTTTTTAAAAATTAACTAATTCAAACAATTCTTTAAAAAAGGCAACCAAAACACAGCAGATTCAGGAAAGGCTCTTAACCTCCCTGACAACTGCCTAAAAGACTTTGGACAGGGAGCCAGCGTGGCTCAGTCAGTTTAGCGTCTGCCTTCGGCTCAAGTCAGATCCTGAGATCTAGTCCTGCATCAGGCTCCTCGCTCAGCAGGGAGCCTGCTTCTCCCAATGCCTCTCACCCCGTCTTATGCTCTCTCTCACTCTCTCGAATAAATAAGTAAAATATTTAAAAAAAAAAAAAAAAGAAAAAAGAAAAGAAGAATTCGGATAGAGGACCTGCTCCAGAAAGAGAACTGTCACTAGAGATAACAACACTAGCACATGAACTAGGTATGGAAGACAGGGAGGAACATAGCAAGGCCTGTTTAAGCAAAGTCCTCTATGTCCCATGGCTCTGAGTGGCCCAAGAGACACTTGTTTACCAAACATTTATTCTTTTTCATTTTCCTGTGAGTTGCGTTTCTTTCCGCTGAAGTCCCAGACCCCCGCCCCCTTCTGCTTGGATCGGAATGACCACCCTCCCGCAATCAGAGGACTTGGCACGCCCCAGGCACTGACCCTCTGACCTCTCTAGGTGAGCGCCAAATGAGACCCACAGAGGGCAGACGCTTCAGTTAACAAGAATGGGACCCACACACACGGCATCATATTGGAACCCAAAGTAATCAACACTTATGATTCATTCTCGTTAAATTTACCTTGATGAACGACTCGTTATTGGTTGCTATGTACACCCGAAAAGACAAGGATGGGTTCTGGTCAATGGCTTTGTAGAGAATCACAGCCCCGTGGTGGTATACAGTCTCTTCACTTTGAATAACTGGCCCCACAGGAGAAAGAGAGCTCACGCGCCATTTGACGTGGGTTGTAGAATGATCCATGGTGGATTCTAATGAGGCCCCAGAACTTTTAACATGTAAGACTTTGAACGTCATATTGGCATTGTGGTCTGTTAAAATATGAAGGTAAATCAGCACTCTGGGCAGGACACGGGTTGCACACACATACACACACATGCACAAAAATTAGACATTTAGGAAACAAGTACTTACGACCCAAGCAGAGGGAATGTGGAAACTGAATGGAGGTGAGACAGGTTGGGTCACATTTAACATCAAACAAGGGTCCACCGACAACCCAGGGTTTAACAACCAGGTCTGCAAATTTGCTCCAGGACAAAACGCAATACTTGATGTCAACTTTTCTGTTAACCTCAAATATCAGACCAGTTTCCGTGCATTGGTAAGTTCCCTCTGTGTCCAACTTCAGTCTGCATTGGACAGATAAGAACACCTTTTTAGTCCTTATGTTTGGTCGGGGAGGATTTCTTAAAACTACTTGTGTTTTTAATTCCATTCAAAAGCACTAATGAAATTCTATAGCATTCTGAAGAAGCATCACTACCAAAGAAAATAGCCCAAGGAAGTACATAAAGTGTGTGAAATTAATTATGTTGTTCTGGGTTTCCCCTACCTGGGGTCATTTTTATGTGTGAAGTTAAGTTACTGATGATGTTTAAGTCTTCTCTATTCACAACTACTTACAAAAACTGTTCCCTGGAAAGCGGCCTGGGGGTCACTTGCTCATTTTGTTTCTGGAGAAAAAGTACACACATAAAAGCAGGTAATACACAAACAATGTTACTTTCTTAAAGCAAGTTAAAGAATCATACTCTATAATGAAAATATACTTACATTTTCAACATTGCAGTGTTCACAGTGAGGTTGGATTTTTTGAAGTTCTAAATGATAGAGAAAAAGTTTTATGTATATGAATGTGGTTGGCATTTTCGGATACAAATTTTTTCATAAGTATATGTGACAGGATGAGATGACAAAGTTCAAAGGCACATGCCCCTGAGCAATAACAATATTTGGAAGAATATTTTGGAAAATGTCAGTTTATACCTGAATGCGAATGCTCTTTGGGCAATTCCTTCTCCTCCCACTCTTCCGCTGTGAACGAGATCACACATGCATTGGCAGGAGTCAGTCACGGGGTAAATCGTACATGACTCAAGCACCCACCTTAGCTTCCCAACCCACAGAACTTTAAACGTGTATTTAAACACCTCCACACGTCAATCCAATGACACATGAGACACTACGTCTGTCGATCCCACTCTAGGTCTAAAGTGTGAAAACGGGCTTGAATGCGACTCGAGTTTTCGTGTGCCCCATCTCGGCACATAAAACTTTATGTGATCTTTCTCTGCAGCCATCATCCTTACACGGGGCCCACATGTTCTCCTTTCACACAAGCACGGGAGAGCAGCAGAGGAACCAGAGGTAAGCACATCGCCCTGTTCTTACTCTGAGCAGAAGCTTCCTCCACGCAAGACCCTCCTGGCTCCCCATCTGTGAAGACAAGAAAGGGCATATGAGCCATCTCCTCATCAGTTATTCCTCCCCAGGGCCAGCGTCTCCGCTGGAGAGCGGCAGCCTCCACTGAAGATTCATCCACTGCCCAAGATAATGCTCGGCTGGCATCAGCCCTCCAGCTATTAGGGTTAGACATTAGCTTGGAAGAAAAGAACTGACAGCAGATTTTAGGCCTATTTAAACTGGAACAACTGTAAGGGTCTCTGATTTGGCATGCAGATTCCTTCCACACCGATAAAGGTCCTGTATGGTCTGGCTCTTCATTACTTCATCTTCTGCCTGCCTCCCCCGCACCTGCTGCCCTCCAGTCACCACCCGCCATGTCTCCACCCCAAAGCACACTCCTGACTTTGCATATACTGTCTCCTCCCACAAATACTCGTGTTGCTTGCCCCCTCACATCTTTGTGGTCTCTGCTCAAATGTGCCCTTATCTGAGAGGCTTTTCTGATACAAATGCACACTCCCCCTCCCTGAAACAGGGCCTGCCTGACATATTCATTTCCTTCAGGGCATCTCCCCACCTTGCACACTGTGGTTTAGTGTCTTCTGCTTCCTGTTTCTCTCCCCCCTAGAATGTAAGCTTCATGAGGACTGTAACCCTAGGGCCTAGTAAGTGCTCAGTCACTATTTTCTGAATGATTAGACTTCCATACTATAAAATATATTAAGAAAGGGAAAGCAGGGGTGCCTGGGTGGCTCAGTGGGTTAAAGCCTCTGTCTTCGGCTCAGGTCATGATCCCAGGGTCCTGGGATCGAGCCCCACATCCGGCTTTCAGCTCTCTGCAAGCCTGCTTCCTCCTCTCTCTC
The DNA here is from genome assembly GCF_022355385.1 of Mustela nigripes. NCBI lineage: Eukaryota > Metazoa > Chordata > Mammalia > Carnivora > Mustelidae > Mustela > Mustela nigripes. The sequence goes on along the minus strand of NC_081558.1, from coordinate 134,540,585 downwards.
TGCCTGCCTCTCTGCCTACTTGGGATCTCTATCAAATAAATAAATAAAATCTGAAAAAAAAAAAATTAAAAAAGAAAAAAAAAAAGAAAGGGAAAGCAGGGGCACCTGAGTGGCTCAGTCGGTTAAGCATCTGCCTTCGGCTCAGGTCATGATCCTGGAATACTGGGACTGAGCCCCACACTGGGCTCCCTGCACAGCAGGGTGTCTACTTCTCCCTCTGCCCCTCACCCTGCTCTTGTTCTCTCTCTCTCATATTCTCTCTCTCTCTCTCACTCTCTCTCAATAAACAAATAAAATCTTTTTTTTTTTTAAAGAAAGAAAGGGAACAGCAATGAATTTTTCTATTATCTACACTGGTCACTAGTTGCATGAGCTTGACCTCTCTGGTGGCATTACTAAGTGTCCCCATGCTTCACTTTCCACATCTATCAAATGGGGATTAGAATAATACCATCCCCCCCAAAATTAAGGAAAATTAAATGACCATGCCCTAATTCAGTAAGTGTTACATAACTATTATTAACTATTATTTTGCTACGGTGATAGGTGGGTCTCATTAAAAAATTTACAAATTCTAGACAACAATTCCTGTCACTTAAGGCAAGACCTAATGTGTCAAATGCTTGGTTTTATATTGTAGACATCTGAACAACCTCTGGGAGGGTCACCCCATGGGTAAGGCACTCATCAATACATATACAAGGTCCTATGCCATCCCCACGCCCAGAAGGTACAGACACCCCCCAGGACAGCGCTCCACCCCAGCACACACAAGCTGCCTGATTTGTCAGCCTATCGGGAGCTCCAGCTTTAAAAAAAAAAAAAAAATTAAGATCACATGGCAACAGAGATTAAAAGTATTCAGAGTCCTGGACTCAGAACACTATAGATCTGAAATACCGACCACCTCCTGCACCACACTACCCTCCAATCATATTTCCTCAGTCACTATCTTATAAAGGATCATAAAATTCTACTTTATTGGTTGGCTGTAAGTCTGCGTTGTATTTCATCCACAGCCCATGGTTTTCTGCCTTAGGAGCAGAGAAAGTGAAAGAGATCAGAGAATCCTAACCAGCAAACACCGAGCCTCTGACCAGGTCTTCCCAGCCAAAGCAGAGAAATTGATGTAATTCTCCCCAACTTATCAACCACAGCTTCCCTTCAAGCATCGTTGGGTGACCCCAGAGTTCATGCCTGTGAGTAGAAAGCATATGCACTTGGGAAGAGAACGGGTAGGCTGCACTGTTAGCTAGAGCACAGAGGAGCGAACAGTCCAAGGCAGCCCACCTGGTCTTTCCACCCGACCTGAGAATGCAGGCGAAGAATCACAGACATTTTAACAAAGAGAATAATCTTGGGGGAAGGCAGGACTCTTCCATGACCTGGGGCTCGCTCCAAAGACAGGCATCCTCGGCCCGCCCACAGAAGATGCCAGGACACTTGGGACTGCCAGAGAATACCAAGATGTCTAACCCAGCCAAGGGCCAGCCCCTCCTCGGTGCTCCACGTTTGCCCTGCTGACCACACTGACCGCACCAATTCTGAGCCTATCTTGAGCCTTACTGAACACTGCCTTCCACCTATGTTGCCTGCCTGGGTGAGGCCCTGGCCCTGGCCTAGCTTCTGGACCCTGAGGGTTCTGACTCTGGACTCCATGTCTCTACGGCCCTTTACCCAGTTATTACCAGGGATAACAGCAGAAACCTGATCCAATGCCAGCTTTCTAGTTTGATTCCTATTTTAATCCAATCTACGGAGGCTGGACTTTCGACTGCATTTTGGAGGATGAAATAATCCATAATGTACAGAGAACTGGGGGGGAGAGGGTTGGCATACATTTTTGCTTTATGGCTATCAGAATATGACATCTCCACGAGGGTGCTACACACTATTACACACATTATCACAGCTTCTCCTCAATGTATAACATGATTGCAAGAACTTACAGTTACCATCACAGGTTCTCCACTGAGAAATTGCAGAGAGAATCAGACTATCTAAGGACTTATGAGCGAAGAGACTTCATTTATTTTAAGTACTGCAAAGGGGCCCTCTGACTGCCCTGCTACAGCATTCAGGGGCAGATCAGAGTCTAAGAACTGGAGGGGGGAGGAGGGTCCTACAGTAAAAAGAAAACCACTTAAAATACAAGCTTAGTCACTCACAAAACTTTCGACAAAAACCATATTTTATATTTAGAATTCCCTTCAAGTGGTTTCATTCTCAAGTTGTTCACGGAGAGCTCCAACAGCACGCCAGAAACCCCCAAGCACAAATGGAGCACTTGCAGCGGCAGACAGTCAGTGGGCCACAGTCCTGAGCAGCGAGCCCCACCGAGGCAAGTTGCGGCCGCTTACCGCAGGCCCCTCAGGCAGGGGCCTCAGAGCAGCACAGCACATGTACAGTCTTGGTACCGACGCACATCACAGGCACATGCTTTTTTTTGCCCTGTGTAGTGAGTTCACATTTCCAAAACACTTAGAGAAGTTTCCTAACGTTCACCTTAATTTTGCACGGGGAGAAAGATAACGAGCAAGTGATCGGTAATGTAAAAATCCCAGAGGCTATCCTCCCCTTTCTTCCTTTCAACAACAAAAAATAAAACCGAGAGGAAGGATATACTCACTTATTTGTTCTGGTTCTGGTTCCTCATTATCTACAAAAAGCAAAGAAGTCTAAATCAAACTCTTTGGACAACCAAGAGGAAACACGGACTAATGGGAGAACAGGTAAAATGCTTGGCTCTCGCCACCAGCAACCATTTCCTGCCTTTCTTCTTCAGCTCATCCTGTCCTCCCACTTCGCTTGCCAACTGGAAAGTATTTACCACGTAGGCACTTCTTCAGGACTTCAGAAAACCATGCTAGTAATAGGTCCTCAAACCATATAAGGGATGTGTGCGTTACTTTAAAATAAAAATGAAGGCTCATAGGTTTAACCAGGATTCCGTGATTAAGGAAAAGCGTACGTTACTCACCAGATTCACTCTCAGAGCTGCTCTCAGAACTGCTGTCCTCTCCTGAACAGAAACACCAAGGGAAGTTCGCAGTGAATAAAAAGTAAGAACTATTTTTTAATTATATCTATTATAAAATAGATGCAAACTCAACTAATTTCTTCCTAACTTAATAAATTCTATTGAGTCCAAAACCAGTCTGGTTTCTCTAAGAGGGGGCTTGTTTTTCTCTGGAACTGGATAGAACATACTGAGTACGAGCTCCTGTTAACCCTCTGGCTGCGGGAATCACTTCCTCTGGTTGTTGCTCAAGCCCTTCTCAGTGGTGACTCGCCCTCCCTGCTCCCGTCTGGCTCCTGCATTTGCACATATGGACATGTCACACACACTAGGCCAGTGATACAACTGTGCAGAAGTCCTGGAGTGTGCATGCCACTGACTGAAGCACAGGACAAATGTAGTCCCTATTATCCAACTACTTCTGGAAAAAGTGGTCCCCAAGAACGCTCCCTCCTCCTTCCTCCTCACCCCCGACTCCACGTCTCAGTCCACTGCAATCACGCTTCTGTTCCCACAGCTTGCTGGAAATCCTCTCCCTGGTGTCTCTAAAGGACCACTAACCCCCAGAAAAGAACTCCTGCAGGTAGACACCCATCACTCCCTCCTGCCCACAAGACCCTCCCGAGATGTCTGTCCTGGTTCTCCTACCTCTCTCAAAGCTTTCCACCAGTGGCCTTGCCACTCTTCTCTTCTCCCACCACCCCCCTCCCCAGTTAATGCCCCAGGCCCCACATTCCCAGCCTCTCTTCCCCCTAGAGCCCTCAGCAGGCATGGCACCAACTCCCCAGTAGGATCCCGACCGCCACCTCCAGGGACACCTGGGCTTCTCCTGGCTGACCCCAGGAGCAGCCCAGGCCCAACCTGCCGGGCAGGCTCATTCCCCCACCCCCACTCCTCATTCTCTGTACCTCCCAGTTTCCAGACCCTGCCTCCCCCTCCACACAGCAAGTACACACATGAAAAGCTATTAGCATTATTCCCAAACCCTCCCTCCCTATGTTCGTACGGAACGAGTGGCAGCGGTTACAGGGAGGAAGGAAAAGATCTGAGAATAATGTCGAGAACAAGAATAATCGCAGCCCACAGCAGCTTGTTCTGAGTGTTCTATGCGCCAGGCACGTATATATGTTAACTTGTTTACATGTATTTACTCATTTTTTTATTCATTTTGTATATGTATACTTTACATATATTTATGTAAAACACTTCACAACGTATTTACACCTTTCTCCTCACGACTGTCCAATCATGAAAGCGGAGGCCAGCCCACCTGCAGGGCTAGAAGCACAGAACAGGGGTTCTCAATGCTCGCTGCACCTTGGAACCACCCGGGAAAGCTTTCTCAACACATCCATGCCCAGACTCAGCCCTTCCCTAGAGGTTCTGATTTAGCTGGTCTGGGGTGGGGCCTAAACAGCAGTATTTACCTTTAAAGTCTCCAGATGACTGCAACGTGCAGCCAGGGCTGAGAACCGCTGGCCTAGAATCAATCTATTTTAACCACTCCCCTAGTCCCCAAACTTGAACGCCAGGATGACTGCCGCTCCTTCTCCAAGCCTTTCCAGGTACCTTCCCACTGCCCGGAAGTCCCTCCACCAAGCCTCACCTCTGGAGTTCCCAGGGATCCATTCAAACCCAGCCCAAAGTCACTTCTGCGGTCCTCCTCCCCACCGGCTTAGCCACGCCTCCTCGACGACCCCTCCTGTCACACGGACCAACTGGCAAACAGTGGCCGCTTGTCTCGCAGTTGGTCTGTGAGGCCTTGAAGACGGAGGCCCTGTCTTATCCCCTTAGTTGGCCAGCACTCACCCTGACACACAACGCTCAAGGTATGAACGAACATTCACCCAGCTTCAAAGTCCCAAGCAGACCAAGACCAGCCTCCTAGTCGGTTTCCTCGCTTAGGGAAACTGCCACCTACCAGTCTGGGGCGGCGTGCCTCCTTCTTCAGTCACTCCTTGCCCTTCGTGTAAGGAGGCAGGCTTGCAAGGCAGCAGTTGGGAAATGCCTGAATGCAACAGAGTAGCCACAGTCCATAAGTAAAATAAATGATCATTCTCAAAAACGGCAAATGCTCCACAGAGTGTAAGTTTTTTAACACCTCCACACTGACTTAGGAGTACCGTACCTTTTCCTTCTGAAGGGGCATTGTGAGGGTCATCACTGCAACAAGAAAAGAAAAAGACTTTGAAAAACCGATACTAATTTTATATAAAATAATTACAAAAATCTTCAAAATGATCATTATATTGTTTCTCCAGAAATGCTGCAAATTAAAGAACTCTCTCCCTCCTCAAAGGTTTTCCTGCCCCTCTCACTCTCCACCTGTGGCCTGACCCCACGTACTGCCAGGCCAAACTCATCAGTGGGGCTTCTTGGGAGTGCACCTGACCCCTTCTGGTCCCATCACACCCCCAGGAGCCAGCACCATACCTTCCAGGCTCACGGGATTGCCAGTCATGCCCAGCCATCTGGCCTTCCTCTGTCACATCCCTAGGCACACAGTCCTAACTGCCCATCCCGCGCTGGCATCCAGCCCTCCATCTGGTTGCGTGAGTCATCCTCCCTCTCCCTGGTCATCTTGCTCTGCCTCCCTGGCCTTCTCCCTCACATATGGCACCCAAATAGTGAGGGCTCCTGTAGCAAGCATGTAACGAGAAGGCCTCTCCCTTGTCCTCTCCATGCCTGAACTCTCCATGCCCTATGCACATGGTCTCCACTCTCCCTCTCCCCAATGCCCCCTGCACTCAAAGCCACCTGGCTTCTGCTCTCCCACGCTGCCACGGACTCCTAGCCAACAGACCCAGTGGGCCTTCTGCAGTCCTCAGAGACCACGGCCTCACAAGATGAAGCAGGTGGCGGGCTTTTCCGTGGCTTCCGCGTCCCTTCTTACCTGGTCTGCTGCCACCTCCCACCTTCCCTGTGGCAGTGACCTCCCCACTCTCTGTGTGCTTCACCCCCCCACCAGCCTCCATCAGCCCCCAGGGTAGCAGCAGCTACATGATCAGGAGTCACCCCTGTGCGCCCTTGTCTTCCCACCTCACACCACCTCAGGGTGCCTCTTCACACAGGGTTTCTGATCCTAAATCTGCACCTCCTTCCCAGTCCTCTTCTTGGAGTCCCAGATGCCCAGGGTCTTTAAATTAACTATTTTAAATTAGCTATGCTGTTAAGCACTTTAAATTAACTACGCTACTACCTGTCTTCAGGGAGAACCTGCTCCTCCTGACCTGTCTCTGCAGAGAATCACATCCCGAGGGCACCTAGCTGGGACCTCGGCCCTCACCAGCTCCTGCCCCCTCTTGCTCATCAAGCAGCCAGTCCTCCTGAGCCCCCTCTAGACACCTCTCAAATCTGTCCCCTCCTCAGCATACACTCTCTCCCTCAGTTCCAGTGCGCTCCCCCCCCCCCCCCCCCCCCCCGTCTCTCACCATGGGCCCTCAAGGTAATTTTCTCATAATTACTATGCATGCCTGCAGTCTCCCTCTCCTGGCTCATCAGTGACTATCAGTGTGGTCTCCTCACACCTTTGCTTATACCCTTCTGTGGCTTCTCACTGGTTTCTAGCTAAACCTAAGCTCCTTGGGAGGGTGCACAATGACCTCCACCCTGCTCCGGTGTCTCCCCTCCATGCGCTCACCCAGAGTGAAAGATCTTCGGTGTCCCAAGCACACCCTGGATCTCTCTCTCTCTCTCTCTCTCACACACACACACACACACACATCACTCTCTGTATCACCACCCCCACCTAGGGTCACTGCCTATGGCCTTGCAAATCATGTGCCCCAACTTTGGAGGATCTGTGAACATGCACTCTGCAGGGGGTGTTGGGGCACCTCTGGGAGGTGTGTGTGCAGAGAAGTGACAGCCCGGCCCTCCCCTTAATGCCAAAACTGCTATTCATCATGGAAGAACAGCACTTCTCATGGTATAGTCTGAGGAACATGAGAGTTATTTGAGGTACGCTCTAAAAACTGCTGTTTTGGGCCCACTGAATCAGAATCTTTGAGGAATAAATGAAAAGAGAGGAAGAAAACAACAATGATGTTATTTGCACTTATACATGTTTAAAATCTTTATTTTCTCATTCCATCACCGCAAAAAAAGTCTCTGAAGGCCATTTTACTAATGCAGAGACTGGCTCAGACAGCTTAATTAACTTCCTCAGGGTCACAGAGCTAAGGACTAGAGAAAGAGCACCCGACTCTAGCCCTTTATGACTTCAAAGCCCACACACTTGCCTGGCCCAGTGCCTTCCCTCCCTGCCCACCACTCCACCCCCAAATCCCAACCCTGGGAGCAAAGTGAGGACCCAGCCAGCAAGGGCGGCTGACCAACTGCTTTCCCTCTCCCTCTTCTTCTCCCATGTCAGTTGGGACGCCCAGATGTTGGTGTTGTAAGCCTCCTCAACTCAAGATTTTAGGTAAACGTCCCCAAATATTTGGTATTTCCCAAGCTCCATGGTTCTAGGAAATATACACATCCTTGTTTTCAGACTTAAATCCTTTTGTTTTTTAATCCTCAACTCTTGCTCAAAAGGTCAGGCCATGGTGGCGAAGTTGTAATTGGGAAATGCTTTAAGAAACCAAGAAAGGCTAAAATATGGTTTTTGGTTTGTTTGTTTTTTTTAAAGATTTTATTGATTGGAGCGGGTGGGTGGCTCAATGGGTTAGGTTAAGCCTCTGCCTTCGGCTCAGGTCATGATCTCAGGGTTCTGGGATCGAGCCCTGCATCAAATCGGGATCTCTGCTTGGCAGGGAACTTCCTTCCCCCTCTCTCTCTGCTGCTTCTCTACCTACTTAACGATTTCCCTCTCTCTCTCTCTGTCAAATAAATAAATAAAATCTTTAAAAAACATTTTTTTAAATAAAAAATTAAAAAATAAAAGATTTTATTTATTTATTGAACACAGAGAAAGACCACAACTGGGCAGAGAAGCAAGCAGAGAGAGAAGGAGAAGCAGGTTCCTTGCTGAGCAGAGAAGCGGATGCGGGATTGGTTCCCAGCACCCTGAGATCATGACATGAGCCAAAGGCAGAGGCTTAACCCACTGAGCCACCCAGGTGCCCCTAAAATATAGTTTTTAATGAAATGTCTAAAAGAATAAGCCAGATGTGACACCTCCTTTCTCTAGACTCCTACCTCTTATAATGCAGTCACTATGTCTTTTAATTTGAATTATGAGAACATGGATTGAAAGTTCGTCATTCTTATTGCATAAATTATGCCTGGTTAAAACCCACTTCTGTGTTCTCAACAAAACTATTTTTCTCCTTACTAGCACTTTCATTTTCCCCTTTCTGCAGCGGCTTATCTGTTTTCAGACATGTATCCATCTGCTTAGATACTACAACTTTTGCTAAAACCCAGAAAGCCTCTGCATAAAGCCTTTATTTTCTCCATGAAGTAGATGAGAGTGAGTGGTGTACAAGATGAGATTAGTGAGGCCCAGAGGTAGAAGGCCAGCTCCCCCACACAGAGACACCAGGCACCAACCGAGGGACAGTGATGGGGGTGGGGCTTAGACCGGATGAGGAGGACGCAGCTCCTCTCCCCACAACAAGGCAACTCTCTCCCCCACCCCCATCCCCCACCCCGCCTCAGGAAAGCCAGACTCCAGGGGACCCACAGGGCCCCTTGCAACTGAATGAATGCTAGGTGGCCACCCTCTCTTCTATCATGGGCGCTGTCCTAAAGCAAAACCACAGCAACTATCAAAAGAGAGCAGCTAGTCCAAATGCTCTCAGTGTAATTCAGGGACTGGAGAGAAGTAGAAAAGGGGCAGGGACATCTATTCAGCACCTGAAGATCCTTAAATACTGATATGGATTTCATCACTGTTACTAGGTAGAAGAATTTTCCTGCAGTTCCAACACCAGCATCAAATATAAATGCTGCCGGGGAGCCTGGGTGGCTCAGGGGGTTAAGCCTCTGCCTTCAGCTCAGGTCATGATTTCAGGGTCCTGGGATTGAGCCACACATCAGGCTGTCTGCTCAGCAGGGAGCCTGCTTCCTCCTCTCTCTCTGCCTGTCTCTGCCTACTGGTGATCTCTGTCAAATAAATAAATAAAATCTTAATATATATATATATATATATATATATATATATATATGTCCCTGAGCTGCTACAGGACATAAAATACGAGCTTAAAAACTTCAAAGTGCTAATATTAAGTGAGAGTGTTTATTACCTGTTTGTTGGAAAATGTGGATTCTGTGAAACTAAGTGCAAATGAGTAAAACCAGTTGTTGTCAGAATTAAGTCATAGCTGCAATTAAATGAAACCTGAGAGCAACACCAAATCCTCACATAGGTTCAGGACCTTAAAACTTCCAAGAATGTTTTCAGAACCACAAGAGCACCAGTTCCTCACACGAACTCTGCCAGGAAGACGTGGCCAGGACTGCCATCCCCACGTGCAGCTCAGAGGTCTTGCTTGCATCATGTGGCCAAACCCACCCGGGGCAGGAGCGATGCAGGAGAACCAGAACACAAGCATTCCAAGCTCTCGGAGGAAGCCCCATCTCCCCCCTTGGCAGCCAGCTTGACTCTGTGCAGCCTGGGCAGGTGACTATTGGGCATAAGAATGATTTCACTCCAATCTGGCTCTGTAAGTAATAAGTCTCCACCTAAAGATTTTTAACAATCCTTAAAGTAAAAATAAAGTCTTAATATGTATGTGTTAAATGTTTGCTGTGTGCTGGAAATTAAGCCAAGGACTCAGCCTTATGTCGACCAGCTCATTTAAACATCATGACCATCTTTTAAGTGCCTAACACTGGGCTAGTAAGTATCCCCATCACACAGAAGAAGAAATAATGCTCAGAGATCTTGGGTGACTCATTCAAGAATCATGGTCTATCTGATTGCAGAGTCCAAACTTTTATCAGTACAGTTTAACAACAAAAAGCTAAGAATTCTGCCAAGCAGAATAATGACAAAACACCAGTCTTTCTTCCTACTAAGGTTCCTACTGCCAATGAAGGTAATTCTCCACTGTAGGTAAACAGAGTTTTTAGGCATAATTACATCCATAATAAGCCCCAAATCCTCCTCTAACTTCTCACCAGAATTAAACCATCTGTAACCAAACTAATGGTAACCCCCAGGTTTTACTTCTTTTAGCCCCTATCAACCTTCTAGAAAACAGACCATAACAAGTAAAGTAAAACCCATAAGTAAATCAGTTAAAGAAAGTGAAAAAGATTTTATGTTAGCCACAAACTAGAGTTAAAATGCACAATCATGAAATAACTATACTTCCCAGGACATAGTCCCAATGCAAATAATATTCTCTATAAGACAGATCTCTTTCCCGTCAACTCAGAAGAACAAACGCCTATTTACCCTATGACAGGTGCTGCACTAGGCAGAGGGGATATAAAAGTAACACAAGACACATGAACCTTGTCCCAAGGGAGGAAGAAGACAGATCAGAAAACAAATACATCTGTATATGAGGCAGGGAGAGTAAAATAAAAATAAACATAAGTATAGTGTTAGCCCAGAGCAGGCTCTGAGGAACTGGGAAGAACTGAGCTCTTATGCTAAGATCACAGGCACATGGCTAACTACATAGCTAATTAAACCATGATGCTAAGGCCATCTTGCATTTTCAAAGAGTGCTGCTTCCCCACAAACAGGATCCTCTAGCTATTAGGCTCAGAAAAAGCTGAAAATGAAAGGAACCTACAAGATCTTCCAGTCTGATGCATCATTCTACAAGGGGAGAGGGAATCTAGGAGAGGGTAAGTGAATATATACCCACGATCACAGAGCAAGTTATAAGCAGACACAGTATCACAACTTGTCCCAGGTCTCCTGGTTTCTTCATCAATTTATTCAACTAATACGTGTGGAGCGTGTGTGCCAGATACCAGTAAACAAAGGAACAGGTCTGTGCCTTCCCCAGCCTATCAACCTGATGGTGAAGCCTGACTTCCTGTATCGGAGACAGGAAGTGCTTGAGAGAATGACAAGAGAGCTCCTCTAAGATTGAGGAATTGGGGAGGGCTCCCAGGGGAAGTGACATTTAAGCTGAACGACAAAGTACAGCAGAAATGGACAGGAGAGAAGAACTGGAAGTAGCGGGGCAGCTCCTGTCTGAGACAGGAAAAAGAGTGGATCAAGGCCCAGGAACAGGAGGAAAGCAAGTGTGGTCAGGGGGAGCGAAGCAGGGGATGAGGAAGGTCAGGGAGGGGGAGACCAAACTGATGGTAACCCCCAGGAGGCTAGTGGCAATTATTCAGTCTGCTGAGTAGTCTCTACATTTCCATCCTGGGAAGACTGAAAACGTGAAAGCAGAGAAGGAAGTCAATAGTGCAGGGTTCCAGAATCTGCTGTCCTCAACGTCTTCCACAGGAACTGCCTGAACGCGTACGACCCTCTGACAACCTGCAGGTTAAGACACTGTTTGTGTTGAGTCCAGAGGCCTAAGCATTTCCCCAAAGAAAACCTCAGTCCCCCAGGCCACAACAGCCAGTACCCCTGCAGAGGCAGTTGTAGTACTAGGTGACCAAAACCTCCAAGGGAGCTAGGTAACTTTTAAAGCACTCTCCAAGGAAAGTGTCTTCATTCAGGACCAAGCTCTGGAAGCCAACAGTGCCCTCCCCACAAGCCAAGACAGAAAGACTTCCATACATGCCAAGTCCTCCAGGAGCTTGAGCCCTGAGGTAGATCAGAGACTCAATAAAGGGAAGAGGCAGGTGGGGGAGTGGGGGCAGGAGAGATGTGGGCACCTGGAGCCATCAGCTGTCCATCCCCTTGAGGATGCTGCCTGAACCAAGCTGGCTTCCTATCATGACCTATTTTCTTTTCTTCTTTCTTCCCAAAGATCACCACTTCCAATCAGCTCGCTCACAAAAGAAGCCATCCTATGGGTTTTCTTCTTCAATGTTCAGGTCCCTAATGAAAGCACAGTCTTAGGTTCTTCCAAAGGTCCTTAGCGCTGGCAAAGATGGAAAATGCATGGAGCTGGCTCAACCGGCCAGCTCCTTCACCCACCCCATCCCCTTTTTAAGTTACTCCAATAGGAAAAAATAATGGTGGAACTGGTAGGTCTTTGGGTAACAAAAGGCTGAAGGACTCACTGCATATTATTTGTATTAGGCAAAAACTGGAAGGAACTATCATGCTCACTAAGAGTAAGAAATGGATGAACAAAAATGTGACATTATCATATAAGGGAGTACCGTGAGCAAGCACAATGAAAAGAACTGCTTACACCCCACACTGTGGATCCATCTCAAACAAACATAATGTTGCACAAAACAAGCCAGACATGAAAATTATATGCTGCATGATGCTATTTTTAGAAAGTTTACAAACAAGCAAAATTAATCTCTTGTTCCTTTGGGAAGGAGAAACATGACTGTGAGTAATCAGAGTATGAGAGGGCCATCTAGGGTGCCATGTTTTGTGTCTTGACCTGGGCAGTGTGTTACAGAATGTTCACTTGGTGATGTTCAACTTACCATGCTTGTGTTTTCTGTCTGATTGTGTACACACACACAAAGGGTTTTTGGCATCTAGGGAAAGGAAAAGGAAAGTATCTAGAACTCCAGCTTTACACGCCAGAGTTGTGAATGGAGAAGGACCCTGGCTGGTGGGAGGGCAAGATGAAGTGGCTAACTGCACTGGGAATATGGTCTAAAAGGCAGCTAGCTGTGGGGCGGCAGGAACGCGGGGAAACAGTTTCAGGGTTTATTTCCTTCCTCCTCCTTGTACCTGTCAGTGAGAGCTTTGCAAAACGTACTCCAAAGGGAAGTGGGGCGAGGAGAGAAATGGGCTGGAACCATGCTGGCAGGGAGAAGAGAGGCAGCTGGGACATTTCCAGCAGTGAGAAGACAAGAAGGGAAGGAGGAAAAGAGAAAGAAATCCTGAGTGCCCGGAGTGAACAAAGAGAGCTCTCCTGAGCTGAAGATGTGTGGGGTGGGGGAATTCCCATGACTCAACCCTGTTTCTCTTCTCCCCTCCCTGAACAAACAACATGTGATATACACCTGCAGGAATACAGTTATTGCACTGCTCTACTGTAATTTGTTTCCAAGTCTGGGAACTGAAAAAAAAAAAAAAACAATGAGTGAGAGTGAAGGGGTGTGTACAGCCAAGAAGTCCACAACCCCAGCATCCAACACATGGTCTGGCATATAATTTGCACTGGAAAAAAAGTGTTCATTGAACAAATATGCGACAGAAAGAACAGGGTAGACATAAAGACTCTATGCCTCAGTATTTTAAAAAATCTGTAAGAAACAGTTTAAATGGCCAAAACTGTGAGAAGGGAATGCTGTGCAGCTACTAAAAATTATAAGCAACAGTAGCTAGCATCTGTGGGGTGTTTTCCAGTTTACAGAGACTGGCACCTCACCCTTGGCTGATACTGAATTTTATGGACTTTGTTGCCAATCTGAAACATGAAAATGACACATTACGAACAATCTCCCTGAAGAGGCCAGAAAGATCAGAGATGGGGGACTAAGGAGTTTTGGTGGAAAGAGTTGGGGTGGGTCCATATCCTCCAGCAATACCAACAGGGGCTGGTAGTTCTGGGTAGTCAGCAGAAAAATTCAGTTAGCTCTGTTTGTGTAAATAACTGTGTTAATGTCACATACTATATTTCAATTCACTTCCTCTCTTTATTGTTCTGGCAGGGGGAAAACTTGACTTCTAGAAAAGATTTAATTCAGAGCTCTTTAACAATCATTCCCAGGACTTGCTGTTGGGTAAATATCCTCTGTAAGCAGTTTTTGATACTCGAGGTGGACTCAGTTCGTGTCCTGTGGTTTTACCCGTGATCTTAACCTCAGGAAACCAAATAGTCAAACCTATCTACACACAGACTTTTCTAGGCTGCCTTCCTGACTGCAACAGTGTTTTAAAGAAAGGGCAGTGGCAGAAAAAAACAAAACCTCCCTCCTCCCTGTGAGAAACTGGGCCTGATGTTTAATGACCCGCGAAAAAGTTAAGTCGTAGACACTTTAAACTTGGGCACTCGCTCCTTGCTCTAGTTAAACTTGGGCACTCGCTCCTTGCTCTAGTTGTTCCTGTAGAAACGTGGTTCTGCAGCAGTGACTGTCCTAAAAGAAAATTTTCTGCAGTCTGAATCCTTGCTGAGCGTTTCTGCACTGCTTTGGGTGACTTCCTGCAAGCGCTTAACGGCAATAAAAGGATTACCTAAAGGATATATTTCACAAAGTGCCCATCACACACTTGCTGAAATACTACATCCGATGCTAAAAGCTCCTTTTGCAAATGATAGTAACTGGAGAACACGCCCACAATACCCTTAGAGCATCCCCAAACTAGCTCTTAATAAACATTCCCATGTAAAAAGCAGCTACTTTTAAAGGTCTGGTGACAAAGAGGCATTGGCTCCCTTTACAGTAATAGCAGAAATCCTTCAAGCAATGTTAATTGGAGCCTGCCGTGCGGGAGACGTGTTAGCGCCACATCGGGGGTGAGGGGCTGCCGCGGGTAGGGCCGCCACACTTGGGCAAGGTGGGGGCGGGGAGGGGGCGTTAAGGGAACCAATCCTACCCTCGACTTCGACTCAACAATTTAAAAGCCGACAGTGTCTGGCAAAACGCCGGGCACCCTCCTGGAGCGACCTCCCAAGTCCTCTTCCAGTACGGAGGGCGCAGGGGCTCCCGAGAGCTGAAGCCCGGGAGCTAGGGGCAGATGAGGACAGTAGAAACCGAGCCTCGAGGGCGGAGAGTCACGGCGGAGGCGGGAAGCTCGCGAGTCCACCGCGGGGAGCAAGGGGGCGCCGCAGGGCGACCTGCCCTCCACGGCCCCCACCGGCCGCCCGCAGCCGCTCCACCAGGAGGTCGAGAACTACCTCGGGCCCACCTGCCACCGCGGCGGTGCCGAGCCCAGGCGGCCAGGGAAACGCGGCCGCAGGCAACAGCAGCGCCGCCTGTAGGCCCCGCCTCTGGGTCGGGAGCGCCCGGCCTCCGGAGCTGCGCGCCGCCGCCGCCTCCCGCGCGGGCACCTGCGCGCGACCCCGCCACCGCGGGCCCTACCCAGGTGCGGCCCGCCGAGACCCCGGGCCAGGACTAGAGGGCAGGAGTGGGGCAAGGGGGGGCGCGCTGGCTCTCCACGCTCTGGGCCCGCGTGAGGCCGGCGCCGCCGCCGGAGTGTGCTTTGTTTTCGCGGCCGGAGCGGGGATGTCGGGACGGCAGTGGAGCCCTCGCCCCCGCCCGCGCCCGCGAAGGGCAAGGGGAGAGCCCGGGAGGGTCTGGGGGTTGCCGAAGGGAGCAAAGCCTTTTCTGCAACTCGGCGACGTTGGGCCCAGCCGTCGCGCGAGCCCGCTCCGCCCCTTCTCCTTCCGAACCCCCCAGCCCCGCAGATGCGCTCACCTGCTCTCCGCGACCCCCACGCCGCGGCTCATCGTCGCTCTGCAGCTGGGAGGGGGCTCCACGCGCGCCCCGGGCTCGGCGCTCAGAGCGCGCCGGGGCGGCTGCTGGAGGGGCTCGCGGAGGGAGCGCTACCCTGCACACTCGGAGGCGGCCGACGGGGGAGGGAAGAGGGCGAGCGAGAGCCACCGGGGGAGGGGACTGGCTGGGAGGGGGTGCTAGGCGCGCATCCGCAGCGGCCGCTGCAGCCTGAGGCTGCCGAGGCTCCGGTAACGGAAACGCACGCTCGCCAGCGGCCCCGCGCGCGCACACTGGCGTGCACACCGGCGTGCACACTCGCACACGTGCGCACACCGGCCCAGTCTTGGCTGCTGATCCGCACCCTCGCCCTGAGGCAACTCGGCTTGATGACCCCAACCCGCGGTTTCTGTGAAGAAGGACCAGCGCCATTCTTTCAGAAGGGTCAGAGAGCTCAAGTCATCCAGATTGGGGCTGGCTACTCCAGTATCTGGGGATTTTCAGCTGGGAACCATGAGACACCTCCCCCCCCCCCCCAGAGGTTCCCAAATTTGCTTCTTGGGATCTATAAACCCCCTGAAATTGTCAGGTTTTGAATCTAAAATACAAGTGCCTGGAATGAGGTGCCACAGCTATTATCCGATTAACAGCTGCCTTAACCCCCCCCCCAAAAAAAACCATGAAGATGGATGGATTAAACCAATGGTTCCCAAACTTTGCAATGTATTAAATCACCCAGAGAGTTTTTAAAATAGCAATGCCCCACGTAGCATCTCAAACCAATTAAACCAGTGAAGTGGGACCCAGGCAGCAATATTTTTAAAGTTCCCATGTGATTCCAATGCTCAGGAAAGTGTGAGAACCACTGCCTAGATGGTTGGTGGCTCTCACCTATCACTGTTCTCTTTTACCCTGTTTTTCAGCATGGTTACTTGTCTGTCTTCCATGAAGTGGTGGCTGTCACAGCACCTAGCCCAGGTCTGGCTCAGTACAGGGTGACTGGAGGAAGGAGGCAAAGGCAGAGTCCAGGATGCCAGCCTTCTCTTTGCTGTTTCTGAAATTCTCCCCAGGCTGAAATACCCCCAACCTCCTGGAAATGGCCTCATGTAATGCCTGAAGCTGGGGAAGAAAGTGGTTCATTGCAGCTTGAAGAGACATCTGTCTTTTAGGTTCCTCCAAAAGTCTCAGCCCCCTGCCTGCCTCACTATGACCCAAGGTCCTGAGCTGGCAATGTGGGCGAGCATAATAAAAGTCATAATCCCTGCTGGTGGAACACACGTGAGTCCAATACTGTAGTCGATACTTTATATTCTAAGAGCTACCCTGGCACTCTTACTGGGCCTTGGTGTTCTCCCGCTGAACATCAACAGTTTCACAGAACATCAGCATCAGACAAGGCCTCTCTGGGACCACGATGGATCAAGACAAGAACAAGACCAAGAACAACACAAGAAACAAGAACAAGACAAGACTCACCAATCATGTCTGAACATAGACAAAATGTGAACATGATCCAAGCCACAAAATACCAAACACACGGCTGTCCTAATATGAGGGACTGCTGCTTCTTGGCCACTCATGGCCTTAGCCTTACTCTAATCTGCCCTCCCTATGGCTAAGATTCATGAAGACACACATTCATAGAACGATCCCTGCTTTCTTAAGCCTACCTCCAAGTCTGTTAACAAGAGCCCAGATCCTTTAATAATATTTTCTAATATCCTTTCACTGAGACACCTTCATGGTGTCCCTCACTGCAATGAGTAATAAATCCAGCTTGCATAACTACAGGTGTATTCCAAGTGGTCTTTGGCAAGAGGGCATTAAAAATAAATTTACTTAATCATTGCAATAACAACACAAGGTAAATATTACACCCTCTTTACATACAAGCTAACTAGGGTTCTAGATCATATAATGGAACTCACACCAGGCTACCAGCTGTCAGTGAACGACTGGTTCATGTTCACATGGGCTTGTGGGGAGCCAGAGTAGAGTATTGCCTACCCACCAAACTTTGGCTTCCAGATGAGCCTGAGCTCTCACCCCAGCTCTGCCCTCTTCTATCTATGGGAATTTGAGCAAGTTACTTAACTTTTCTCAACCTCAACTTCGTTGTCCCTCCCCGCAAAAGGGAAGATGTCTAGGAACTGGTATTTTTTTAATTAAGATATAATTGACATACAACACTGTATCAATTTCAAGTATACAACATAATGATTCCATATTTGTATATATTATGAAATCACCATAATAAGTCTAGTAAACATCCATCACCGCACAGTTACAGACTTTTTTTTTCATGATAAGAACTTCCAGATATACTCTCTTAGCAACTTTCAAATATATAATACATTATAACTAACTATAAGGCATTGGCATATTTTGTATAAGCTCCCCAAGTGGCCCAACCCAGCCCCTGTTGGCCAACCCTGGTTTGGACTCCACTAGCCAAATCTCCCTTTCCCTCCTTCCCATTCACTTCTCAACCAATTGTAACATTGTTCCTGACCCACTGCCCACTCTTGCTGAGGTCAGCAGTTACCTTGCAGCTGCTAGATCTGAAGGATACTTTTCCATAGGCCATTGACTTGACCATTCTCCCCTTCCTAAAATTCTCCTTCTTTGACTTCCAGGAGGCCCACGTAGTGTGGTAAGCAACCGAGGCCCAGAGAACTGAAACTCTTGATCCAACAGCCTGTGAGGCACCAAAGCCTATAAACAACCATGTGAGTGAGCTTGGAAGGGGATCCTTTACCCCAGCTGAGCTTTTTCATGATTGCAGCCCCAGTGCGCCAAGTCACTTCCAGATTCCTGACCCAGGCAAACTATGACATAATAAATGTTTGTTGTTTTAAGCTGTTAAATTTGGGGGTAATTTGTTTTGCAGCGGTAAATAACTAATACAAACAGGAAACAAGATGCTTTGGTTAGTGCTGTGGAATCACATCACTTGTGCTTCAGCTTCGGTAAATTCAACCTTAGTTGGTTTGCAAAAGAGGGAGAGAGAACAGTTAACACAGTGTTGACAATTCTGCCTGCTATTCCGGTGCAATGATATGGTAAGATGAAAGAAGTGGGTCTGGTTTCATTCATCCGTCTCTGCCCCGGTCCTGGGCATCTCTCACAGAGGAGCAAGTCTGGATGCTGACTGTGCTGCTCATATTTTTAACTATCCATGTTTTGTACAAAGTGAAGAAAGTGAAGTTAATTCACTAACTTGGGTTCTATATATAATGTGGTCAAAATAACCCCTGAAATCCCCTAACTAATCAATATCTGAGCCCAAGAGTCCTCCAGGCAAAGAGCAGTACTGACCATGGGCCAGGGCCAACTGTGAGCCCTACTGTGGGCCTCCTCCTCCTCCTCCATTTGTACCTCCCACAGGTTGAGGAGCCAATGAGCCCCAAAGGATGTGCCATTCTAGAGACTTTTTCCCCCACCCAGTTTGTAGACCAGACTCAAGATGGGAGACCCCAGATTTCCTGTCCAAATGGTCCTGAACCCACTTCTAGGGCCTGCATAGACCATTTTCCCAGGTCCAACTTTCTGTGGGTAGAGCATACCCCCAGAGTGCACAGGCCAGAGTAAGAGGAGACCAAGGGCAGCTGCTTGACGGGATATGGATGGCGCTTGGGTGGTCCACGTGGGAGCTGAGTGGTCCACATGTGTGTACCGAGCCCTTCACCATGTGCACAAAGCAAGCAGTGGAAAACCAAGAGGGTGGCCCATGGACCCCGAGCCAGCTCTCCTAATGCTGCCTCACACTGGTGATGGACTCTGAGAAGTCTAACTCCACCTGGTCTTCCACATCATTTTACAGGAATATCTGTAAAGTCAGGAAAATGGAATGTATTTCATCTAACCTTTAAATATTTAGACATATTACATATGGAGATTAGTCTTTACTATAGCCCTGTGTCCTGCAAATGATCAGGGAGCCCTGGCCAAGAACTAAATTGTTTGTATTTACTTCAATTTACTCAGTTTTGGCCTCTCTTTGCCTGAGGAAGTGGAGGCCAAAGCGTCATTTGAATGGGAGAGGACAGCAAGGGATAAAGTGATTACTTTTCCAACTCCTCTCCTTCTATTTAAATATATTTGTTTATTATTTTTCCCAACACATATGGTTAAACCCATGAAGATGGTGTGTCTTCTCTCTCTGAGGCCCAAATGAGGCTTGTTCTTGGAAACTCCTGTTGATAAAGCCCATGCTTGGATTTTTTGTTTTATGGTGGTTGTTTAGTCCTTTCCTTGGGGTAAGTACTCATCTCGGTTAGGAGTGTTCATTCCAGACCATTTTTCCCTAAATCTTCCTATATATTACAGAAAATACCATTTTTATATATGTTTGTCTCAAAAATTATGTGATATGTAATTGTTTTTCAGTTTGATTTTACTCTACAGTGTATCTCAAAGGCCTATCCATCTTAAGGACAAATTTTGCTATTTATCTATTTAGCACTATTCAATTCATATAATTTTTATCTCATTTTGATACTAAAGATACTATATGAAGTTTGTATGTGAGTTGTGATTGTTTTTAGATTAAACAGTAGGTTTATTTATCTTAATTCTTAGAGAATGGAATGTTAATGGAGAGAGATTTGAAGAAAGAGGGTTTCCTGAAGCCATCTTGGAGAATTCCTTAAATCCTATAACATCAGGGGCACTTGGGTGGCTCAGTTGGTTAAGCATCCAACTCAGTCTCAGCTCAGGTATTGATCTCAGGGTCGTGGGTTCAAACCCTGAATTGCGCTCCATGCTGGGTATGGAGCTTACTTACAAAAAAAAAAAAAAAAAAGAAGAAAGAAAGAAAAAGAAAAGATACTGTAGGACTGAGAATCGTTTCTTGAAGTTGTGAATAGGAGATGATCGTGCATTTCCTGATTTACGTGTGGCAAAAACTACTCAGGTTTCTCTCCACATCTGTTTTCTCTCTGTCACAGACTCTTGTTTTCGGTACCAGGCCTGGAAAAGCAGATGCAGCCAAGATATCAACCCTAAGAAGTTCTTTTGCTACTGACATTTTCTAGTGGAAGTCTGTAGTTATGTATTCAAACAGCTCTTGGTTTTCTTCCTAAAGGCCATTGATCTATTTCCTGGGGTTCTGAGCCACCTTGGAGTTTTGCAATGTTTGTTTTCTAGAATGAGGCATCCAGTTTTTTGTTGAAGATGCTTTTCATGGCATCCAGGGACTTGCTGTGCACCGGTTTTTTCCAAATGACAAAACAAGCCATCCTCCAGCTCCCAGGGAGAGGGAGTGTTGCCCCCTGCTCCGCTGTCAGTCAGAGCTCACAATGGTACACCTTCCTTCCAGTGAAACACACCACTACTGACAACACGGCCCTTTGCCCAGAACTGCCAGACTGCCAGCGTTGAAGTTAAATCATTTATCTAGAAGAATCTCGTTGTAATGGACTGAATGTTTGTGTCCCCTGCCCACATAATTTAGATGTTGAAACCCTACCCTCTGATGTGGTGATACTGGATGTGGGGCCTTTAGGAGGTACTTAGGTTTACATAAGGTCAGGATGGTGGGACCCAACCCCCAAAATGAGGTAAGCATCTTTATGGAAAGAGGAAGACACCAGAACTCCCTTTCATCTTGTGAGGAAATAGCGCAAAAGTGGCCACTTGCAAACCGGGAAGAGAAGTCTCACCAAAAACCAAATCTACCAGCACCTCAGACTTGCCCAGCTTCCAGAACCGTGAGAAATAAATGCCTGTTGTTTAAGCATCCAGGCTGTGACATTTTGTTGTGGCAGCCCAAGCTGACTCGGACAGTCGTCTTTAGCCGTCTGTTGTTAACAAATGTTACTATATTTTGGGGAGGACTATTCTGTTTCTGCCTTTATCCAGCTAGACTTTATCTATTGTCTTCATTTACTTAGAGACAGAAAGTGTGTGAGAAGGAATTCAAGGGAATTAACTTCAGCTAGGAAGTTTTCATTCTTCCCTCCTACAATCCCTGACTTCCGCATTCTAATAGTGCACCTGAAGTGTAACTACTCCAAGATTGATTTCCAGATCTAGTTTCATGACACATCATCGTGTCTCCGATGATTTCTAGGACTGGTACAGAACGACAAAATATTGCTCAACACAATTTTAACTCACCTTTATTTTTTAAAAAGTAAATATCATCCGGGTTTTTTTGGTTTTTTTAGGAGACAACAAGATAATTGTAATTCCAGAAAAATTGGAAATGTTCCTTTTAGTGTGTTTTAGTATCATTTTATGTATAAATCCTACCTCCTCATTTCTGATGACAGAATCCGTAAGTAAGGTCAGGGTGTTAGCTTGCACTGAGAACAAATTTAGTAAAGGCCTTGCCACACAAAGTGAGATCCGCAGGCCAGCGACATCAGCATCACCTGGAGACTTGTTAGAAGTGCAGAATCCCAGGCCCACCCACACCTACTGAGTCCCTATCAGCATTTTAACACAACCTCCTGGTGATCTGCAAGCACTGCACAGCTATGAGAAGCACTGACCTAAGGACACTGGGTAGTTCACAGACTCTCCAGGAAGGCCAGAGAGCCAGATTTGGGGTATTGCTGTCTGGAACACACCCCAATCATCCCACAGGCTCAGTGAGGACCGGAGCCTGGGCAGACACTACGAGGCAGCAGACTCCATTAACCACTGGAGTCCGTGTGGGTCTAGTCCCTTCTTCATCCCTCTAGCTTCCCAGACAAGGCATAAGGCAGATGCAGAAGGTTGCTAGGGCCCCCTACCTGAGAGGAGGCCAGGAAACAGAGCGGTATTTTCAGTTTAAGTAGTGACAGGAGGGGTGTGCCTCAGAAGGGGAGGGAATCTTCAAAACATAGGCAAGGGCAGCTGCTGGCTGGCCATAAAAAACTGCAGATCTCCACTCCCGACGTATTTCTTTTTTGGAGGAATGCTGGAGCCCAGCTCTACCATTACCTACCCAATCACCTTTAGCAAATTCAGGAATATCTGTTTCCTCGTCTTTCATATTATTTTAGTATGATGACTTTTTATTTACATTGAGCTTTACAGTTTGCAAAGCACTCCTATATGCATGTTCTCATTGGAGCCACAGAACAACTCGTGTAATAGAGAAGGAAGGTAGTGTTATGTCCGCTTTATAGGTCTGAAAAGAGAAGCACAAAGTGGTCGGTCTGCGAGTGCTGAGACCACGAATCTTCAAACTACTGTCACCCATAACCACAGTCACGTGAGTTAATGCCTGTGAAAGTAAATTGAAAGTGCAATGTGTTGTTCCAGTAAAAGGTGCTCCTTATCAATCCTGTATTGTTTGACAAATACACTTTCTGGTGGGACTGAGTCACCACCATGATGATTCTGTGGGTCCCAGAATCCCCTTTCTCTCCTTGGGATATGGTAAAACTACTGCCAGGAAAAGTTAATAATTAGTATCAATGCTGGTGTGAATATTAATGAGCAATAAAAAATACCACAGGTGGGATGCCTGGGTGGCTCAGTTGGTTAAGCGGCTGCCTTTGACTCAGGTCATGATCCCAGCGTCCTGGGATCGAGTCCCACATCGGGCTCCTTGCTCGGCAGGGAGCCTGCTTCTCCCTCTGCCTCTAGCCTGCCACTCTGTCTGCCTGTGCTTGCGCTCTCTCTCTAACAAATAAATAAAATCTTTAAAAAAAAAAAAAAATACCACAGGAACCCAGATGGAAGAACTAAGTAAAATTCTTTCAGTGTTTACAGTCACCTGCAGAAAGGGTCTGAGAAAATGTTAAACATTTCTTCTGAACTATTTTTGAAGAACTACAATTTTAGGCCACCAATTCAATGATTTGTTCTGTGTCCTCATACTTTATAAAGTCTTCTGTAATTTCCCGTGTCCAATTCTAGAAGGTAAAAAGGCAGCTAGCCAAGGGACCAGGACAATGATTAGACCAGAATTCAGGTTTTCTGTTCTCAAAATCAGTGTTTATTTTGAGTGTCTAAATAATGGGTCTTTTCTATTTTATTTTCTAGAAAGACACAATAGTTTCCTTTTATCTCTTTTAACAGTAGGCCACACCCAATGGTGCCTTCATCATCTGTTATGAATTCCACTAACTCCAGTCCTTTGTCATTGATGTTACATCAAGTGAAAGACCTTTTAACAGGGTTTTTAACTGGGTGAGGTCTCTAGGTCAAATATTTTTGGCAAAGCCTGCCCAAGGAATCAAGTTTTCAGCTAAAGTGGTGGAGGAACGATTATTACTTTTTCTTTTCTTTTTTTTTACTATTATGAAGTCCTGGTTATGCAAATATGTGATAATAAATGTGACTACCATCCTCTCTAAACTGAAATAGTTTTATTCACATCCATTTATTTGCCTAAAATTGAGAGCTTTTACTAAGAAAGAGAAGAAAAATGAATATTAGGACAATCAGGCTCCTTCTCCTCCTTGAACTTCTCTGTGACTATGACCTTGGACAAGTTATTTGTCCTCTCTGAGCCTCAGTTATGTTCTTTGTACAATGAGGATAGTAGGATCATAAGCATATTGTTAGGATTTAGCTAGTGCATGTAAAGTCACTAGTTTAGTGCCCAGCACAAAATAAGTGCTCCATAAATGGTAACTACTGCTAATCCTGAAAGGACTGTATGACTGAAGCACTATATTGGAGGTACAACAAACAGAACAGTATGATGGCTATAAAACTTGAATTAGAGTGTCAGCATATAACAAGGATTATTTTGCTGGGTATCATATTATCGCCGTGTGTTCTCCTATGGCTATTTCAAGGAATTCTGGGAGCTAAATGGAATATTAAAATTAGATAGTTTCAGATTCTTGGACAACTGAGGTTTCATTTCCCTAGGTAGAAATGATAACCATACTGGTGTCAGATGTGTGTTAACCTGCATTATCTACATACAATATCTAGATAGTAGCCTAGAACACTGACACTAGCCTCATTTGACAAAACTTCAGGTTGTGTCCAGATATTTGTAAGCATACAACAAATTCTTCAAAATAAACTCAACTAAAATAATTTTTTATGCATGCTGTATACACTGTGTATATTATTTCATGCAACATTTACTGAGCTCTGGTGCAAGCACCCTCGTAGGTATTGGAGAAACAGTGCCAAATGAAGGTAGAGATGGGGTCTGCCTTGCTGGAGTGGAGAACCTCTTAAGGGAGATAGACTTTAATCACATAATTGCCCAAACATTATGAATAGGAAGTACATGGTGCTCTGAAAATGTACAATAGGGGAAAAGGCTACACAGGAAGATGGGGAAGGTTTTCCTGAGGAAAGTCATGCCCTTTTTCCATCTGAGGCATGAGAAGCACAGTGGATATGTTCTCATGCAATCTGGAATCAGTCCAGGTTTTTGTGGCACCTAAAGAGTATATAATTTGGGAAGCCCTCTTTTAGAAAATGAATACAAACATATCTTACTTTGAAAACTTTATAAAAACACATTGACCATGCAAACACATTAAGGGCTCCATGTCAGTGAGCACCTCCAGGGCTCAGCTTCATCAGCTTTTCAAGATGGGGTAAAGTAACTTGATGGCTTTTGAATGAACAAGGGAATTTTCCAGACCCTGCCCAGGGAGACAAGTACTCAGATTCCCTATTAGAGCTAGGGACCAGTGAGAATTTTTAAAGCAGTCTCTATAGTAACCTCAATTTTTAATTAAAAGACCCAAAAGGATGGGGTACCTGGGAAGCTCAGTTGGTTAACCATCTGCCTTTGGCTCAGATCATGATCTCAGGGTCCTGGGATCGAGCCTCAAGTTGGGCTCTCTGCTCAGTGGAGAGTTTGCTCCCCCCCCCTCAAAAAATAATCTTAAAGTAATCTTAAAAAAAAAAAATTCAAAAGGGTTTGCTGGGTTACTCTAGGGCCCGGACTATAACTTTGATTTTTTTGAAAGCAGTATTCATGGGCAAAGAGATCCCTCCATCTTTCATACCCATGATGTGCAACTCAAAGCAAAACTCAACTAGTGTGACCAACCATCTCAATTGGCTTGAAACTCTCCCAGTTTTAGCACTAACAGTGCCTCATCCTGACAAAACCCCTCAGGCAAAAGGGGACATATGGTCACCCTCATCCAGCAGAGGGCAGCTTGTGAGTCCTTACCACTGGGATGTCTCTTCTGGTGAAAGTGGATGTAACAAGCATTATTACTGTTCACCCACTTTCCCTTCCCTTTTACTTCCCAACAGGAAGGAGGTATACATTTCTCTGCTCTTTTGAAGTTGGGTGATGTCATGTGACTCGCTCTGTCCAATGAAACATGAGTGGAAAAGATGTTTGTGACTTCTGGGTAGAAACATTTAAGAACTAGTATGTGTATTTCTCCATATTTTCTTCCTCATACCACGACACTGGCAATGTCTTAGATGGTGGAGACTGTCCACCTGAGTCCCCGAGTAAAGATGACATGGAGCAAAGCCCCCCAACCAACCCTCAAAGTCATGCAGTGTATGGAATAAACTATTATTCTTTTAAGCCACTGCAATTTGGATAGCTTTTGTTACTGCAGCATAACCCAGTCCATCCTGACTGATACAGAAAGTAAAGCCAAGATCCTACTTAGAGTCTATAGAAGTGGTATGGTTTCAATGACTTTCTTGTAAAAAATCTCCTATATTATTTCTACAATAAAACTGTTGTACATATCCTGATAGGATGCTGAAAGGGGAGAAAATCAGCATCACTTTTCCAAACTCTCTGGCAGGAGAAAGGCTATAGACTAATCTGAAGATCTAGTGAGAAAAACTCCCTGGGCTTGGGATTACTCGAACAGGTGCCACCCTCTTGACCTCACAGGATTAGACAGGTTCATGATGCCCAGCCCTTCAGAGAAAATGAGGCTCTGCCACAAGTCTACACTACAGATTACAAAATTTAACATGTACTCTCATAGTAACAGGATTAAATTAGATTATATATACATATACATACATATATATATATATATATATATATGTTTAAGCAAGTTTATGGAGGTATCATTTATATACTATAAAATAATTGTAAATGTACATTCCATGATTTGTCGTAAACTCGGCCAGGTTGTGCAACCATCACGTTTTCACCCATTAGAACATTTCCATCACCCCAAAAAGATCCATCTTGCCCAATCACAGTTAACACCCATTACCACACCCAACTCCAGACAACCACTGATCTACTTTCTATCTTTCCAGATTTGTCTTTTCTGGACTTTTTTTTTTTTTTTAAGATTTTATTTATTTATTTGAGAGAGTGAGCGAGAGCGAGCACAAGCAGGGGAAGCTACAGAGGGTGAGGGAGCAGAATCCCCTCTGAGCAGCCAGATGTGGGACTCAATTCCAGGACCCTGGGATCATGACCTGAGCTGAATGCAGATGCCTAAACAACTGAGTCACCCAGGCGTCCCTGGACATTTTATATAAATAGAATCATACATTATGTAGTTTTTTGTGTCTTCTTTCAGTTGACATCATGTTTGTAAGGGTCATTCACATTGTAGAATGCAAACACAAACATCAGTATCAGTATATATATTTTTACATAGCCATGTATTTTTTTGAAGAGGCAGGGTATGGTGAAGAAATCACAGGCTTCAGAGACTATTAAACTTGTGTTGAATTCTAACCCATGGAAGCTCTCAAACTGTCAGTTCAGTTAATTAACTGATCCCCAGTCCCCTAAAAGAATAACAAAGTCTGTACTTGAATACAAGCATCACTTTCATTCCCCAACATCTTCTTTCTCAAGGTTTATATGGAAAGGTGTATATGCATTGGAAACACTATCTCCCCATGCAGGGATGTGGAGAAGGGGCAAAATCCCAGAAACCTCACTGGCCATTTCCTCCTCACTCTACACAACATTTCCTCAGCCCCGTAGACAGAGCACCTGGCATGGTCTCTCCCCTTCTTCAGGCCAGGTTTCCAGGGGTGCTGAGGAGTCCTGAGTAAATTGCCCAGAGACAAGCAGCAGGACGACAGGAAGGCAGGAGAAGCAGCAGACAGGATAACTCAGAAACCCAACAAAGCAACAGCAAACAACGCTGCGGATACAGCCCAAAGAGCCTTCAAGAAAAAAATTCTGGACGTACGGAATTAGGTACAGATACCAAAACATCTGTATGTAAAGCTTTTAATTTCCTCACTATAGATTTTATATGCCCCGGCTGCTCCCACAGTGCATCAAGTATTTATTCCACTCGAAGGTAACACAAATGTAATTGAGAAGACATCATGATATTCCTGAAAGCATTTAAGCCCTGAGCTGAGGGAAACTGCCACTTTCGAAATGCCCTCGTCCAGTGGTTCCCAGCCCTGGCTGCACACTAGAACCCCTAGGGGAACTCTCAGAAACACGCAGTGCCCCGGGTCACACCCCAACTGTGTTCGTTCCCCGGGACCGGCGAACAAATTACCGCAGGCATGGTAGCTTATGCAACAGAAGTTTGTTCTCTCACAGTTCTAGAGGCTGGTGGTTTGAAATCAAGGTATGAGCACGGCTGTGCTTCCTCTGAACGCTCTAGGGGAGAATTCTTCATCTCTTCCAGCTTCTGCGGCCTCGAGATGTTCCCGGGCTCGTGTCCGCACGGCTGCGATCTCCACCCCATCCTCCCGCAGCCTCCTTTTCTCCCTCTGTCTCTTCCCTGGTGTCTCTCTAAGGGCACTTGTCAATGGATTTAGGGCCAACTGGGATAATCCAGGATGATTTCCTCTTACTTTAAGATGGCTTAATTACATCTGCAAAGACCTTTTTCCAAATGAGTTGACATTCACAGGTTCTGGGGGTAAACACACCTTTTTGGGAGTGACCATTCCACCCACAAACAGCTGCTAGAGAATATATGTTCGTGTGCTCCCAAAATTCCTATGTTGAAGCCTCGCCCCCAGAGTGATGGTATTTGGAAGTGGGGTCTTTGGGAGGTGATTAGGTCAGGAAGGTGGAGCCCTCTTAAATGGGATGAGTGCCCTTACTAAAAGAGGGTCCCGGAGAACTACTTCACCCTTCCTACCATGTGAGGACACAGCAAAAACACAGCCGTCTATAAATCCAGAAGCAGGTTCTCACCACACACTGAATCTGCTGGTGCCTGGATCTTGGACTCCCCGGCCTCTAGAATGATAAGAAATAAATTTCTATTCTTTATAAGCCACCCTGTCTACAGCAGTCTGTTCAGCAGCCTGAGTAAACTAAGACAGAAATCAACCAACTAAATCAGACCTTTAAGGGTGGAACTGGGTATTAGTAATTTTCTTTTCCTTCCTTTTCTTTTTTTTTGAGAGAGAGATTGAGAGCTTGAGGGGAGGGGAGGGGGGACGGGGCGGAGCGGGCAGAGGGAGAAGCAGACTTCCCGCGGAGCAGGGAGCTCGGCATGGGGATCCATCCCAGCACCCCGGGATCATGACCCAAGCCAAAGGCAGACATTCAACTGACTGAGTCACCCAGGTGCTCCTGGGTATTAGTATTTATTTAAGTTTCCCAAAGTAATGCCAACTTGCAGCCAAGTTTAAGAATTACTGATCTATTTGAACTGCCCCTTCCTGCCCAGCAGAGGCCTTGGGGTGGAAACAGCAAAGGCACAAAGAGAGCCCAGACAATGGTCCTGTTGCCCAATGTGTATCTGAAGCTGAGCAAGATTGAGTGGACTGCCCGTCACAAAAAGAGGAGGAGGGAATGTGGGAAAGAGGGAATCCCTGTGGAATCATGGAAGAAATGCCTGATGGAACAGGAGAAGCTTCTAGCTTCTAAGGTTTACAATCTATTCACAGGAAGGAGTTTTGCTAAAGGTTAAGGGCAAGGCCTTGGCGTCGGATAAGCCTGGTTTCAAATACTGGCTCTGTCATCCTTTGCTGTATGACCTTGGGCATGTTAGTTGTCTCTCCTCACATTAGCTGTCTCATCTCTCAGGATGGAAGGGAGACAGCAGCCATACGGCCCTCAGTTACTGGGTATAAGCGTTACCAACGAAATTCAGAAGTGATAGACCAAATTCCCAAAGGGCAGGCTTTACTGGGTACAGAAAAAAAAATAGAAAAGGATGGGAAAGAAGTTTAATACACAATCCCTTGGCTGTTTTAATCTATAATAATTGGTGAAAGTAAAGGGGAGCATTTTAACAAATCCTGGCGCCAGGCCATTTGGCTCATCAGAGCTACGGCTGCTAGCCTCATGCATGGCCACTACCAAAGGGATAAATTTCGCTCGAACAATAGATAACACCTCTACAATCTCTGGACACCAAGAAAGCAGTCCGAACGGTAGAGGGCAGGGGGTGTAGAGGGAATGCAAAACCAAGACTACTGAACCAGAGGACATGGTGTGAAGAAGCTGATGAAATCGATCTACAAGATAAGTTAGTACCTTGGTGGTCCCGATCCTGAAACGCTGACTGGAACTGCCCAGATGAGACAGCTCAGAGGCTGCATATGCAATCCACGCTGGCTTGGCTTAATGACGATCAAGATGTCCAACCACTTCACATACCCCAGGCAGGTCATAGCAAATGCCATGACTAAGGGAGCCCCTTGTGCATAGATACCCCATACAGACATACCATTGCAAAGACAAGCAACAGTCCAAGAAACCATGTCAGAATTGTTTTCTCAGCTTACCTGTAGTCTAAGAAAATTAGGCCCATTCACTAAAGAACCGGGGAAAAGGAGGATAGTCTAGGAAGAGCCCCAGCAGGATAGTCTTTAAATGGTTATTAGGAAATGGAACGAAGAGGGAGGACACTGATGAGGCTGAAACACTGATCTTCATGCTGCACTATGGGAGACTGAGTGCACAGACAGCAGCTCCTGCTGGTGCTCTGACACTGAAGGGCTCTAAACAAATCCACTCTATTTACCCTAGTTTGGAGGAAATTTAAGAGCTGGAAGGCCAAGCCAACATGAAAAACATGACATTGTATCACTGGTGCCAACGGTTAGGCAAGTTAATCAGGATGAAGGTTGATAAAAGTACCAGGGTGTCTTGGCCTGATCCCTGGCTTGGGGACCCAATGCCATGTGCACATGTGTGGTCAAAATGGCCAGGGGCTGGACACAACTTTTTCTGGGACTCCCTAAGTGCAGGATCCCAATGTGAAATTTCAAAACCTATTGGTGAGGTCCTAACGGGGGCCACAGTTATCTTGGGAGCATACGACGATGCAACAGTCCAAAGTTTGGGTAAAAATTGGGTTGTCTGAACAGACTGTGTGAGATAGTTTTGTCTCCTTTACCTGGATGCATGATGGGGATGGATATTACGTCTGACTGGGGAACACTTCCTATATATTATATTATAAAAGTGAAGGCAATGAAATTACCCTTTGGCTATTATTAATTGGACATAATCTATAGATTTGCTGGTGCCCACACAGGTTGTTAATATGACCCAACTATTGGATGCCTCATAGACTAAAGAGATTTCCACTTTATTTAATGACATCTCTGTAGGTTTGCCCTGTGTGGCCCATGAGAAAGAGAAATGACTCAAAGAGACAAATAGCAGATTATCAAGGCCTGAATAAAGTACTATCACCTACGGCATCAGCAGTCCCTGGTATGGTTTCAACACTGCAAAAAATATAAGCCAAAGATACCAGTACTTGGTGCTAGATCTTGCAAATGCTTTTTTTCTTGATCATGGTCTCAGAAATGAGCCAACCACAGTTTGCCTTCATAGAAGGATCCCAGGTTACAATGACTACATTGCCACAGGGTCATTCGAGTCACCAGTTTACTGCCATACTTTGGTTTGATAATATACTACACTGATGATATCATGACAGTGTCAGACACTGAGGAACGAGTAACTACTTAAATGAAATGGTGACACACATAACTAACACAGGCTGGTTGACAAATCCAGCAAAGATCTCAGAGCCCATCCAAACAGTACAATTATTAGGAGTAGCATGAGCGAGAGCCACCTTTGACATTCAACAGAAAACTCAAAGGTAACAGTCGACATTGCCTAGCCCTGGAACTGAGTAAGGAGCCCAGTGCCTGTGGCGGTGCATGGGTGTGGAGGGCACAGATTCCGCACGTGGGAGCACCACTCGCTCCCCTCATAAAACTACCTGAAAGGAGTCCTTGTGTGAGTGGGAGACTTCAAAGTAGCAAAGAGTGATAGTCCGATCAATATTGGGCTCTCATAATTCACACTCAGAGATGATGTTGAAAGTATCTGCAAACTTACACTTAACACGGACGAGAGCTTATGGCCATAGCCCATGAATACTGCCCGGCAGTGATTGCTGGGATTTGGGGACAGAAAATTTCCAGATGCAGCAGTATGGTACATGTCATATGAGAGACAGTTATTGGCTTGTTATTTATGGGCATTAATTGAAACTGAGTCTATAACTGAAGGACCCAAAATAATCTTGAAACCTGAAATATGCATAATATCTTGGATGATGTCACAGAAACATTCCAATAAGGAAACCAGTACAGTGAAGAGTTTCATAATAAAATGAAAATGGTCTCCTCGGGAACATGCTCCTGGAGGAACAAAGGGAGGTTCTCATTATATCCAGGAGTGGGTGGCTTCGTTTCTACAGGGCCAACTTTTGGAGCCTCCAGATGCTACTGACTCATTGGTGGTGTCATACAAATGACTCTTGACTGACCAACAAAAAGCTATGTGGTTTATCGACGGCAGTTTACAGTACAAGCAGCATCCTATTTGGAAGGCTGCAGATGACAAGCTGGTGAAAAACTATAACTGAAGAAGGTGAGAGCCAATCAGCACAACTGGCTGGATTACGTCTATTCTCCTTGCGTTGATGGAGGAACTGAACAACAGTGAGAACCCAGAAGTTAGAGTGTGTCTGTCTGGCTCATGGGCAGTGGCCCATGGCTTGGCCATAAAGTCATGCAGATGGACAATGAAAAAATCGGATTACTAAGGGGATGTCCATATGAGACAAAGACCTATGGGAATTTAAGGGGTGCGTTACATAGGACATGTCAATGCCCTATTCGAAGAATTTCTTTCCCAGATTGGAAGGTGATTGGAATCAGCAAGTGGTTATCTCGGTGCATTCGCCTGTTCAACTGGGTCCAAGGGGGTAGCTGCAGCAACACAGAGATGGGCTGATCATCAACCTATTCCTCTTGCACCCCCAGAGGCACAAAATGCCAGCCAGAACTGTCCCGTCTGCCAGCTCGGAAGACAGAAGCTATAGGCAGCTGTGTGGCACATTCCCAGAGAGAAGACTCTTGGGCACAGCTGGCAAGCGGACTATATTGGGTCATTGCCAGAAGAGCTAGAAGCCTATAAATTGGTCCTGATGGAACAGACACTTAATTTGGACTGGGCTTTGCATACCCAGTGGTAATGCAAATGCTCAAAACACTATCAAAGGACCAGAGCAGAGGATACTGTACAATTTGGACTGCTGGGTTACATTTCTTCAGAGCAAGAATGCACTTTGCAGCCCATAGTGCCCAAGAGTGGGCAAAGAGATCTCACACAAATGGACTTAGCATGTTGCTTGTCATTCTTGGAATAGTGGTTTGATAGAGAGTTGGCAGGGACAATTGAACATTTATTACCTAAAACTGGGGGCATAAAGGCATGAAAGGCCTGTGTGCTCACACTCGGCATGTGGGGAGCCAAGGAGGGCTCCCCACTCATTAGACTCCTCTGCTTCTCTGGAGGATTGGGGGGACAGGGGATGGGGAGAGTGTTAGTATGACTATATGATTATTCCCACGTCACCCCAACTTTCTTTCTGACTGGTAGTGA
The DNA here is from genome assembly GCF_022355385.1 of Mustela nigripes. NCBI lineage: Eukaryota > Metazoa > Chordata > Mammalia > Carnivora > Mustelidae > Mustela > Mustela nigripes. The sequence continues at coordinate 134,507,481 of NC_081558.1, read as the reverse complement.
TCATTCTGGGTCCAGGACTGCAACTGTGGGTACCAAAAGCAGAAGGAAGAAGAGATGCTCCTGACCAAGGAACTCTAACTATACCTTTAAATCTGTGTGCCAGAATTCCTAAGGACCTCTGAGCTGCCTTCCCTCCATCCTGCAAAAATTCAGGTTGAGCAGGAATGCAGCTGTGTTGCTCAGTGCTCTACAAATCCTACTCGTAGAGGAGTGGATTGAGGGGGAAACACTTTAGACCAGCAACAGTGGCTGAATCTCACATCCCTTCAAATGGTAGAAAAGTTTGGGTAAAAACAAATGACACATGGAGAGGAGAAATAGTAGCTGGGGGTAAAGGAATAAATAAATGGGTTTATGCAACAGGAGAAATCCGATTGTTGCGCTGGTGCCTTTAGTGAGGATCGAAGCTATAGACGAACCTTGTCTCCTAGCACAGTTCTGTCAGGTGCCTGAAAGGGTAAAGCCATATGTTTGCCAAAACCATCTCTGCTTTGGGAGTCTGACAAGGACAAGTAGAAATCTGCAGACCTGAGTAGCATTGGGTGCTATTTTAGTCACCTACTATAATGGGTGACATTTTAGTCACTTACTATAATGAACTGAACCAATTATTAAGAAGCAAACAGAACTCTAGTTATGTTCCCGTGTCTTTTGGCTCTTATTTTCCTTACATCTACTACCAATAATATCATTAAGTTAGCAATGTCCAGAAAATACTCCTACTGGGCCATTGAATTGTTTATGTACTGCTTCTGGCCAACTGATTACTGTGTAAACCTTGAAGATCAAATGCCTATGAAGGTCTCCAGTCATAAGGATTCAAAAATAGCAGGAGTATACCCAGGATGCCACAGTGTCCTGAGCCCACATACACACTACCCTTGTTTTGGTGGATGGCAAGGTATTAAGCAGAACAGGAAAAGACGATGACTTTCTGGGGGAATAAAGCAGTGGGCATCACATAGTAGAGCCGAGTTCCGCTGGGAATGGCCTCACCCCACTGAAGAAGGCTATGGTAGGCCCAATGGCATATTCAGACTATAGCACATCCACATAGGACTACCACCCATCTCTCCCCGGGGGGAGCATTCCTGAGTACAAAACATGTATCCACTCTGCACTCAGGCCATTAGTACACAATGCATGGTAGACTCAACCACATTGACCCCCAAGACAGAAAAGGGCCTTACGGGAAATAGGTACCAGTTTAGGCATCAAAGGACAAGCTGAATTTGCTCTTACTGAGGAGCCATACTCAGAGGATGACAATAGAGTTTTCTTATTACTGGCATGAAATGTAGCCAGTAATACACAATAAAGACCTATTGTGCAGCACACAGGGACAAAAGTCATCCAAGTCAGGGATAATTTAAGACAATATTATTGGATGCCCAAGGCAACTTCAGAATAAAAATCCCACTTTTTATTGGGCTAGCTGTCAAAGAAATGTACCCTGTAAATGTATAAAACCAGTTTCCAACTCAACTCACGTATTGTTTTTAGAGTCTGTGTCGAGAACATTCTTATAAATCCTTAAACAGATTTCCATGCAGTTCGATTTTCTAAGGGTCACGTTTTATGTCAGAAACACTGAAGTTCCAAGTAAATCAGAGACGATTCTTTGCATAAGCTGCGTGGTCTCCCGTATTTCAACTCCAGCTCCCACAGCTCTCTTTCATGGGCCACAGAGTCCAAAGGGCTCATTTTAAGCTACGTAGAGACGTCTGTTCCTGGGCCTCTGTTTTAGAAGGATCCAACCAGCCTCACTGGCCTCATTCCCTGCAACTGCTGCTCACACCACAGTTTTACTGGGTTGGGAGGAGGATAGGAAGAATGCCAAACCATGAAGCAAATGGTAAACAATGAAATATTGATGGCATCAAAAAGAACCTGAGGGAATCACAGAGGCTCACATTACTTGGAAGCCTTGTGGGTTTGATAAAATTGCTTAGCCATGTGTCTAAGCATAAAAAAGCACAAATACGTTGCACAAACTCTAACTATGGGGGTGATCAAGTCTTTCAAACAATAAAGAAAAAATTAAATTCTGGACTTTAAGATATTTATTGTCGCCTTCATCTCTCAGACTTACAGGCAGATCAATTGAAGAAATATTTAGATTTGAAAATAAATGCCAAAAAAATCCAAACTCAGAGCGGTACACTGGAAGACAAAGCCTTCAATCCAATGATATGCTATCATTTTTTAGACACACATCAGCTTCTAATAAAAGAAAGAAAAAAGATAGATTTGAAATTTTTGGAAAACGTGCTTTGAAAGAACTTTAAAATACATTCTCGGGGGATATTAAGTAGCTGCGTTGAGAATAAAACATTGTACCGTTTAGCTTCTGGTAGAGGATGAGAAAAATCTCTTTAGAAAATTCCAAGCCAAATAAATAATTTGGGGTAATTGCTTGATCATCTGGAAATACCAACCAAAACAACTCTTCCATGACTTTGGTCTGACCTCAGAGAGATGCAAACATACATGGGAAAGCCCACTAACTTTTCCATTGTTTATGTGTCCATGCTTAACATGGACAGAAAAAGCCATGAGCAAAAATGAAAGTAGTTTGATTTATTGCAGTGGATAGAAGGTTTATGGGTGATTTTTTTTTCTTTTCCTCTGATTTATGTTAATGTTACTATGCTTACCATGATTTCATAATCACATTTTCACAATGTTTCCTGCATGATGCTTTGTCTACAGCCAAAAAGATCCAGTGTTACACAAAAACACTGTGGGGCAAGTAGGTTCTTGACCAGATTTGTGAGGATTCTCCTTAGAGCCCAAGCTGAGGGATCTTAGGAAAAAACAAAGACTCCCAGCCAAACCAAATACCCGATGACCTTATAAATAAGTGATAAAAGAGCTCACGAACCACTGGATTTCAAATGTAGCTGCACATCAGGACCAGCTATAGAATTTTAAAAATACAGCTGCTCAGGTTCCTCGGCATTGTGACTCAGTAGCTCTGGGGAAGCGGCCAGACAGCTGTATTTTCTCAGATCTCCATAGACTATAGTTAGGAATGAGAACAGACAAGTTCCTGCAGGCAACAGGGAGAAGTTACTTTTCATTTATATCCAAATGTATGTTTTGACTATTTTTTATTTTATTTTATTTTTTTTATTTTTTTAGTAGATATGTTTACAATAATAAATAGTATAAAAACAGTTTAATTTGGGGGCGCCTGGGTGGCTCAGTCAGTTAAGCATCTGCCTTCAGCTCAGGTCATGATCCCAGGGTCCTGGGATGGAGCCCCACATCAGGCTCCCTCCTCAGCAGAGTCTGTTTCTCCCTTTCTCTCTCCTTCTGCCTCTCCCCTTCCTCGTGCTCGCTCCCTCTCTCTCAAATAAATAAATAAAATCTTTTTAAAAAACAGTTTAGGGGCGCTTGGGTGGCTCAGTGGGTTAAAGCCTCTGCCTTCAGCTCAGGTCACGATTCCAGAGTCCTGGGATTGAGCCCCACATCAGGTTCTCTGTTCTGCAGGGAGCCTGCTTGCCCACCCCCCCCCCACCCCTCTGGCTGTTTCTCTGCCTGCTTGTGATCTCTGTCTGTCGAATAAATAAATAAATAATCTTTTTAAAATAAATAAATAAATAAGTTTGATTTGCAATCATATATACATATGATTCACAATCACATAGACATTGAAATTTGTTCTTGCTACAGGTCCCATAAATATCTCCATTCTCTGCTTCCCCCAACAGCTGATAGATGCTTTCTAGTTCTATCCCTTTGACATGTAAATGTAACGCCCCTTGCAAATTGCTCCTCAAACAAGGCTGAGCATTAGAATCATCTCGGAAACTTTTCAAACTTAAAGACTTCCAGGTCCCATCCCAGGGAGATCTTATTCATAACATACGGGGTGGAGAGTGCCCAGGTAGCTCAGTCCTTAGGTGTCTGCCTTTGGCTCAGGTTGTGATCCCAGGGTCCTGGAATCGAGCCCCTCATTCGGCTCCCTACTCTGCAGAAAGTCTGCTTCTCCCTACTCTGCAGAAAGCCTGCTTCTCCCTCTCCCACTCCCCCTGCTTGTGTTCCCTCCCTCCCTGTGTCTCAGTCAAATAAATAAATAAAATCTTCAAAAAAAGAAGAAGAAAAAAAAAGAGTATAGAGTTTAAAAAGTATATATATATATATATATATATATATATATATATATATGCAAAGTGGCATCAAAAAGCTGCATTTTTAAAAGGCTCCCCGGGGAGCTCTGTCATGTTTAGAATCTGCCACCTTGGGTTGGGAGTGGGAGGCAAATTAAATAGTTCCCTATCAATCACTGTTAACTTTTTTTTTTAAGGTCTTATTTATTTATTTGACAGAGAGATCATAAGTAAGCAGAGATGCAGGTAGACAGAGAGGGGGAAGCAGGCTCCCCACTGAGCAGAGAGACCTATGCGGGGTTCAATCCCAGGACATGAAGACCACGACCTGAGCCAAAGGCAGAGGTTTTAACCCACTGAGCCACCTAAGCACCCCTCAGTTACTGATAGCTTAAGAGTATGAGGATGCAAGATAGATTGGGCCATAGTAGGTCAGAGGAATGAAGAAAAGGGGTTGTAAGAGAGGGCACTACATTTAGGAGGTGCTGAAAAAAAGGACATCCACAGACCAATTCTCCCACCTCACAGTTTGGCTAGGTTTTAGCCAAAACCTTTCACTGAATATATTTTGACTGCATCTTTTAACTTTTCAGACTTCCAGGTTATAAAACAGAGTAAATTCAGTTGTCTTTCAATTGTTTTCTTTGGGACTATTTTCAAGTAAATAATATATGCAAAAGTTATGACATTAAAAAGAGAAGCAGAACATACCAAACCACTAAAGGCCAGGCGCAGGCTTGAGGTCAGTTCCAGCCATGCCTACCGAGGGCCTAGTGGCTATCCTGTGAAGGTCCATTGCTCACTAAAAATCCAGCAAGCCCCTGGTTTTTACTCCTCCTTTTGAGTGCACTGGGACAAATCATTCAATCAGAACCTCAGGCTTTTTCTGGCAAATCAACAAGAATGTTTCTTGAAAAATTTGAGGACAGGTTCCCCCTCCCCCCGAAAATTGCTACAAAGTTGAAAATCTGTTAAATATAACAGAATCAGTTCTAGACATGATTATAGTAGAGTAAGATACGGGGAGTTTAGAATAAAAATAAATTTTAAAAAGTCCAGGGTAGGTTTACAAAAATCCCAGAGAACTTGTACAAATTGAACATGAAAGGTATTTAATGATTTAAAGAACTAGTTAATCTATTCACAATGGTAATATGATATCAACATGTCACAAGACAGTATCAAAGCTTAGAAGAATTTCTTTAAGCCAACATTTAAAGACATATTTACTTGTTCAGACACGTAACTTTCATCTGTATTGATACATTCAAACAAGATTCATGAAAGGATATTTTAGAAGGTTAACACTTAAATGACATTTACTTTTGCTTTTGAAATGGAGATGCCTCCCTTGCCTTTAAGCTATTTGGTTCCCAGTAACATCTTTTCTTTCAAATGCACTCACTTGGTTTAATTTTTCTAAGTGCCTTTCTCCACTGGCTTTCAAATAAATTATTTACCCCTCTGAAATGTTTTAAACATAACCCAGCCAAAGCTGATGTAAGTGAACCCAAAGGAATTGACAACACAAAATGAAAGGTTTTTTTTTCTTAAATGGGGCTACAGAAAAACAAGGAAAAATTGATAGAAGAATAACCTTAATTCTCCATTTAACCTTAATTCTCCACTCAGGAAGGGAAATGAATGCAAGACAAACTGGGTATGATAACATTTCCTTAGTTTTTTCCTTTTCTACCGGGACTCAAAATGTAGCATATTCAGTGCCTGTTAAAATGGGTAAGTTGCTAACTTACAAAATTAACTGTCCTAATTGTTAAGATATTTTGTCAAAAAAGGAAATACTGCAACAGCGCACAGTATTTAGTGTAACTGAGTTAGCATATAGGATTTAATTAAAGAAACTTTAGAAAAGCATACATTCCACAAGGTTTTATTTTGTGGCAGGTGACCAAGGACACAGAAAATGAACTGTGACTTCTTTCAGGTTCACACAGCAAAAGTGAAGGTTTTCGGACTTTGACTTTTACCTTAAAATAAATGCAGAAATGGGGAAAGCTTTGGCCAGAAAGGGGACTGATTATGTACTGGGTGTGTTCCCGCCTTGATTTGGAAAAATGCTGCTGGAGGATGAACGATAAACCTTTTAAGTCTCTCTCACCACAGCTGGACACAAAGGAGCAAGAAAGATGTAGAAAACACAGCAGAGGCTGAGAATGCGCGGGACAGAGCTTCTCTGTGGAAGCAAGTGTGGGCGAAGCAAAGAGCTGGGATCTGTTCCCACAAGAATGTTTACATCTTCATTAAACCAGGGACCCCAGCCAAAGAAATACCTCCAGGGACTAGGAATCAGGATTCTTTTAAATGCTTTCGTTTGTAATGAACTACTAAAGAAACAAAGTTGATACAGGAAGAGAGAACCCACCTTATTGTCCGGTCCTCCGACCGCAGATCCCTAATTTCAGAGTGCGAGGTGACCTTGGAATCCACAGATTCCAACTCTTGCACCTTACTTCATCACTGAGAAAACGGGGGCCTGCAGGGAGTTTTTTCTAATCTTCTCACCTCCCCTTGATGCCCTGAGTGGTCACTTGCTCAGTCCCCTCGGCTCGTGCCTGCTCCAGCACTGGTCTGATAGCTTAAGTTCCTCTTAGAACTCTTCGATTCTGGGCAGCAGAGTCCTTAGATGAACGAAACCACCAAAAGACCACTTAATCTCTTTCACAGACACTGGCGCGCACACACACACCCACACACACACACACACACACGGGCTCATGTGTGGGGGCACACATCCACACGGGCGCAAAAACTCGCTCACAAAGGACAAAAGCAAAAACAAGTCCCTCACCTAAAAAGCAGAACAACAAGCAGGAACTACAGGGAACATCAACACAATGGAGTTATTGTAAACGCTCGAGCCTGGAGACCGCTGCGGCACAGAACTGTGAGAATGAAGTACTACCCAGGTGGAAAAGGCAGTTAAAAAATTCACTTTATGTACAGTGGAGAAGCCTGATGTACATCCACAGTGATAAATCCTGTCGATAAGGCGTACTGTTGATATGAGATGAAAATGGCACTCTGCCTCTGTGGCCTTTTCCCAAAAGGTGGAACCCCAGTCTAATCATGAGAAAAAGATGAGACAAATCCCAAGTATCTACGAAGTACTTGACCCGTACTCCTCAGAACTGTCAAGGCCATCAAAAACTCAAGTCGGAGACACTGACCCAGACAACAGGGGTCTGAGGAGTCCCGGCAAATTGCAATGTGGTTTCCTGGTTGGGATCATGGGACAGGAGGGAGACATTAGATAAACACTAAAGAAATCTGAATGAAGTATGGACTTTGGTTAATAATAATGTATAAATATTGATTTGCTATTTGTAACAAATGTACCACACTAATATAAGACATTCGTAATAGGGGAACCTAGGTGCGGAGTGTATGAGAACACACTACATTATCTTTGTGATGTTTTTGTAAATCTAAAACTGTTCTGAAACAAAACATTTATTTTTTAAAAATTCTATTTATATAGTACATCTATCGGCACTTCTGAAGTCAGAAAGATCTGCTTACCGTCCGGTTTCCCCTTATTAACCTTATCACCCGGGATGACTCCCGCCTTCATTTTCTCTCCTTGTCTCTAATTTAGATTGTAGAAACTGAAGGGGATCCAGAGACTTCATCCTGAAAAAGGGCCACTTTGGCCTAAGGATTATTTTTATTGGTTTAAGCTAAAGGCAACTGAGAAGCAGCAGACATTGGAAGAGCCCTCCTCATCTCTACCTAAAAGCAGGGCATAAATTCGCCTTCACAGAAGTGACATAAATTTCCATTTGTAAAGCTGTTCCTCTCTCCCCATACCAGGAAGAGAAACAGCTTAATCATTGCAGAGGGCGCCTGGAGTTGGATTTAGCATAGTAAATTATACTAAACCACCCTTGTCTACCACCTAGTTCCTCATCAACTTCCTGCACTTGACCGTCCTTCAGAGCCCCAACATCATTTTCCTTTATCTAATCACTTCTCCACAATTTATCATTGTTTGTTAAAATAACATATAAGCCCCCAAATCTAACCACTTCTTTGGGTTTTCGCATCCTTCCTGTGAAGCCCCCATGCAGATAACCATATTAATAGAATCTGTCTGCCTTTTCTCCTGTTAATCTGTCCTTTGTCAGTTTAAATCACAGACCCTCATTCCAGAACCTAAGGGGATAGAGGAACAGTTTTTGCTCCCCCACTAAATTGAGATCAATGAACTATATGTGGGATTGTAGCTAAGAGCATTTGGAAGCTTCCAATTATTTCCTATTTGTATGACTGATAAGTACCTTCTTTAGAATTCTATTTCCTTAACTTTTTATAAAAAATTGATTTAGATTCAATTTAATTAACATATACTGTATTATTAGTTTCAGAGGTAGAATTCACTTTCTTCATCTTTAATGTAGAGATGATCACAGTACCTTTATCTCAAAGAGATGTTGTAAGCAACAGATGAGATGATGCCGATGGGAAAGGCCCAGTGCAGTTCAGGATAGTGAGCTGTTATTATGCCTAGTCAGTCCCTGCTGAATACTTGACCCTCAGTCAGACCTCATTCCTTTTTCTTGGCTCTCCTGGTAGAGGCACAGCAGGGGCAATATCTGGTCCCCAGCTTTGTTAGTTTAAAAAACACATTTTATCCATCCAATTAGGTGTGATCAGGTTCAGGGAAACTAAGTCATCTTAACCAAACTTTCAAGAGGTTAGCTCACAAACCAGCAGGCTGATGTATTAAGTTTCCTGAGAAATACAATGGTCAGAGAGACTGTGTCTGACTGTGAGACTGGTTTCTCCCAGCTGGAACATCCTCTGAGCCTCATCTCAGGTTCAAAAGCCTGCTCAAGGGGCGTCTGGGTGGCTCAGTCATTAAGCGGCTGCCTTCGGCTCGGGTCATGACCCCAGTGTTCTGGGATCAAGCCCCGCATTGGGCTCCCTGCTCGGTGGGAAGCCTGCTTCTCCTTCTCCCTCTCCCCCCACTTGTGTTCCCTCTCTCACTGTCAGATAGATAGATAGATAGATAGATAGATAGATAGATAGATAGATAAAATCTTAAAAGAAAAAAAAAGCCTGCTCAAGAAGGCCTGGGATGGGGTCCAAAGATGATTATGGTCTCAGTGAAATGTATAGCCAGCTCCTGGGTATTTATGTTGCTAGTCCACTGTTATCAGCTGAATTGTGTCCCCTCAAAACTCATGTGTTAAGTCCTAACCCTCAGTACCTCAGAGTGTGAATACATTCAGAGGCGAGGCCTAGAAAGAGGTAAGTAAGGTAAAAGGAAGTCGTTAGGGTGGGCTGCCTCCAATATGACTTGTATTCTTATAAGAGGAGGGGATTGGTATATAAACAAGCACAGAGGGAAGACCACATGAGGACACAGGGAGGAGGAGGCCGTCCGCCAGCTAAGGAAGAAGAACCAGCCCCACTGACGCCTTGACCTTGGACTTCTAGGTTCCAGAACTAGGAAAAAACTGATTTCTGTTGTGTAAGCCACCCATGCTGTGGTATTTCATGATGGCAGCCCTCACAAACTAGTACCCACCCATGACAGAGAAACACCCAGATGGCCTGGCACAAATTCTACCTCTTATCCAATTCTCTTTTCAGCTCTCCCCCTCAAACTGTAAGTACAGCACATACTGAGACATTTAAGTTCATCTGTACAAATCACCTTATGTATAGACTTACTTGTACAAATATTTATTTGTATAAATAAACTTACTTATGGAAATATATACAAGCAGAAAATCAGAATCCCTTTTGAAATTAAGAAAATACTCCAGTATGGAGCTTGCCAAAGTAGATTTGTCTCCAAAATGTGATTCCAGGGGTGCCTGGGTGGTTCAGTCAGTGAAGTGTCTGCCTTTGGTCATGATCCTGGAGTCCAGGGACGGAGCCCCGCATGGGGAGCCTGCTTCTCCATCTTCCTGTCCCCTTCCCCCTTGTGTTCTCTCTTTCTCAAATAAATGAATAAAATCTTTAAAAAATGATTCCATAGTAAAACACACTTGGAAAATACTACATACTATAGCTTCTCCTCGAAGTTCACAATGTACATCAATACATTAAAGGTTCTGAGAAACTCTACAAAAATGAATGTGTTTCAACATCACAATCCAGTACTTGAAGAAATTATTTGGTCATGAAACTCTTGTAGGTTTCTATTTACAATTCACTTTAAAAAACGTTGCACTAGTCCAATGCTTCCTACTTACCCATCATCATTTAAATGTGTTATTTCCACATCAGTCAGTTAATGTCATTCTTCTTATACCCCCAGTTTGTTTTTCAGAGGACTACATTTCTTGGCTATCTTCCCAGATTTCTCAAACTTTGCTTACACAGTACAGAAAAATAAAATTCTCCTTGCAAAGCAAGGTAAAGAGGAAACAGAAATCATTTGAGCTAGTGTCATTATCCTGTTACATCAGTTAGCTCTTCAAGTTTTGACAGACCTGGAGAATACAAGAATACAAGACCAGACCAGAAGCTCCCACGTAAGGCACCCAGCTGGCTTGGATGGTGGAGCATCCTTGCTCTCAGGGTGGTTAAGTTTGAGCCCCCTATTGGGTGCAGAGATTACTTAAAAATAAAATGTGAAAAAAGAAAAGAAAAGAACCTCCACTTGATGAAATTTACTCTGTACAGAGTCATCTTTTCTGGAGCTTTCTGAGAATCCCTAATTGCAGCTGATACTTGTAAGAACCAGAGAAATAGTATAACCAGCTGGGAACCTGTTATTCGTGTGATGCCAAAGGGGGCTTTCTGGAAATTAAAACTTATCCCGTCCCTGCACATCGTCAATCTTGAGTTTTATCTTGATCATAAGAGAAAAGGTAACTCGGTGAGTTAAAGGCCTTTGTTATTTATAACTGATATTTGTCCTGCTCCTTGGCCAGCTGACCAATAAAATAACTATTTCTTTTCTGGTCTGTTCTTCACCTTCATCTCTCTTAAGACTCCGATTGCCATTTCGGATTTTGTACATGGGGAAGACAGCAGCTTCTGAAAAAACAGACGACCAGCTTGGGAATGAAAAACGAAAAATCTATTTTCTGAAACGAGTGAGCTAGGATTAACTTACAAACCTGCCGAATTCCTTGGTGGAATTACAAATAGAATTAGAGAAGGCCCCCAGAGTGTTAGAACTCGAGAGAAAATGATGGCTATCCACACAACATTCACCCTCCCTCCCCATTTCTCAATAGAAGAGGGGACTTGGGACCAGACTGCAAGGGAGGGTGTGGCATACCCAGGAAGAGAAGACCCAGTCATGCAGAGCTGGCTTCCACTTGAGTGAGGCTACTTACCAGCTGGGGAACCCTACGCCATCAGTCAGCCCCTCTGGAGAACCTGCAGTCCCTGCTGCTGTGCCCTCTTTTGTGGGCGGTCGCAAGGAGTAGAGTAAGAGCAGGGAAGTTTGTAACCGGGCGACTTCTACATGAGAGGTTGCAAACTGTCATCTTCCTGGTATGTTTCCTGATATTTATGATAGCTTCAACTCTTAAATTAGGAGATGTTACTTGACAATCTTGCCATTTGTGGCAACGTGGATAGACCTAGAGGGTATAACGGTAAGTGAAGTAAGTCGGACAGAAGGAGACAAATACCATATGATTTCACTCATGTGTGGAATCCGAAACACAAAACAAGTCAAACAGAAACAGCCTCATAAATACAAAGCACAAAACGGGTGGTTTGACACAGGAAAGGGAGCTGGGAAGATGGGTGAATAGGTGAAGAGGACGGAGGTACAAACTTGCAGTTATAAAATCAGTCAGTCACAGGGATGGAAAGTGCAGCAGAGGGAACACAGTCAATAATATTCTAATCACTTTGTGTGATACGTGATAACACTCACCCGTGCTCAGCATTTCCTGGTGTGTATAAATGTCAAATCACTATGTTGTATACTTGAAACTAATGTAAGATTGTATGTCAACTGCACTTCAATTAAAAACAAATCGGTTTCCCATCAGATTTCTAGATACTTTGTATAAATAAATGTATTTGTAGAAATGTAAACAAGTAGATAATCAGAATCCCTTGTTGAAATTAAGAAAACGACGTCTTTCAACATTGGGCCCCGCATTTCCCATGAGCATTCCCCCCTTTTGATGGGGTACACACTCTCCAGGTTACAGCAGGGCCTGGCCCTCCCCATTTGTTAATGAGATTTGGGTGATACAGAGAGACTTTGAATTTCTTAACCTCTGTAAAAGAGTGAGTTGCAATATTGGGAGTCAGGATATCTACATTCCAACTTCCTCCTAAACATAATGTATCATTTTTCTTATAATTTTATTTATTTATTTGATAGAGAATGAGATCACAAGTAGGCAGAGAGGCAGGCGGAGGGGTAGGGGGAAGCAGGCTCCCTGCTGAGCATAGTGCCCGATGCAGGGCTCAATCCCAGGACCCTGAGACCTGGGCTGAAGGCAGAGGCTTAACCCACTGAGCCACCCAGGCACCCCATAATGTATCATTTCTTTACACAAAGGCTGGACCTTTGATTTATCTATAAATCCATAATCACTGACAACACTGAACTTTACCTGATCCCTGTTCTTCTGGAAAATGGGGAGGATTAATCCTCCCAACCCTTTGTTTCCTGAAATCCTCCATCCTTCTGTGTTACTAGAAAGGGCTCTTGTGAAAAACTACCTTTCCCTTAGGTAAGACACGCAAATACCCCATTGCTTACCTATGTGAAAGTCAGACATAGACACTTCAAATTCCTATTGTCTTGTTAGAAAGCAAAATTCAACTGAGTAAATTTAAAGATCTGTTTGGCTTTACTCACTGACTCATGAATTGGGTAGCATCCCATCTAACAAACAGAAAATTGCTCCAAGGAGTTGTGCAAATTGGGAGATTTTTATAGACAGAAGGGGTCAGGTCAAGGATGTTAATAGCAAAGAATGGATTCTTTCAGCCAAGGTCACCTTCCTTTGGGGGATGGCAGGGGTCTATCAGGCAGATTTCCTTCCTAGTGCTGACCAGGAAATTCCAGACTGTCTGGTTAAGATTATATTCCTGGAAAAGGCTGAAACTGCAGTTAGGCTAGGTATGAGGTCTCCGTTTGGTGATACAGTCCTATATCAATGACTCCATTTTGGGCCTGTCGCTCAATCGTCTCAAAAATGACTGGATGAACTGACGCCTTCTTAATGGGGGAAGAAGACTTACCTCTGCCTTCAAGGTCCTTCTAGCTGGACTAAGAATCAAATTGACAGGAGGCAGATTAACAGAAGAAAATCCTGTATGTATGGGGAATCCACACAGACATGGAAATTCCAAAGACACTCAGGCAAAAGGAGTGTATATATCATTCTGAACTAAGGAGAAGGGGACAGGGGTCTGGGACTTCAAAAGAAAGAAATGCAATTCACAGGAAAATGAAAGAGAGTAAATGTTTGGTAAACAAGTGTCTACTGGGTCACGCAGAAACCTCAAGACATAGAGGACTTTGCTCAAGCAGGCCTTGCTCTGTTCCTGTCTCCCATACCTAGCTCATGTCCTACTATAGTTATCTACGGTGACAGTTCTCTATCTGGAGCAAGTTCTCTATCTAAATGCAAAGCAATTGTGGGGAAGCAAAGTTTCTTCCTCAGTCTTTTGAGCCTTGATTGTGTTCAGTACAGCATAATCTGTGTGCCAAAGTGGGCTGTGTTAAGGCAGCTTGCCATTGCTCCCCTCCAAACCTCCCCAAAAAACCCAACTAGACACAGAAATATATTTTTTTGATTGGCTGACTGACTGGGGCTTCCCCTGAGATAGAGGCAACTCTAACTATAAGATCACCCCACCTATAATTTGCCTACTCCTCCCTATGAGTGTCTTAGGGGAAACCACTCTGCAGAGACACTGATCTTAACATCTAAAAGGCTCTTTATATAGCAACAGTCTGACTAAGATCAATTTCCTTACCCTTCTTGTTCAGATTTGCCTTTCACACCCTGGCTCCTAATATTGTATACGATTTTTGCACAGAGCATGAATCCTCTTAAGCATCTCGCACTGAGCCACAGTGTTGGACAGTGGGTGAGTGTTCTCCTAGCTTAGGGGCTATTGGAGAGAGGGAAGTCTGAAGAGACAGGGAGGGAGAGCAGAACAAACCTGGAGATACTCTTCTGAAGAATGGAAGGTGTGTCTTTTTGATGGGCAGAAAATTCTCTAAAAGTCATTTCCATTCACTCAAGACAATTACGTAAACTAAGACTTAACCATCTCCATTTCATCTTACCCCTCCTACCCACCACCCCAAAATATCTTTGGTTTCCTCTCTGCGGTGTGTCCTTCATGCCACCTCCAGTTATCTCATCAAAACCCAGCCCTGATGACTGCACTGATCTGTTCGAAAGACTGTGGCTGTCCTCCACTGCCTTTGGGGTCAAGACCAAAATTTGCAGTGTGATACAGAAGATGTTTCCCAACTTGATCCTATCCAGTCTTTCCAGTAGTGATGTAGGAAAGACGTTATTATGGTTTGAAGCCAATGGCCAAGGAAGAATTCTTGAGACATTTTTAGTGCAAAAAGGTGATTTTATTAAAACAGAAAGGGCTGCATGGGGGGGGGTCATAAGGAGTGGCCCATTATATACTTTCAAGTTTGGGTGGGGATTAGGGACAGCATAAGTATTTAAATTATTTTGTAAGCAAGGTTTCCAGGACCTAGAGGGGGCTAGCTATTGTTGGGAAAAGATCATTTATCACCAGCTAATTAAACTTTAGTCATGAGACCCTTCAAAAGTATATCGGTGACATACGCTTGGGGGATGATTGCCAAAACAGATATTGGGGGGGGGGGGGTAGAGATAAAGGAAATCTCCAAAGGAATTTTTATACATTAAAGTAGAATTACAGGACCCTGGTGGGTTGGTGGGTGGGGTGTCAGACTAGGATTGCCTTTTGCCTTTAGCAAAGTATTATCATTGAAGCAGTTGAGTCCCTAGAGGAATGTCACCCTGCCTGTTTCAAGGACTTGTCAATGGGCTACATTTAGTAATTTTTCTGCCTTTGTTTCCCACATCAGAAGCTTCCCTCCCTCAATACAGCAATACAAATGAAGGGCCCAACTTACCGCGAGCGTTCCAGGAGAGGCCTGATTTCCACATCCCATATTAGGACTCTGGCAGGCCTCCAAGAGTGCAGGGGCCAGTGGCCCTGAGAACCTGAGAAAAACAGGAAAAGAACAATGTGGGAGCTCCTGTTAATCCGGGAACCTGGCATTAAGGCTGTCACCCTGTGGCGGGTACTAGGAATCTGTGGGCTATTCAGCGGAAGAGAAGCTGTAAAGGTTGTAGAAAGAGGATCCTGCTTCCTGGGAAACCCGGCAGAGACCAAAGGACAGCCTCAGTTCTCTGATTCTAATCTCTCCCTCTCTCTGAGCTTTTTTACAACCTTTTCAGTTGTAAATCGTTGATAGTAATGCAAAATGCTCTCATGAGCATGCAAATGTTATCCTGTAAAACGTCCAGTTGATTTCCCTAGCCCCTGTGGAAAAACCAGTTTGCTTCCAATCACATATTAATTTCAGTATTTCTAATCTATAAATGCATCTGTTCTTGAGAGTTATAATGCCTGCCTAGTTTCTTCATTGATTAGTGAGTAAAATTAAACCTTTAACATAAACATACAATTGATCCTTGAACATCATGGGGGTTAGAGGCACTGACACCCACAGTCAAAAACCCACATATAGGGTTGCCTGGGTGGCTCAGTTGGTTAAGCCTCTGCCTTCTGCTCAGATCATGGTCCCTGGGTGCTGGGATCCAGTCCCACATCAGGCTCCTTGCTTGGCAGGGAGCCTGCTTCTCTCTCAGCCTCTGCCTGCCACTCTGCCTTGCTTGTGCTTTCTGACAAATAAATAAAATCTTCCCCCAAAAAAAATCCACTTGTAACTTTTGACTCCCCCCAAATCTTACTGTTGACCAGATGCCCTATGACAAGTTGATTAACACACATTTTGTTTGTTATGTGTATGATCTACATCATTCCTATAATAAAGAAAATATTAATAAAATCATAAATACATGTATAGTACAGTATTCTACTGTATTTACTGGAAAAAAAATCCATGTATAAGTGGACCCACCCAGTTCGAACCAATGTTGTCCAAGAGCAAACTCTGTGTGTATAATGATTTTAATTATCTTTTAGTAGAGGGCTAGATGCTGTCTGGTCCTACCCCAGATTCTTCCAAATCTATCCTGAGACAAGTTGTCTCAGTATCCTGAGGGAGTCGCAGGAGATAGAGAGTTGATGCTGGTCAGGGAGCAGAAGGTATCACCAATATCCCTATGCCAGGACTAAAAAAAGGGTTGTGAAACATCATGGAAGAACCACCTTCTTCACCTCCAGAACAGCTCCGGCAGCTCAGCCTACACCAGCACCAACAGGGGGAGGACCTTGCGCTCAAGTCAGTTAGTAGCTGGGGGGAAGGGGGACAACCGTGGTCAGCTCCTGGGCCACAGCAGCGGTGGTTAAGGAGAGCTGTGTCTAGAGACACTGACAGACTTCAAACCCAGCCATGGACTGGAGCCTGGAGGCCTGAGGAAAGGATGAGCTTGGGAGTCCAGTGTGGGCCTCAAACCTACAGGGTTTTCTTGTCATTGTTAAATGTTCCCCCACATTCTCCGAACATCCTCTTTAAGGGAGACATGAGACTGGGGAGGAAAGAAAATATTAGGTTACTCTGGTACCTGATTCTGTATTCGAGGAGTTCTTTGATCCTATGTGGGAAACAAAGGCAGAAGAAAAATTATTACATTTCTTTACTTCCTACAACCCATTGACAAGTCCTTGAAACAGGCAGAGAGACTTTCCTCTA
This sequence comes from Mustela nigripes, assembly GCF_022355385.1. Lineage (NCBI taxonomy): Eukaryota > Metazoa > Chordata > Mammalia > Carnivora > Mustelidae > Mustela > Mustela nigripes. The sequence continues at coordinate 134,490,525 of NC_081558.1, read as the reverse complement.
GGGACTCAACTGCCTCAATGTTAATGCTCTGCTAAGGGCAAAAGGCAATCTTAGCCCAATCCCCAGGATCCTTAAGTCTAACATATAAAAATTCCTTTAGAAATTTCTTTTATCTCTAACCCCCCCCCCTCTAAGATACATGTTGGCAATCATCCCCCAAGCATATGACCCACCAATACACATTTGAAGGTTCTCATGACTTAAGTTTTATTAGATGGTAACAAATGACTTTTTCCCAACCATAGCTAACCCCCTCTAGGTCCAGGAAACCTTGCTTCCAAAATTCCTTAGGGACTTATGCTATCCCTAATCCCTTTCCAACTTGAAAGTGTGTAATGGGCCACCCTTCCTGCCTATGGGTCCTGTTCCTGTGCTTTAGTAAGACCACCTTTTTGCACCAAAGATGTCTCAAGAATTCTTTCTTGGCAGTCGACTTCATATCCCAACATCTTTCCTACATCAACCTTAGTACTCATTATTAAAGGATCTGGGATGCCAGGTTATGTAGGAAAGCAAACATGATATAGAAAATAAGCTCTTGAGGTGCCCATCTACTGAAATCACCCCTTATTCAAGCATCCCTCCCCAAGCACACTAGTCTCCATAGCAGTGATCAAAGACCGTGGTCAGTCTCTCATCGGCTGTCAGGGGCTGTCAACACATCTGTCATTTTCATATGTCATCGTGACTATGAGGACTCCAGAAATGCAAGTCCTCTGAAAGATGAGGGTGGGTGAAACAGTCGGACACTGGAGAAGTGTTTAAAGCATGTGTAGAGCCATGACAGGGAGGAAGAAACAGTTAATAAGAGGGGGAAAAAGCCCTGACCAGATTTGGCAGACATCATAGGTGACTCATTCAACATCTCCCACCTCCTTCTTTTCCTGTCTCTACTTTAGAAACTGGAAAAGTTGAAATAACCTCTCTCCCCGTCCTTCCTGCAGCCAGCAAGTATCAGTCAGACTGCCCAAGTTCAAACCTGGATTCACCTCTTCCTGATTACCTGATCCTGAGCAAATCATTTAGCTCTCTTTTCCCCAGTTCACTCCTCTATAAAACATACCTGCCTTGTGGAGTTGTTCTGAGGATAAATGAGTTAATATATGTGAAGCCCTAAGAATAGTTCCTGGTGAAAAAAACAAAAATGGTAACTCCGGGGTAACTGGCTTTTGGTAGAGGATGCAACTCTTGATCTTGGGGTCATGAGTTCAAGCCCCATGTGGGCCATAGAGCCTACTTACCCCCCTAAAAGTAACACTAGCTCAAAAAGATATCTGCACTCCCATGTTTGCTCCGATACTATTTACAATAGCCAAGATATGGAAGCAACCTAAGTGTCCACTGATAGATGGATAGAAAAGATGTGATATATATACATATATATGCATGTGTTGATATACAGACTGGAATAGTACTCAGCCATAAAAAAAGAAATCTTGCCATTCTCAACAAAAGTGTATGGACCTTGATGGTATTATATTAAGGGAAGCAAGTTAGACAGAGAAAGACAAATACTGTAGGATCTTATTTTTCTCCATTTAAAAAAATTAACATATAATACACTGTTTTAGGGGCCTAGGTCTGATTCATCAGTCTTACACAATTCACAAGCACTCATAACACATACCCTCCCCAATGTCCACCCCCAGTAACCCCATCCCCCAACCTCCTCCACTCCATCAACCCTCAGTTGGTTTTCTGAGATTATGAGTCTTTTATGGTTTGTCTCCCTCTCTTCCCCTATGACCCTCTTATTTGTTTCTCAAATTCCATAGAATGAAATCAGAATAATACCCTCTAGTTCCACCAGCATCACTGCAAATGGCAATATTTCAATTTTTGAAGGCTGCATAATATTCCGTTGTATATATACACCACCTCACATCAAACAGAATGGCAAAATGAACAAGTCAGGATATGACAGATGGTGAGGATGCAGAGAAAGGGGAACCCTCCTACACTGTTGGTGGGAATGCAAGCTGATGCAGCCGCTCTGCAAAACAGTATGGGAGTTCCTCAAAAAGTTGAAACTAGGGGTGCCTGGGTGGCTCAGTGGGTTACAGCCTCTGCCTTTGGCTCGGGTCATGATCCCAGGGTCCTGGGATCGAGCCCCACGTTGCGCTCTCTCCTCAGCGGGGAGCCTGCTTCCCCCCCTTCTCTCTGCCTGCTTCTCTGCCTACTTGTGATCTCTGTCAAATAAATAAATAAAATCTTCATTTAAAGAAAAAAAGAAAAGAAATCTGTGTGGTGGGTGATAACCAGATTTACTGTGATCATTTCTCAATATATACACATATTGAATCATTATGTTGTACACCTGAAACTAATTTATCAATTATACCTTAATTAAACAATGGGTTGCCTGGGTGACTCAGTTGTTTAAGCATCTGCCTTCACCTCAGGTCTTGGGATCAGTGCCCCGCATCAGACTCCTTGCTCAGCCCGGAGCCTCCTTTTCCCTCTGTTTCCCGCTCCCCTGCTTATGCTGAAAAACAGCATTCAGTGAATGACCAGCAGTCTAACTGATCTAAAAGTAGGGGCTCAAGTATATACCCCCCTTGGTGTGGAGGTGAGGAGACACGATTAACAGTCCCAAGGACTGCCTATTTTGGAGGTGAGGTTTGCTGAAGCAAACTCTGGATGCTGGGCTGGTAACACACTAGAGGATCCCCAGCTCCCCTGAATCACCATCCTCCAAGGCCAATTGTCATAGGCCACACGCTCACCAGCAGCCCAGGGAGTATATAACCACACCTGGACTGTTGAATTCCAGACTCATCACCACTGAGCCCTTGAAGGCTACTCTAGGGCCAAATAAGTTCGGAAAAGTTTTCTTCCTATCCTGGTATTTTTTCATTTTCCTATGCTTATAATTTTCTCAGCCCTGTTATCTATTCACACAAAATGGTGATGAACATCCTCTCCCATCTGCAGTGTTCATCTGGAACGATATGGAATGCATAGTCTTGCCAACACTTGGTTGGCTATACATCAACATTTAGCAGAACAATTCTTCCCCCCTTCAACCACATTTGTCAAGTTCCTACTGTTTTCTTGGCTCCAACTTTTCTCCCTTAGTAATAATTCTTGGTAAGCCCCTCAATTTCCTCCATCTTGCTGACTGTATTTCCTTAATAGTCCCTCAGCTTTCCTGCCCTCTACCCAACTCTTCAGGGATTCAGGCTGACTTTTGCTCATCAAAGGGCAATCTGGCCTAATGCACATGTTCCATTTCTTGGCTACTCTCGATCCCCTGGTTGAGTTTTCCTCTGGAGCACAGTGATGAGTAATTGCACCCAAATCTCTAGAAAAAGCAGTGCCAAGAACAGGAGGCCCTCTGAGCATGAAATTACAATTTCAAGCTGAGGAAATGTTTCTCTAATCATTTCCTGCCTTTCTCAATTACTTCTATCCCATCTATAATCATCCTCCCTATAAAGATAAAAATAAAATCTGTTTATAGAATTTCTGAACTTTAAACAGATTCATTGCAACACAGCTTGTCAAGTTTCCATTTGGTACAAATTCCCAATTTGGAGAGACTAGATAAGCAATCCATCTCCATCGGATGGGGTTTTGGAGTGGGGTGGAATCCAGAGCCATTGACCAAGAAAGAATTCTTGAGATGTCTTAGGTGCAGAATGGCGGGATGGTTTATTGAAGCACAGGAACAGGCCCCAGGACAGAAAGAGCTGCTGCACAGGGGTTGTGAGGGACGGCTGCTTATATACTATGGGGCTGGCGGAGTAAGGACAAGGGAGGTTTCAAAACAACTTCCATATGCTAAAGACAACCTACAAGACACCAGAGACCTTGCCATTGTCAAGTTAAGGTTGTTTTTCTCCTCTAGCAAGACAGTAAGGAGAAGAGAGTTGGGAGATTCATGAAAAATGTCACACATGTCCCGCGGGGCTGGGGGGGGGGTGGTTACGGTTGCAGGGTGTCATCTTATGCTTTGTCTTCCCCAGCCTTCTGCTCCCTCATCATTTCTCCCCTGAACAATTTTGACCCTTATATCTTTGAAGTTATTGAAGGTGGAAGGTCTCATCTTCTGTAACTTCTTCCTGCTGAATAGGGGCATAGAGATGTCCCTAGCTATGTGTCCACACCGGACAGCTGGGGAACGTATAGGCGAGTCACAAAATGGGGAGGCAGCTGAATCCAATATGGTCATATATGAATCTCCCTGAGTAGAAAGGATCATCTATTAGCTGGAAATAATCGCAGTGAAGGAGTCTTGGCACTAGGCAGGGAGACACCAGAAATGACAAACAAGGTTAATCTAGTAAAGAAAGAGAAGTCTGAGGAAAAGACCTTCGATAATTGACCTTTATTTCTTCCAGTCCAGAAGTTTAAAACAATCACTAAAGGAATCATTTAAGGCACCAATTTGAGTATTCATGTCAGTTAGAAACCCCCAAGAATTTTTTAATAATCTGGACTATATATACTGCCTGTTTTTATGCTAGCCCTAGTCTGGTTTGCCATTCTATTTTGTAAAGCTGCTATACACATTTGTATTACCACAGCACTTCATAGAAAAGGGCTACTTTGAGAGTCATTTAGGGCTTTGACCATTTAAGGATTAAGAGCTTCCATGTGCCAAACATCCTCCAGTCTTGAAGAGGGAATAAGATGGATGTTAGGTGGTCATACCAATGTAACACAAACCATGTCCACCGTTGTTTAAATCTGGAAGGTTGGCTGGGTTGGTGATGGTTTTAATAATGCATCTGTACATCCAGGCAAAACCCAGAATTCAGTGACCTATCTATCCTGGGGGAAGCTGCAGACACAAGTTAGGGCTGCATAGCCATTGGGTCCTGTTGAGAGAGAGAGTAGAATTCTAGAAGGGCCTCTTTTAACTGCAGTCAGTATTTCAAGGCCTACTCGGTTTTAGAGGGCCATTCTTTGAACATGCAATAATTTTAGGCCCATATTTGACTAGGAGTTAGGGCTTGATAATAATTCCCTTTTCTTCAAATTTTTCCACAGGCATATAGGACTAGAAAAGGCCATGCTTGGAGTAATATAAATATTTTTAAGGCTTTGGCAATTGCAAAGCACAGGTGGGTGCTATTAATTCTGTTTTGGGGGCAGCCGTGTTTACTGACAGGGCTTTGGCCTCAAAAGTCTGAATTAGACTGATTATACTACACCCAGTTTTTGTTTTTGTTTTAAAAAACACCTTTTCCATGAAACTATTGCCATTGGTAAACCAGCTGCAATTTTAATAAGGGCATCTTTTAAATCTGGTCAGCTAGAATAAACGAGAGCAATAACCTCTGAACACTTACATTCTGTAAAAATACAAAGTTCAGGTCCAGGTGTAAGGGTAGCTGTGCTAAAATCTGACAGGTTTTAAGTGTTAGTTCAGGCATATCTATAAGCATTGCCTGTTGTCTAACAGTCAGCAACCCATCATCTATTGGTGGCCTTTAGTATCTAAGACATTCTGGACCTGATGTGAAGCCATTACAGACAGGGACTGTCCCACAGTGAGCTTTGAGACTCCTTTTACCAGGAGGGCTATTGTATGCTTAGCTAAAGCTTTTGTTTGCAATTGTAGATTCATGAGGTGGCTTTTAGAATAAATAAAACCTATAATACCTATGAGGGATGAAACTATCAAGAAGCCCTCTTTGTCTGAGGTCTAGTCTATTATCTTGAGAGGAATCGCTGGCAAATGGGGGAAATGGGGGAAGACTTGTCAAGAGATAAGGGCATCCCCAAGTCATCATCTAGTCCAATCACAAGTGGGGTCTATCCATTACCTCTACAAGCCCATGGTTAACCCTATGGAATGGGGTATGCTCTGGCTTTTAGGGAAGCATTTTGTCACCCCAGCCACACAGAATTGGTCAAGGTGCTAGTTGAATTATACAGTTGTTGGGGAATCAATCACATAATCATGTGCTCATGGGGTCCTGATACTAGTCCTACAGAATAAAAAGCACAAAGATTGTCTATGGGCTATTGTGGAAATTTCTCTGAAGTTCACTTCACCTCAAGTTGCCTAACTTAGGTAAACAAACATTTAAGGACAATCAGATCTAGAATTTAACATTTGCCATGGTGGGTTATTGTGTTATGTCCGTAATCAAAGGAGCAAGACTGATACAAAGCGAAGGCCAAGCATTGAGCATCAAACCGACCATTCGGGGTCGCCTCCTACAGAGAGGGTGACCCCTCCCTGCCTTACTGACTAACTTTTAAAGGGCAAAACCCATGTGGTTGAGCCTGGCCACACACAGGTGGCCAATGAGATTGTAATACACAGAGAAAACTGCACAGTCATGCTAGGTCACACACAAGTGACCAACTGAGTCACAATTTACCTTATAGTTGATATTTGAACTAGCCTATCGCCTTGGTCAGAATTGGCACCCAAAAGGCGGCGCTCACACTCCTTGGTAGCTAGGGAGACAGTATGTGTGCCCCACTGATTGGATGTCTCCACCTGGCCTGACCCGCCCTTGTATTTGGGCTTTGTTACCTGGGACTGGTTTCCCCGGACTTGCTTTTAAGTAAGTCCCCTGTGGTGGGGGTGGGGAGTGCAGGGTCTGTTTAAGTTTTACTGCATAAACAACAAAATCACTGTTTAACCGGATGGAATTGCTCTGGCTAAATAGGCCCTTACAATTGAAACATAATTTTTCTCTCTAAAATAACCCTCATTTCCAGAGCTAGCCAAATCAGGACTAAAGTCTGCAAAACAAGTCCAATTTTAAAAAACTTGGCATAATTATTTACATAAGCTCAGCAAGAATAATGACTGATCTCTCAGGATCTGCTTTGCTGGAACTTTTGTAAGGAAGCTCTAGGTTGAACTTTTAGTAGCCTCTCCAGGCCACAAGCCAAGCCAAGTACTTATCATCAGACATGCCTGCAATACCTGTAGATGTGGGCATTCTTCTTTACTGAGGTTCTCAAAGTATCCTAAGTTTCCTGCACCTGCCAGGAAGTGACATTATTTACTCACCTGGCGAGGCTGCTGGGAGCTCTACAAGCAAGGCATCAGGCCAACAGTTCCAAGGGGCTTTATGGCTCCAGGTTTCATAAAGCCAACCTCAATTCCTTAAAGCTGTTTGGTCATATCTGAGTCTATGCATGTCTCTCTTAAATAACGACATTCCAGTCAAAGCCTTGGTAAAATAGTAATGTTTTCAATGTTGTCCTGTTAAAAGGAGAACAGATTCTTATTCAATTTATGCAAATGACTATGATTGTGATAGAAGAATACTTACTGAGACCTTTTGAATTTGAGGGTTCAAGTAGAGAGAAAAGTTGAAGCTTTAATTTGCTTTATTATTATTTCTGTATATCACTGATGTGGTAAGAGTTTTCCTCAATCTGGAAGAGTAAACAGAAGAGAACTAGCAATGTTTCAAACAAGAATCACAACCCTATAATCTTTTATTTCATTTAGTCCCATGTTACTAATTCTTATTTAGTTTGAATACAGCTTTAGTTAGTTCTGTAAATTGTTCTGTAAAACATTTCAGTTTTGATACTTGTTTTTTGTCCTAAAAGTCATTTATAGGAACCTCCTCGAAGATGTTTGTAAGACAGTAAGAACAATTATAAATGACGAAAAAAACCCTCAGAAACGTCATTGTTAAAGAGCTGATGAGATGAGAGTTTACAAGGAAATTAGGTTTATTTCTTTGACACATAACACTTATATTAAACTTTAGGAATTGCATATAACCTTCAGAATAGTTCCAGCATTTACCCAACCAACCAAAGGCTTATCATTTGTTTAACAGTACTTCCCGGAGTGACTCTGCATACAAGATAAAAGGCCTAATGAGTTAAAGAGATTCATTTACAATTTAAATCTTGGAAGTTTGTTAAAACCTTAGAAAAGTTATAGCACAGGACTGAATAGTATTACAGATCATTACAAAAATTTTTATTTAACCAAGGTTGACAGTGAGAGGTTTGAAAGGCAAATATGTAAGGTTGGTTCTATAGTTCTTAGCAAGACTTAGCTCCTTTTCTTTTCTTTTTTTTTTTTTTTTTTTAAGATTTTATTTATTTATTTGACAGAGAGAGATCACAAGTAGGCAGAGAGGCAGGCAGAGAGAGAGAGGAGGAAGCAGGCTCCCTGCTGAGCAGAGAGCCTGATGCGGGACTCGATCCCAGGACCCTGAGATCATGACCTGAGCTGAAGGCAGCGGCTTAACCCACTGAGCTACCCAGGCGCCCTTAGCTCCTTTTCTATTGAGAAGTTTTAAACAAGTAGTGGAAGACATGATAGAAGATAAAATATATATAAACCGATTTTCTGGGCAGACAAAAAGAGGGGGAAAACCCTGTGTTTACCATTTTCTTATCCAGAGCAGATGAACAATTCAAGAAAACTTGTCTTTTGAGCAGAGAATTTCAGTCTTGAACCGGTATCCTTTAAAGTCCATTCATTTCAAATTTAGTCCATCCTGACTACCCCTAAAATCCCTTGCCAATGATTTCCCAGTCTTAATTACATTTAGAATTTTGTATTCTTTAGAGACCTTGGTCTCCAGTGAAAACTAAGTATACCAGAATTCTTTAGATGGCCAAGTTACGAACTGGTCAAGCACAAAGCTTGTTTACCAAGAGACACAAATATTCCTACTTTCTTGCAGTAAGATGTCAGAAGCAAAAACCAACGCCCAAACCATCAATGACTTTAGCACTGTATCCTGTCTGGAAAAGATCTACATGTCCAATAAGCTTAATTCCATTTATCATCCAAGCAAAACTTTGAAGTTTCAGGTTACCAAAGACTTTGAAAGCTATTTTAAGGATTAGCCATGAAAACTTTGAGACAATGAAACATATCAGTCATCTTTTTGCTAACAAATTACAACAGAGATAACATGAGTTTGACCTTCAGTAAACCTCGGTAGAATAAAAGTTTCACGTTCAGGGTTGATTAACTTTAAAGACACATCTCTTAATTAAATCAACAAAGTTAACTTGGTTTAAATACTGAAACTGTGGTCCACCTGGACCCTCCCCATCATCAGTTTCCACCTGAGACACTGGTGGGGCAATCTGGAGTGGAGGGTTGTTAATTAGTTCATGGGGTGCTCTTCTTTGCTCCTTGACAGTGAGGGTAGGAGGATCCAAAGGTGCAGGAGGCTTGAGGATGGTCCAGAAGCCAGTTTTGCAGGCCACACCCAAGGTGGTGTGGAGCCAGGAGAAGGGGGAGGGGGAGACAGAAGAGGCAAAGTGCTGCCGGAAGGCAGAGAAAAGAATTCCCGGTTCTAGAACTCATCAGCTCCAACAGAGGAGCAGACGCCATGTTTTCCCACCAATTAGAGGGAATGTCCATGTTGGGCCAGAAAAGACAGGAAATTTCCTCGAAACAAAGGAGTTTCAGCAGCTGCTTGGGAATATTCCATAAAGTTCCCGTCCCAAGGCAGACTAACCACAGTTGGCTCCAAGTGCAGCCATTAACCCGGGAAATGAGTGAGGGAGAAGCTCCCACATCTAGTAGAAGAGGAGAGCGTCAGGATCCCCATTGCTAGGCATGGCCAGTGTATCCTCCACCAACCTGGGTTTACTAGGAGGAAACTTAGATAATAGTCCTCCAATTCGTCCAGAGAGATTTTACTAGCCAGATGTACTCGGGCAAACACATTCTGCAAGAGGCCCTTAGGTTGGGGTCCTGGTGTAGAGCAATGAAGGCCTAGGTATGAGCAATGAAGGTCCCCTAGGTCCACTTGCTCTGTTTCCTGCAGAGGAGATCCTGCTGACAGTTCCCACTGAGGCCATGCAGTGTTACAGGAGCTCAGGCCTTTCCTACGTTTTGCAATCCAAATCGTTTCCAGTGGGTTAAAAGGCACCCAAGGTAGAGGCCTTGCAGAACCAAAGAAGCCTACTGAGGCCATGGTCCCAGGAAAGTAAAAAAGGTCCATAACCAAAACCTACCCCCACCCCCACCCCAACTCCTTGGTGGTATCCCACGCAGGATATGTGTGTCAAAAGCAACCAAAAGTGTCCCTCAAACAGGACATCGCTACTGATCACAATCCTGCCTTCCGTGAAGGCATTCCTGCTGTAAAAGGCCCGTAGGAGGGATGCTGGCCTCCTACCCATCGCATCCTAGGCTGCCGATGGGTGCCTGGTGAACAGACCGAAACACCCATGCCGTGCTATCTTATGTCCTGAAGGTTTCATACAGCCCTGGCATTTTAACCCATGTAAAATACTAGAAAAGTTTTACAAGGGGGAAATTACCAAATTTAGTAGCTTTAATAGAGGGCATTAACTGAAAACAGTAAAGATAGAAATCCATTACGGTCTAAGTGACATTCTAACACATGTCAGTGAGGACTGCCAACTTCCCTAGGAAATGGTTCCTGGTTGGGAGCTGGTTTTGGCCTCTAAGAGAAAGTACCCCAGCCAAAAGTAGCTAGACCAGGGAAGTGGAGGGGGATCATATTAGATCAACTGGGATGAAACCTCACATGGAGTTTTAAGATTGGCAGCCGTCCTGGTGACTTAGGTGGCTGTCCCGTGCTCAAGACAGACAGCTTTGTGTGTAAGGACAGGAATAAAGAGAGGGCTTCATGTTCCTGGATCTCATTGCCATTCCAACCAGGGTACTAACTTCCAGCCAAAAAGTGGGCTTTCTCCACCCCGTGGAGTAGCCATGGGCTAGTCTTGCAGCCTGAGATGTTGGCATGAAAATGCTCCGGTAAGATCCTTGAAGAGTCCCTGGAACAACAGTAAAGGAAGAGAGAAAGTACTTACCAATTTTGCACTGAAGCTCAGAGCCCAGATATAAAGACTCAAAGCCCCACATTCAGGTGCCATCTGATGGGAGTTTGGAATACAGATGAGGTTCAGTGGGGTATTGTCCAGGGCCAACGACCAATGAAGAATTCTTGAGACATCTTTGGGGCAAAACGGTAGGGTGGTTTACTAAAGCACAAGGACAGAAGCCATGGACAGAAAGAGCAGGTGCACTGACGTTGTGAGGGGTGGCTGATTATATACCATGGGGTTGGCAGAGTAAAGAAAAAGGAGGTTTCAAAAGACTTTCATATGCTAAAGAAGACCTACAAGATATCAGAGGCCTTGCCATTGTCAAGTTAAGGTTGTTTTTCTCCTCTAGCAAGGCATTAATGCCAAGATAGTTGGGAGATTCCAGGAAGAATGTCACACGGGGAGTGGGGGGGTAGGTTGTGGGGTGTCAGTTTATGCTGTGTCTTCCCCAGCCTTCTGCTCCCTCATCACATCTGTGAAATTCATAAAGCTGAACATTAGTTCATTAGGAGGCAGGCTATTTCAAAGTAGACATATGAAAAGGACCAGGAGGAGTGGTATCCAGCAAAATACAGAGATTGACATAGCGAAATAGAATTAGGAATGCTCTAACGTTGAGTCTCTAAAAGCAGCATAAACAGGAATGGCATGCTGGTGATTTAGAGAAGGGATTTCTCAGTTGTCATTTTGTGTGGCCAGTGATAGTTCAAATTACTGTTCAAGGCACATTTTTTTAAAAAAAGATATTTATTTATTTATAAATAAATAAGTAGACAGAGAGGCAGGCAGAGAGAGAGGAGGAAGCAGACTCCCTGCTGAGCAGAGAGCCGATGCCAGGGCTGGATCCCAGGACCCTGGGGTCATGACCTGAGCCAAAGGCAGAGACTTAACCCACTGAGCCACCCAGGCGACCCCAAAGCACATTTTTAAACTTAAAATAGTATAGACAAGCAAACATTTCACAAAAGAAGAACACCAAAGGCTGAAGTACATGAAAAAATGTTCAATATCATTAATCATTAGGGCGATGCAAATAAAAACCACACAGAGATACATTAGAATGGCTAAAATTAAAAAGACTGACAATCTAAAGTGTTGACAGAAATGTAGAACACTTACATTTTTGGGACTCTAGTTTTCATCTAGTTGAGATGAAAAGTGGCACAGCTATTTTGGAATACAGTTTGACAGTTTCTTAAGAAACATACGCTTACTTTATAATCCAGCCCCTCAACTCCTAGATATTTACGAAGAGAAATGAAATCCAATGTCCACACAAAGATTTATACATGAATGTTCTTAGAAGTCTTATTGATAATAGCTAGTAATTTTAAAGAACCCAAATGTCCACCAGCAGGTGAATGGATAAACAAAATGTAGTCTAACCAAGCAAGGGACCAGCGACAAAGGGACCGGCGACAAAGGGACGAGCTACTGATACATGTAACAAGGAGAAATACCAAAATCATCATGTGGGATGAAAGAAGCCAGACACAAAAGAGTATATGCTATATCGTTCCCTACATATAAAATTCTAAACAATGCATGCCTGTCTCTAGTGACAGTAAAGTGGTAGTTGCCCGGACCCCGGAAGGAAGGGGCACAGGGAAACCTTTGGAGGTAAAGAAATATTCTTTTATCTGAATTGTGGCAATAGTCTTACAGGCCCGTCAAATCTGTCAAAACTCACCGGACTGGTCACTGTTTATCTTTTCAACTGAACTAGACCTGACACATAATTCTACCTTGGTTACAGGTATACAACTCTGTTCCAAACCATTGACTGTATTCCCTATGCTGTACATTTCATGCTCACGACTTACACATTCCAGAACTGAAAGACTGTACCTCCCACTCCCCTTCACGCATGTTGTCTATACCCCCACATTCCTCCCATCTGGCAACCATCAGTTTGTTCTTTGTATTACAGACCTTTTTTTTTTTTTGGTTTGTTTATTCACTTGTTTTCCTTTTCAGATTTTTGCATGTAAGTGGTATGGTCTTTGTCTTTCTGTGTCCAACGTATTTCACGTGGCAGAATCCCCTTTAGCTCCACTGAACTGTGCATTTTAATAGGTGCAGTTTCTTGTATGTTAATTATATGTCAATAAAGTTAATTTTTAAAATATTATGGAGTAGCAATTACTATTGCAAAAAAGCAGAAAACCTTTTTCTTCTTGGAGGATGTCTCGTAAGCAAGTCTTAAACCATATAAGCTTTAACTACTATTAATAGGAACAAATGAAGGGTGTCCACACTGAGTTGGTTTACTTCCTGGGATGAGGCACTCTCAGACCAGGCTTTATTCATAAGCGAAAAAGACAATCCCTTTCAGATTTAAAATGTTCCTCTACCTGAGTACCTAGGGCAGGACACGCTCTTGGAAGGGATTTGGGCAGAGACCTGAAGTTTCTCCAATACCTTTTGAATATGGTGGAAAGGTCCTTGTCCCTGCGGGAACTGAGCTTCTAGGTTCAGGAGTCATATCCATGAAACTGGGAAGGTGTGGAGATGTGCATCCCCCACACTCTCTCACCGTTCCCTCTCCCCAAGATAACCGAATAAACAAACTCATATCTGTAACTGCAATTGGGCACATATTACAGCTCAACACTTCACATGCATGATCTCATTTCATTTACTGTAACCGCGTAAGGCAGATACTGCTGAGACGCCTGTTACACAGAAGAGAAAACTGGGGCTCCAGGAATTTATGTGATGAACCCAAGCTACATTACTAGTCATTGGCAGAGCTGGGACTATAAACCAGACATTCTGACTCCAGAGCCATCTTTAACCACCCCACTCCCTAACATGGAAATCCACAGAGTCAACCATCGCTCAGTTAAAGCGACCCTCGCGTTTTGCTCACTCCAAGTAAGGCACCACCTGGGCTTCAGCATTCCCACTGGAAACCCAACCCCAGGGCCCTGGACCTCGCTGGGGCTTCGGCCCCTGGACAGGCAGGGGAACTGTGTAGCGCAACGCACGTTTCCACAGAGGCTGTGCGTGCACGAGGCATGGCCCACACCTTCCTGAATAAAGCCAGACCCACGACTGGACTGATTATCCCAGTGACAGCCCGGAAGAAAGCATTTCAGGTTTAAAGTTTCCCTCTTCGGGAGCATGGCTCTCTTTCTTTGTGAGCGTAGCCATTTTGCCATGAACATCTGTTGAAGGGACATTGTCTGGATACTCTGAAAGAGTCCAGCTCCAGGCCAAATTCTACGCGTGACTTTTCAGGCCCGACACAGGCAACTATGAAAGCTC
>NC_081558.1:133509364-133569722 GCF_022355385.1 Mustela nigripes | reverse complement strand
AAGAAGAAGAAGAAGAAGAAGAAGAAGAAGAAGAAGAAGAAGAAGAAGAAGAAGAAGAAGAAGAAGAAGAAGAAGAAGGAGGAGAAGGAGGAGAAGAAAAGTAGTAGTAGTAGTAGTTGTAGTAGTAGTAGTAGTAGTAGTAGTAGTAGTAGTAGTAGTAGTAGTAAAAGGTGGGGATAGTAGGATGGAACAACACCAAGCATGCTAACATTTGGATTACAGGGGTCCTAGAAGGAAAAGACAGAGAGAAGGGGTAGAAAATTTATTTGAAGAAATAATAGCTGAAAACTTTCTAACCTGGGGGCAGAAATAGACATCCAGGTAGTAAGGGCAGTAGATCAATCACTTATAATGTTAGTATGAAGGTCAGAAGACAGACACAATAAAATCAATTATATCTACCAAAATAACTAAGAGATACATAAAATACAGATGTAAAATATGGCATCAAAGGCATAAAATGTAGAGAAGGGGAAATATAGTATATTTAGAATGTGTTTGAACTTAAGCAGCTAACAATATAGACTGGTATATACATAAAATGTTACATATATATGTTATATATGTAACTAAAATGCAAAAACCTATAATAGACACACTAATACACACACACACATGCACACACACACACACACACACACGCAATAAAGAGAAAGAAATCCCAGCATAACACTAAAGAAAGTCATTAGACCTCAAGGGAAGAGAGTAAGAGAAGGAACAGGGAACTACAAAAGAAATCAGAAAACAATGAACAAAATGGCAATAAGTACATACCTATTAATAATTAGTTTAAATATAAATGGACTAAATACTCCAAAGAAATAGGGTGAATGTAGTGTATTAAAATACAAGACTCGTCTATACGTTTCTTACAAGAGACTCACTTTAGACCTAAAGATACATACAGACTAAAAGTGAAGGGATAGGAAAAGATATTCCATGCAAATGGAAACAAAACAAAACAAAAACTAAAACTGAGGTAGGAATACTTATATCACACAAAATAGACTAAACAAAGACTGTAACAAGAAACAAAGAAAGGCACTGCATAATGATAAAGGGAATGATCTAAGAAGAGTATATAAGAATTGTAAATATCTATGTACTCAGCATAGGATCAACTAAATATATAAAGCAAATATTAACAGACATAAAGGGAGAAAATGAGACTAGTGCACTAATAGTAGGGAACTTTTAACAACCCACTTGCATTAATGGATACATCATTTAGACAGAAAATCAACAAGGAAACAGTGGCTTTGAACAACACATTAGACCAGATGGAATTAAATAATGCTGAACATTTCATCCAAACAGCACACTATACATTCTTTTCAAGGCACACAGAACATTTTCCATGTTAAGCTACATGAACATTAGGCTACAGAACAAATCTCAATAAATTGAAGAAGGCTGAAATTATGTTAAGCATCCTTACAATCACAATATATCATGAAACCAGATATCAATTACAAGAAAAAAAAAGGGAAAAAATACAAATACATGGAGGCTAAACATAATGCCACTCAACAATGGGTCAACAAGGAAACCAAAAAAATGAAAAAAAAAATACATGGAGTCAAATGAAAATGGAAACACAGGAGTTCAATATCTTTGGGACATAGCAAAAACAGTTTTAAGAAGGTAGTTTATAGTAATACAGACCTACCTAAAGAAATAAGAAAAATCCCAAACAATCTAACCTTACACCTAAAGGATCTGGAAAAAGAATAACAAACAAAGCCCAAAATAGACAGAAGGAAGGAAATAATAAAAATCAGAACAGAAATTTTAAGAATGAGACTAAAAAAAAATACAATAGAAAAGATAAATGAAACTAAGAGTTGGTTCTTTGAAAAAATAAAATTGATAATCCTTTAACCAGACTCATCAAGAAACAAAGGAAAAGCAATTAAAATAGTTGGTTAAGCATCTGACTCTTGGTTTCAGCTCAGGTCATGATCTCAGGGTTGTTAGATTGAGCCCTGCATGTGGCTCCATGTTCGAGGCAGAGTCTGCTTGAGATTCTCTCCCTTTCTCCCCCTCTACTCTTCCCCTCGCTTGTGCTGTTTCTCTCAAATAAATAAATAAAATCGTCTACAAAATAAAAATAAATTAAAAAAATAAAAATCAAATGAAAGAAAAGAAGTTACAACTGACACCATAGACATACAAAGGATTATGAGACTGTTACAAAAATTTACACGCCAACAAATTGGACAACCTAGAGGAAATAGAGAAATTTTTAGAAACATACAATCTTCTGAGACTTAATCAGGAAATAATAGAACAGACTGATTACTAGTAATGAAATTGAATCAATAATTTAAAAAAAAAACCTCCTAACAAAATAATCTGAGACCAGATGCCTCCACAAGTGAATTCTGCTAAACAATTTTCTTCAGTTTTATTTTTTATTTAAATTCAATTAATTAACATATAATGTATTACTGGTTTCAGAGGTAGAGGTGAGTGATTCATTACATCAATTACCCTCCTTGATTTCCATCATCCAGTTACACCATCCCCCACACCCCCAGCAAACTTGTTTCCTATGATTAAGAGTTTCTTACATTCTGTCTCCCTCTCTGATTTTGTCTTTTATTTTTTTCCTCTCTTCCCCTATGATCCTCTGTTTTCTTTCTTAAGTTCCACTTATGAGTAAGATCATATGATTATTGCTTTCTCTGATTGACTTATTTCACTTAGCTTAATACCCTCTAATTCCATCCACATCATTGCAAATGACAAGATATCACTTTTTTGATAGCTGAGTAGTATTCCATTGTATATATATACCACATCTTTATCCATTCATCTGTTAGAGGACATCTGAGTTCTTTCCATAGCTTGGCTATTGTGGATGTTGTTACTATAAACATTGGGGTACAGATGTACCTTCAGACTACTACACTTATATATTTGTGGTTAATCCCTAATAGTATAATTGCTGGGTCATAGGTTAGATCTATTTTCAACTTTTTGAGGAACCTCCATACTGTTTTCCAGAGTGGTTGCACCAGCTTTCATTCCCATCAATAGTGTACGAAGGTTCCCCTTGTCTTCATCCTTACCAACATATGTCATTTCCTGAGTGGTTAATTTTAGCCATTCTGACTGATGTGAGGTAATATCTCATTGTGGTTTTTGATTTTTATTTCCCTGATGACAAGTTGTGTTGAGCATTTTTTCATGTGTCTGTTGGCCATTAGTATGTCTTCTTTTGAGAAGTGTCTGTTCATGTCTTCTGCCCATTTCTTGACTGGATTTTTTGGTTCTTTGGTGTTTAGTTTGATAAGTTATTTATAGATTTCAGAGACTGGCCCTTTACCTGATAAGGCATTTACAAATATCCTTCTCCCATTCTGTCAGTTGTCTTTTAATTTTGTTGACTGTTTCCTTTGGTGTGCAAAAGCTTTTTATCTTGATGATATCTCAATAGTTCATTTTTGTCTTTGTTTCACTTGTTTTTGGAGATGTGTCTAGCAAGAAGTTTTTGTGGCTGAGGTCACAGAGGTTGCTGCCTGTGTTCTCCTCTACAATTTTGATGTATTTCTATCTCATATTTAGGTCTTTCATCCATTTTGAGTCTATTTTTGTGAATGGTTTAAGGAAATGGTCCAGTTTTACTCTCCTGTATGTGGCTGTTCAGTTTTTCCAGTACCGTTTATTGAAGAGACTATTCTTTTTCCATTGGATATTCTCTTCTGTTTTGTCGAAGATTAGTTGACCATAGAGTTGAGGTTATCTATTCTGCCCCATTGATCTGTGTGTTTGTTTTTGTGCCAGTACCATACTGTCTTGATGATTACATCTTTGTAATAGAACTTGAAGTCCAGGATTGTGATGCCACCAGCTTTGGTTTTCTTTTATCTACTGAGCATTTTAAATAATAGTTAATTTATTTTTTAAAAAAAAGATTTTGTTAATTTATTTTACAGAGAGAGACACAGTGAGAGAGGGAACACAAGCAGAGGGAGAAAGAGAGGGAGAATTAGGTTTCCCACTGAGCAGGGGCTCAATTCCAGGACCCTGGGATCATAACCTGAGCTGAAGGCAGAAACTTGACACCCTGACACCCTGAGAAGTGTCAATTTATATCCTTCTCAAACTATTCTTAAAAAAAAAAAGAAGAGGAATGAATGTATATAAACTCATTCTATGAGCCCACTATTACCCTGATACTAAAACCAAAGACACTACAAAAAAAATATATAGACCAATATCCCTGATAGACAGAGATGCAAAAATCTTCAACAAAATATTGGCAAACTGAATTCAATAATACCTTAAGAGGATCATTCACCACGATCGAGTAGGATTTATTCCAGTGGTGCAAAGATGGTTCAATATCTACAAATCAATCAACATGATACACTGCATGAATAAGGTGAAGGATAAAAATTATGCCATCATCTTAATAGATGTAGAAAAAGCATTTAATAAAATTCAATATCATTCATGATAAAAAGCTCTCAACAAAGTAGATAAATGTACCTCAACATAATAGAGTTAATATATGACAAACTCAGAGCTAACATCATACCTCATTGTGAAAAGCTGAAAGCTTTTCCTCTAAGATCAGGAACAAGACAAGGATGCCCACTCTCATCACTTTTATTCAACATAGTACTGTATATCATAGCCACAGCAATCAGACAAGAAAAAGAAGTAAATTATCCACATTGGTAAGAAAAAAGTAAAGCTATCACTATTAGCGGATGATATGAAAACCATAAAGACTCCACCAAAAAACTAGTGGAACTAATTAATGAATTCAGAAAAATGGCAGGATACAAAATCAATATACAGAAGTCTATGCATTTATATGCCCTAATTACAAAGTAGTAGAAAAAGAAATTAAGAAACCAATCCCATTTATAATTGCATCAAAAAGAAGAAAATACAGTAATAAATTTAAACAAGAAAGTGAAAGACCTGTACTCTGAAAACTGTAAGACATTGATGAACAAAATTGAAGAGGACATAAATAAATGGAAATATATATCATCTTGGTAGAATTAATATTGTTGGGGGAGCCTGGATGGCTCAGTCTGTTAAGCATTCAACTTTTGATTTCAGTTCATGTCATGATCTTAGAATCATGAGATCAAGCAGGCTCTGTGTTGGACATGGAGCCTGCTTATGATTCTCTCTCTCTCTCTCCTTTTGCCCTTCCCTCACCTCTACAAAACAAAACAAAACAAAACCCCAAACTCAAATAGATTAAAGCCCTAGACCTGAAACCATAAAACTCCTAAATGAGAACATAGGCAGTAAAAGCTTAGACATTGGTGTTCACAATATTTTTCTGGATATGTCTCCTTAGGCAATGGAACAAAAGCAAAAATAAACAGTTGGGCCTACATCCAACTGAAGAGCTTTTGCACAATGAAGGAAACAATAAGAATAAAAGGAAAAGACAACATACTGAATAGGAGAAGATACCTGACAAGGGTATAATATCCAAAATATATGAAGAACTCATAAAACCCAACACAGAACCCCCCCCCCAAAAACACACACACAGACAAAAACCAAAAAAATCACAAATAATCAAATGAAAGAAAAGGCAGAGACTGCTTAATTTGGTAGCACATGTACTAAAATTGGAACAATACAGAGAAGATCAGCATGCCCCTGTGCAAGGATGCCAAGCAAATTCATGAAACATTCCATATTTTTTAAAACATGGGCAATAAAAAATATTATTTTTATTATTTATTTTATTATTTTATTTATTTATTTTTTCATTTCATTTATTTATTTATTTTATTTTTATTCGTTCATTTACTTATTTAATTTATTTTATTATTTATTTTTATTATAAATATTTATAAAATATTTATTTTATTACAAAAGAAAGAAAGGAAGGGAGGAAGGAAGGAAGGAATGGTCACACACCCTAAATAGACATTTTTCCAAGGACATGCAGATAGCCAATGGATATATAAAAAGAGGTTCGACACCACTAATCATCAGGGAAATGCAAATCAAAACCATAGTGAGAAAACAAAACCAAACCATAATGAGATATCCTTTTACTCCTGTCAGAGTGGCTGCTATGAAAACCAACAAGAAATAACAAGCATGGGTGAGAATGTGGAGAAAAAGGAACCCTCATGTACTGTTGGTGGGAATATAAATTGGTGTGGCCACACTGGAAAATATTATGAAGTTTCCTCAAAAAATTAAAAAGAAAAATACCATACAACCCAGTAATTCTACTTCTGGGTATTTACCAATGAAAACAAAAATGCTAATTTGGAAAGATATATGCATCCCTATATTTATTACAGCATGATTTAACATAGCTAAGATTTGGATTTTAAACGAAATGACATCATCAGATTCACAGTTTTTGGAGAAACTCTGAAGAAGAAAGAAACCATCAATAGATGTACGGATAAAGAAGAAGTGGTATATACACGCAATGGGATATTATCAGCCTTTAAGGAATGAAATCTTGCTATTTGCAACATGGATGAACCTAGAATATATTATACTGAGTGAAATAAGTCCGACAGGGGTGCCTGGGTGGCTCAGTGGGTTAAAGCCTCTGTCTTCGGCTCAGGTCAAGATCCCAGGATCCTGGGATCGAGCTCCGAGTTGGGCTCTCTGCTCAGTGGGGAGCCTGCTCCCTCCTCTCTCTCTGCCTGCCTCTCTCTTTCTACTTGTGATCTCTGTCTGTCAAATAAATAAATAAATAATCTTAAAAAAAAAAAAAAAGAGAAGTCAGACAAAGAAAGACAGATTCTATATGATTGCACTTATATGTGGAATCTAAAAAATAAACAAAAAGCAGAAACACACACATAAATACAGAGAACAAACTTGCGGTTGCCAGATGGGAGAGGGTGGGGGATGGGCAAAATAGTTGAAGGTGATTAAGAGGTACAAAATTCCAGTTATAAAACAAGTCATAGGGATGGAAAGTACAACAGTATATAGTCAATAATATCGCAATAATGTTGTATGGTGACAGATGGTAACTACACTTTTCATGGTGACCATTTTGTAATGTGTATAATTATTAAATCGCTAATGGATTTAATAATTGTTGTATGTTGTATACTTGAAATATAATCATAATAGTATATGTCAGTTATGCTTCAATTAAAAACAAAAAAGCTGGTCATCCAAATGACTTTGTTTAAACAAATTTTTTGAGAAGAGACTAGGATACAGACACACACACACACACACACACACACACAACCATGTGAAGACATAGCCAGTAGACACCGTCTGCAAGCCAAGAAGAGAAGACTTGGAATTGAACAGTCAACATTTTGATCTTAGGTGTCTAGTCTCCAGCCTTGTGAGAAAATAAATCTCTGATGTTGAAACCACCCTGTCTTTCATATTTTGTTATGGCAGCCCTTGCAAAATAATGCACATGGGAAGTCTTAATTTTGCTCAGAAAAGTCTGTGAAGGTTTCATAAGGAAATTGCTACCTGGGGTGCCTGCATGGCTCAGTTGGTTGAATATCTGACTCTTCATTTCAGCCCAGATCATGATCTCAGATTCATGAGATTGAGCCGTGCATCGGGCACATGCTCAAGCATGGAGTCGGAGATCTTCTCCATCTGCACTTCCTCCCTGCCCTCCGCCCCCCATTCCCTGCTTGTGCAAACACATTCTCTCTCTCTCTTTAAAATAAATAAATAAAATAAATCTTACAAAAAAAAAAAAAGAAATTGCTACCCATATATTTGCAATAAAAGTCCTGATTTCTCCCTGTCATGATGATATTCTAGGTTCAAGGCATATTCTCTGCATCTCTCTAGGCAAGGTCAAATGACTTTAATTGCTTTCTATATGTTTATGCCTTTTAAATCTATTAATCCTCATGTTTTCTCTATACCTGGCCATTCTCCTGGCCACCTAGATGTCTCATAAACTCTAAATGAAAATATCTTCCTTTTCTACTCACCACTCAAACACCCACCTTCTCTTGTGCTCTCATTTACTATCCATCCATTGTGAAGCGGAGACTCTGGGACTCAAAGAGACTCCCTTTACCTCCACTTACAATTTGTCACTAGTTCTAGTTCACCCATCTCCTGATGATCCTGTCTTCCTTTACTGTCTAGAGACCTACCTTGGTACAGGTCTTTATAATCTCCTCTCTTATTATTTGTTGGTCTTTTTGGTTTCTTTCTTCTCCAGAGTTTCTCCAAAAACTGTGAATCTGATGATGTCATTTCTTTGTTTAAAATCCTCTGATGGTGTCTCACCATCCATAGCATAAAATGAAAAATCCTAGGCTTGTCAGATGAAGGGCTTTCACCACAAGTAAGTGATGACTCCACAGATAAATAAATGCCTACTTTCCTTTGCCTTCTTCACGTGTACACAAGATTACCACATCCAGGACTAGCAGTTCCTCAGATAAGCCATTATTTCGCAAGTCCTTTGCATATTCATGCTCTCTTTTTTCTTCCCTGTTGAGCCCGGGGAGCTTCTGGACAATGTTAAAGACTCTGCACAGATATCACCCCCTTTCACGCAGCCTTTCCCACCTGCACCTTCCTAGGCATTCTGTTTTTTTTTTTTTTTAATTTTGTTTATTTATTTGACAGACAGAGATCACAAGTAGGCTGAGAGGCAGGCAGAGAGAGAGAGAGGAGGAAGCAGGCTCCCTGCTGAGCAGAGAGCCCAATGTGGGGCTCGATCCCAGGACCCTAGGATCATGACCTGAGCCGAAGGCAGAGGTTTTAACCCACTGAGCCACCCAGGTGTCCCGACACTCTGTTTTTGAAGACAGTTGATGGACACCATTCAGTACAGGCAACAAATAAATGTCTATAAACAGGTCTAACTTTGCTTGAAAGCCACGGGAAGCACCTCTGGGAAAGGATGTTGATTCTACCAGGGTGACCGCTTATAGATGAACTGGCAGGCAGTGCTCTTATTTTGCTACAAAATCAAAAGCAGGACGTCCTGCTGATTTGAAATTTTCACATGGTCTTTGAATACTTTTGGTGCCTCTCCATTCAGTATAACACCTTCAGGCACATAACTAATCTATATACAAGTAACTGGACCTAGATCATTGGGACACCATCATGAGACAGTCCCAGTCCAGGTCCCGGTGGCATCTATTGATACTGACCATCATCCTAAAAGGTGCTGGCCTGCCCTGCCCTTCCCATCCCCACTCCACTGGGGCAGTCACTGTCATTGATCCAGAAAATCATATGTTCCTGAGATATCACAGCTACCTTCTTTCTGACCACAGCCTCCCTTTGGGTGCTCTGACTCTGGAAGGCACTGTCACACCCTCCATCCCACTGCCATTTATTTCTATCCACTACTTGTAGACACACCAGCAAAGATTCTAGAACAGAGCGTTTCTAAGACAACACCTTTGAAACAGATTAATCACTGTAGAAGTATAAGGCCAACAGCAGGCAAAGCCCATGTTTGGCTCCATAGGAGAGAAGAAAGTCTTTGGAAGCAAGATCTTGTTATTTGATGCATTATTGGTTTCCTGCATAATCATTTCCTTCTTGTTCTTTTATGATAGTTTGCAAAAACATTTTTAAACATGGTGACTGTCACAGCAATGCTAAGTTGTACATAAAAATACAGAAATTGAAACCAGTCACAAGTCTTTATGTTTAAACACACATAAACCTAAATTGGGTTAAACAATAAAGAGAATTAGATGGTTTCTGAATGGTGATGGAAAATTCTGGAAGTAGGACTAGCTTCAAGTGAGGCTTGATCAGTCTTCTGGACTATGTCATTAAGAACTGACTGAGTCTGTGAGGGAGAGCACTGCCCTAACTGAACTGAGAACAGATCACAGTGCCACCAGCTGTAGACTTTGGAGATAGACAGCTGCAGGATGCCCCAAGGTAGCTCCCTGACTGGGTGTCTGTCCAGGAAGTGGTAGAGACCAGATACTGCATCTTAAACCATGGAGAATATAGAGGACACTGTTTTCCCCAGGACCCACCTTGTCTCCATTTCTTGCCTATGACCTCGTGTAGCTGCACACCTCACTGGTGGACCCAGAGCCTGCCTTGGAGAGAATCTGGGAAAACGTGTGAAGTTCTGAAAAACAGCATTTACTCTGAGATCATGACCTGAGCTGAAATTGAATGTCGAGCACTTAACCACTAAGCCACCCAGGCGCCCCTCAACTGATCTTTTAATGCCTATCATATTCTTTTTAAAAAGAGGAAAAAAAAAATACTCACACACACACACACACACACACACACACACATCTGGTGGGATGTACAAAAAAAGACAGAATAATTTTAATTCTTATATAGATCTTTTCCCTGAATATGTCTTCATTTATAATGAATCAAGCTGAAATATTGGTCCAAAGCACTTAATAAGCTCTAAAAGCAAAGTGTCACATATGTCCAGAATGCAGATCTTATCCTTCTGACCAGTTTTGATGCAGTTAGACCAAATGAGGAGGCAAGAGTTAGCTGGTAAATGTGGGCAGTGTCTATTCCCACCTCACACAACCCTGGATTATTCTATCCTGGATTTGGCACCTTATGAGTGAGTGGTCTGGGTATCTACTCTGCTTTGGTTGTGCGAACCTAGCCAGTTCTGTGCTATAAACTTCCAGACGAACAAGCTTACAGGAAATGTTTGAGAAGATTCAAGAACACTGGAGCAGTGTTATTTTATTTTTTTCTTTGCCATTTTAACGTACATGCGATCTACCCAAATTTCTTTCCGTTAATGAATTTCATAATGAGACTTTATATATACATATGATATATATCAGATATATATCATATGTATATATACAGTTCTAAACTGTATATATTTCCAATGTGAGTAGCATTTCTTAATATCTTACTCAGCAACATGTCCTTCAGTCTGCACTAGCATCAGATTTCTTGGCTGACTTCTTTTCTGTTGCCAGAGGTGAAGCCAAGTGGAAAAAACAGCCAACATTTTCCATTTCTTTGGCCCAAGCGACCACAATCCTGCATTTTGCTCTGCCCTGCCTAAGTAGTCACACAAATGAACATATAAAAAAATAATATTGAATGAGGTAAGTGTAGGAATATATAAAACACTGCCTTTCTTTTTACTCAATGAGGCAATCAAGCTATTCTCTAATATTTCTCATTGTGGTAAAAAGCACCCATGATTGTATAGACATTGTTTTATACTTCTGGTTATATATGCATTTAACTGCATATATATTGTTTTATACTTTATACAATGTATACTTTTTATACATTGTTTTAAACTTCTGGTTATATATGCATTTAACTGCACACACAAAAGGTAACAGTTACAAGGCAAAATAACATATGAAATCGATTCTTAAAATTTGTTTTAGTAACATAGCCTCTGAGTTGTATGCAAGCTAAATTTCATCTTTAAAGTATTTCTTGTTTTAGCACTGACTAGTATATAATTTATTCCAATTTAGGAAGGGGTCTCAGAATAGAAGTGTTTAAATAATGGTTAAATTTTGCCATAGGTCAATTCTGAAGTAGAATGCAGGGTCCAATTACAATGTAGGCTGTACTTTGGCCCTCTTATTAAGGTCAGCAAAGCAAGGATTCTATACGTCTTAATCATATCTCCTATGACTAATTCAGTCCATAGGATTATGCTTATGAATATTTTATATGTAACTTCCAGTAATAGTGCTCATTCTATCAATCAATATCAAATTAACCTCAAGATTACTGAAATCTGGAATAAAATATAAAATATTGAATCATCCATTTTTAATAGCATAGGTTATAAATGTGTATTGCTCTGGAGAAATGACTCTTGATTTTTTAATGCAAAATTTATGAGACAGTTTGGAACAGTGGAGAAAGTTGTACATTCTTCCCTCCACATTGGAGGATCTGCTCAGTGGAAACAACTAGATGCCATCATGTATAGGACATTGGTCCACCTGTGTCTCGTATTCCTGAAGCTGTCCAGTGTCAATTCAACTTGAGGAAATTCTATTAAATGTAATGTTGTCTAACACTTCAATTTAATAAACATTTCATGATCAAAGTAAATATTAGGTTGTATTAAGAAGCCATCCCTTAGTTGTAAGGAAAGCAGTTCTAATTCAGGTCTGTTTACGTGAAGGGTAAACTTCCCTGTTTACATGCAGGGAAGTCTCATAGAGCCTGCTAATAGGACAGGCTGGCCTCACTGGCACTAGCGAGCTGCCAGACATTTTCCTTCCATTTCCCTGACTTACACACACTTTTCTGTCTTCTGTGTCCTTTTTTTAAAAATTTTTCCCACTGTATGGCATTTTGCCCCTGCCATATTTCTGCTTCATTCTGCCTTCTGTCAGCCTCCTGTCTGCTTGTTGACCAGCTGGTACATGACCCATAGGAGCTACTCCCAGCTAATAGTTTCAAGCTCTATGTCTACATGACCTTCCACCTAAAGTCTGTGTGTGATTTTGTGTGTGTTCTGTTTCCAAATTCAGAAGGAGAGAATCTGATTGTTATAGTCTAAGTATCCATTTTGCTCCAGTTCACTGTTGCCAAAGGAAGAAGACTTCAAAGGTCGTGTCGTGTTGGTGATGCCCCTTTTATACTTTTATACCACACAGGTAAATTATCCAAGAAGAAACAGGAGTGAGGAGGATGAATGAAATACAAATTCTGGTCCCTGGGGTTCAGTCTTACAGAAGAGGCCAAGACACAGGTTGGTTTAGCGCAAGTTAGATTGTTAAGAGAAGTTCAGAAAGTTCCTGGAGGATGCAGGAGGGTGTAGGAAAACTTCTATGGTTGGTGAACACTCAGTATATCAATAATACCTTGAACAGTGATTGAGAGGAGTGTGGAATGAAGCCCAAGTTGATGTGGGTTTATGGAGGTAAGCGTGACTTGAAAGGCTGCTGGTGTTTTTCTTCTGCAACAGGAAATCATTAAAGATTTTTGATTAGAGGGCACCTAGGTGGCTCAGTGGGTTCAGCTTCTGCCTTCGGCTCGGGTCATGATCTCAGGGTCCTGGAATCGAGCCCTGAATCGGGCTCTCTGCTTAGCGGGGAGCCTGCTTCCCCCCTGCCCTCTGCTGGCCTCTCTGCCTACTTGTGATCTCTTGTCTGTTAAATAAATAAATAAAATCTTAAAAAAAAAAAAGATTTTTGATCAGGAGAGTCACATGATCAAATCTGTGCTCCGTGAAAATGTTTTAGAACATGGTAGGTAGATAAATTGGAGGTAACGTAGGGCCTGGAACTCCTGTCCTCCAGGAAGTAGGCAGCTCCATGAATCTGCATGAGGTGTACTAATGGTCTGAATTAAGAGAAAAGCCATAGAAGAAAATGCTCATGAACAAACATTATATTTAACAAGATGATGTAACTTTCCTGTGGAATGTATAAATAATAGCTGGAGTTTGGAGTGATGGCAAGATGTTGAATATTCCTAGTAAAATCTGGCATGGTTTCTATGTAGTTGATTTTTCCTCCATTATTATTTTTACTGAAGTATAACTAGCATGCAGTATTATATTAGTTTCAGGTGCACAATATAATGGTTCAATAATTCTATGTGTTACTCAGCACTCGCCACAGTAAATGTAGTCACCATCTGTCACCAAACAATGTTATGACAATCTAATTGACTTTCCTATGCTGCACTTTTCATCTCTGTGATTATTTTGTAACTGGATGTTTGAACCTCTTAATCTCTTTCACCTATTTCCCCCATCCCCTCATCCACCTCTCCTCTGGCAGCCATCAGTTCTCTGTACTTAAGGATCTGTTTCTTGGTTTCTTCTATGCTGTTTTTCATTTGTTTCTTAACTTCCACATATGAGTGAGTCATATGGTATTTGTCTTTCTCCACCTCACTAATTTCACGTAGTATTATACTCTCTAGTTCCATCCATGTTGCTGTAAATGGCAAGATTTCTCTTTTAGGGCTGAGTATACAGCCCTATGTACACAATACATTCTATTGTGTATATATATCACATCTTCTTTATTTATCTACTGATGGACACTTAGGCTGCTTATCCCGGCTATTATAAATCATGCTGCAACAAACATAAGGATGCATATATCTCTTTGCATTAGTGTTTTCATTTTCTTTGGGTAAATACCCAGTAGTGGAATTACTGGATCATACAGTGTGTCTATTTTTAATTTTTTGAGGAACCTCCATACTGTTTTCCACTGTGGCTGTACCAGTTTGCATTCCCATCCACAGTGCACGAAGGTTACTTTTTCTCCACATCATGCCAATACTTGTTATTTCTTGTCAGTTTGATACTAGCCACTCTGACAGATGTAAGGTGATATCTCATTATGGTTTCAATTTGTATTTCCCTGATAATTAGTGATGTGGAGCTTCTTTTCATGTATCTGTTGGCCATCTGTATATCTTTGGAAAAATGTTTATTCAGATCCTCTGCCCACTTTTTAGTCAGATTATTTCTGGGGTTTTTGTTGTGTGCTGACTTCTATGATTTCTTTTTTCTTCTTAAAGATGTATGTATGTATGTATGTATGTATGTATGTATGTATGTATGTATTTGACAGAGAGAGAGAGAGAGAGAGCACACAAGCAGGGACAGCGGCAGGCAGAGGGTGAAGCAGGCTCCCCGCTGAGCAAGGATCCTGATTCAGGACTGGATCCCAGCCCTCTGGGATCATGACCTGAGCTGAAGGCAGGCACTTAACTGACTGAGCCACCCAGGAATCCCTGATTTCTTTAAATATTTTCAGTATTAACCTCTTATCACCAATATCATTTGCAAATATCTTCTCCCATTCATTGAGTTGCCTTTTCATTTTGTTGATGCTTTTTTTTTCACTGTGCAAAAGTTTTTTATTTTGGTGCAATGCCAGCTGTTTATTTGTGCTTCTGTTTCCCTTGTCTGAGGAGGCATACCTAGGAAAATTGTTTCCACAGCTGATATCAGAGACATTTCTGCCTATGTTCTCTTCTAGGAATTTTATGGTTTCAGGTCTCACATTTAGGTTTTCAATCCATTTTGAGTTTACTTTTGTGTATAGTGTAAGGAAGTCGTTCAGTTTCTTCCTTTCTTCCTTCCTTTTTTTCTTTCTTCCCTCTTTCCTTCCTTTCTTCCTTCCTCCCTCCCTTTCCTTCTTTTTCTTTCCTTCTTTCTCACCTTTCTTTTGCATGTAGCCATCTAATTTTTCCAGTGATGCGGGCAGGCCAGGTCTGAGGACCATTTTTGGGGAGGGGGGCAGTCCCATGGGACCAGCCAAGAGGGTCCTTGGCTTCATGCAGGATGGAAATCAAACATGAGCCAGGGAAAGTGAAAGCAGAGTTTATTGAAGATGCAGAGAGAGCAGATTGAGATGAACCCTCTGGGAGACTCAGAAAGGAATGGAACACGAGTCCCATCTTTGTTTGGGGTCTGGGGGTTTTTACTGAAGATGGTGGTCTGGTGCACATGTCCTCTCAGGTATCCAGGAACCAGTTAGAACAAAGATAGGGCCCAGGTGTTATTGCTTGGAGCCAGGGAGCCTTGGCATCAAGATGCCCATGGTCTGGAATACGCACATGGCAGCTTCTTCCAGTCATTCTCACCTGGTCCTTCCTCAAATGTTATCTCGTCTAGAGAAATCATTAACTCCTTGTCCCTCATAGGGAAGACACAAGCTATTTGTATTATAAGGCATGTGGAGAGTGGGTGGGGGTGCAGACCGTAGCAAACCGGAAGCCAGAAAAGACGTAAAGGAAAAAGAACCACCCTTTTTCTCATGAGGTCCCTTTGGTTTCTCTGTCTCACCAGCAGCATTTCTTGAAGAGACCGTCTTTTCCCCACTGTATAGAAAGCTATCTGTCAGCACCAAAGGACAGCTGGCCCACAGGCCAGTGGTTCAGATGGAGTCCTCTGCTTTGTCTGAGTCTGATGTGATGAGGTGTCTCAGTGGGGGACAAGGAGCAGCACAATGAGTGATAGTGTTGGTGGCAGGTGCTGTGCAACCACCAGCAAGTGACAGAAAGATCTTAAGTCCTGAATTAAAATGCTGATATGGAAAGAGAGCCCATAGGCTACAGGTTAGAGAGCTCCATAAAGCAGGCAGGTCCCTGTTCTCTGGAAGATAGTAAAGACAGAGAAATCAGCTCAGGAAATGCTGGGAAAAGATTACGATATCGAAAAAGCCAGGATTATAAATCTGAAAGGCATCTGGTATAAATGTTATCTTCTAGGATGATCAGTCAATGACCATCAGTCCAGTCCTCTGTCATGTACTATGTTCTTAGTGAACACTTAACAAACGTAAAACACAGTAGAGGCACAAAGGGGCCTACAAAGCCAGTGGGACAGAAGGACTAACATTTTTGGGGAGGCTTTTGCAAAGCCACTTAATTTAATTTAATTTAACTTTAATTTAATTTAATTTAATTTTTACTTTTAGACCTGTAAAAGTTTTATTGCAATCATGGGACCTCTTCCCTGTCCATCTCCTTACTTACTTTGTGCTATTCTTTAGAATTCATTACTTTTTGCCAAACACACAAGGGTCAGAGGGAACTACTTCCCTCCACAAGTCAAGAGTCGAGATAAGGAACTTGCCTTGTTCCCACATCCTCTGAATTTCCCCCACCCCAGGCTTCTGACTCATCCTTCATACCCTCAATGCCTCTTAATCCTGTTAGCTCTGGGCTGGGAGGCTCACCCCGAGCTGCTCCTGTTCCTCCTCAGGCAGCTGCTTCCTCCCACCAGAGCACGCAATCTATTTCCAGAGATTCACCTTCCGCAACCTCCCCTTCCAACATGTGGGTAGCACTCTTTCTCAAAAAGACAATAGTTTTTAAAAATCCAAAAAACCTGTCACCTCTTCTCTCACCAATTTTAGCATATGTGCTGCTGATTGAGCACCCCTGTCATCTACTCTCAAACATGGAATTTTGGAAAACAAAGTACAGAGGAGAGAACATACTGCACTATTTACTCTTTCAGACCTCACTTGCTTTGTATCTCTTTATTTGTTTATGCAAATCAGAAAAACATTTGCATTCATTCTTCTCTGTAATAGTTTGTTTCCAGTTTACAAAGTAGAAGTCGTTTGAAATTACAGATAGGTAAAACATGTACACAGAAGGATAAGGAATGGGAGGGCAAAAATCTTTTAAATTTAAAAATCGTCATAGGGCACCTGGCTGGCTTGGTTGGAAGAGCCTGTGACTCTTGACCTCGGGGTCGTGAGTTCGACCCTACATTTGCTGTAGTGATTACTTAAAATAAATAAATAAAACTTTAAAAATGTTCACTTAAAAAATACAATAAAAAATGTTGTAGACTAATTGAGGGTAAGTTTTTGCTGTTTCCATGCTTTGATTTGGATTTAAAAATAAATGTTTTTTTTTTAAGTATTTTGAAAATGAAGTGATGAAATGCAAATATGGATTTTTTTTTTCACTTGGACTGCTGCATGATTCTCTCCAGCTAGCTTCCCAACTGCCTGAGTGTGAATGAACACCATCATAACAATCAAACCAGTGTTTAACCTACACGAAGCATTTTCCATGTTCCAGCTTTTAGATTACTCTAAGTGTTGTATTTTTAACACAGTGCATTATGTTGCATAAGAAATTCATTATAACGGTTTTGATCATTTTAGCAATTCATCTTTTTAATGAAAGTATATACAATCACATACGATTATACTAGAAATATTTTCCACATATTTAGATATTTTAAATCAGATGATTTTCTCTATCTGGAATGCCCTTCCTCCACTCATTGTCTACATAAATTCTTTATAAATTAAAAATCCACACATACCCTCCATAACTAGATTCTTATCATAACAATGGAAATAGTGCAGGAGAATATAGATAAACTATCTTTTCTCCATTAATGTTAAATGATTCTGTTATGTTCAGAGTATTGATGTGCCCACGGACAAGCTATGCCTTGTAGGTTTCCTGCAGCTGTGTGGTCATACGGCCCAGTCAGCCAATGAGATGCAAGCTAACTGGACATGACTTCAGGGAGATTGGTTTTTTCCCTGAGAGACATAAAGTCATCTGGCATACATTTTTTTTCTCTTTATCTTCTTCATGACTGGAATTTGGAGTTAATGCCTAGAGGCACAGCAATAATCTTGTGACTGTGAATATGGGAGATACACTTGAAAGATGGTAGGACCAAACCAGGAAAGAGCCTAGAGCCAGGATTTCATAACTGAAGTAAACTCCCTTTTTGTTTAGGTTAATGTTCCTGTTCTAGTGTTCTAGGCAGCTACATATCACATACTTCCAGACCCCAATTCCAGGCTCATTCCAGAGATACTGTGTATTTTTTGAGACCCATTGATATGCATACCACATTAAATTTTTATTCCAGTTTTTTTTTCCCAAAAATGGGATAATACTACACATATTATTCTGAACCCAGTTTTTTGACTTAAGAATATGGTCTAGATATCTTTCCATGTCAATACAAAAGGAGTTATCCTTTTAAAAAATATTTAAAGAAAAGACAGGGTGTCTGACTCACTCAGTCAATAGAGAATGGAACTCTTGATCTCAGGATAGTGAGTTCAAACCTCACACTGGGTTTCAAATTTATTTAAAAATAAAATCCTGAGGTGCCTGTATGGCTCAGTGGGTTAAGTATCTGACTTGATTTTGGCTCAGGAATGATCTCACAATCAGTGGGTTAAGTATCCGACTTGATTTTGGCTCAGGACTGATCTAAGGGTTGTGAGATCAAGCCTCACAAAAGGCTCTGTGCTGAGGGTAGAGCCTGCTTAAGAGTCTCTCTCTTTCCCTTTCCATCTGCCCCTCCCCTGCTTGGGTGCACGTAGTCTCTCTCTCTCTCTTTATCTAAAAAAGAAAAAGAAAAAGATAAAATCTTAAAAAAATTTTTTTTTCTTTTTCTTTTAAAGGTGGCATTTGTTTATTCAAGCAATTGGGAAAAAATTTAAGTAAAAAGCAGCAAATGTCCTTAAATCTGACTATTTTAAAATCGCTGGTATCATTATTATTGGTGAGTATTCTTATTAGCTCTCTCTTAAAATACTGGGAGTCGTTCTTTTCCACTACCACCTCCATGTACATGTGTATATACATTCATACCCATGCACATGCATACAAATACACACAAATATAGACACAAATACACATACACACAGGACCACACACAAACACACAATCACAAAGACATGCAAATACACACACCTACCCACAGGGGAGAATGAGAGAGAGAAACTTACAAAATCAGAAGCTATTAAAAAATGTTGAATTTGGGAGCACCTGGAGGGCTCAGTCAGCCAGTGTCTGCCTTCAGCCCAGGTCACGATCCCAGGGTCCTGGGATGGAGCCCCACATCGGGATCCCTGCTCAATGGGAAGTCTGCTTCTCACTCTCCCTCTGACCCTTCCCCTAGTCATGCTCTTGCTCAAGCTCTCTCTCTAATGAATAATAAAATATCTTTTTAAAAGAAGTGTTTAGCTTTGGCTGAATTAAACAGAGGACCTAGTAGAATGCCTTTAATAGTTATGACTATAATTGTTATAGAAAGCCAGACAGAAATATCCAAAATTTAAACCAGTTATCATTTTAATACCCATAAAAGCTATAGAATGAATAATAGAAATAGTTGAGACTGAAATCTGTCATATTAATATTTTCTTTTGCTAAGAAATCTGTATTTAGCCTTACTTAATACTAACAAGAATTATACTTATTAGAGTAACATAGACATATGATTCCAATTTAAAATGTAGAATTGAGTAATTGACTTAGATTAATGAATTTAGGTAGAATTTATATATAGTATTAGAACATTTAGTGGACCTTAAGTTTCACCATATTTTAAAATTTAATTTAGTTCATAAGAATCATTTAATTACTTGCAAAGTTTTGTCATTTAGAAAATTGAAGGACTTAAAACAAAGTCAATATATTAAATTTATACACCCTGTTTAAAACATTTGAAAGAGTTTAATTAGCTGCATTTGAGAATGTAACCAAACATTAATTGAAGGCATTAAAAGTGACAGTTTAAACTTGCTGGACTTATAATGGAATAATGAGACTTGTAAACTGAAGTTAAATGCTTAAGGAAGAATGAAATTAGAATCTGTAAATTAAGAAATTGGTTATTCAACTTTAAAACCAAAGTAACTTCTAAGTTACCTTTTCTGTGACTATAAGAAAATTAACATTTATGTAAGAAGGAAAAATAAATGAAATGAAAGAGAATTGTCAAATTTGGAGGAACATTTCTTCACCGTTTAGACATATTGTGTCTCCTATCTTCTAAGATTAAGACAAAAGATTATTAAAACCATTAAGGATTTGTAGTCATTATATTTTTATTGTTCTTTAAAATTATGTATTGATTTTAGCATTGAAAATGTTTCTGCTGTGAAAGATAACAGGATTAACTCTGGGAGATGGGGAAAACAACCATCCCAGTGTGTGTGGGACTGAGGGGTGTACTGGAACTCAGGACTATCTGTGCTAAACCCAATTACCTTGGTCACCCTAATGGAAGGCATTGGAGCATAGGTGTTAAGACTGTAGATTCTAACACCTACATTCGAGACTTGGCTTTTCAGCTTATTTTCTATTTATCATGAGCAAATGGCTTCTTTTGTGCCTCTATTTTCTCATCTTTAAAATGGTGATAAGCACGTTTTCCCACTACAGGGAGGGAATCACAGGGCTTGGTTCTGTGCTCTTATTGTAACCGAAAGAGAAACTTTTACAGTGTCCAGAGCCCCGAAATTTTGCAAATGAAAGATGTCCTCAAATTGCTTGCCGCAAGAACCCATTTAGGTGGCACCAACCTTGGCTTCCAAATGGAACAGTATATCTACAAAAGAAAAAGTATGGCGTCTACTCATAAAGCTGAAGAGAACCTGGGAGAAGCTTCTGACAGCAGCTTACGCCATTGTTGCCACCAAAATCATGTCAGTGTCATATCATCCAGGAAGAGTGGCCCGTGGGCTCTGCTGCCACTAGAGCAGCTCTGATTGTGGCTGCCTCATTCCTGGAACCTTCGCTAACCAGGTCCAGGCAGGGCCCTTGTGTCTCCTGGTGGTTGCGGACCCCAGGGCCGAGCACCAGCTTCTCACAGAGATATCTAAGGGTAACCTGCCAGCCATCGTTCTGTGTGACCCAGACCCTCCTCTGTGCTGAGTGGACGTGGCCATCCCACACAACAGCAGAGGAGCTGACATAGTGGGTCTTAGGCGGTGGATGTTGGCCTGGGAAGTTCTGTGCATGCATGGCCCAGGCTTCCCTGAACCCTCTCATGGGAGGCCACCCCTGAGCTCTCCTTCTACAGAGAGCCCAAAGAGACTGAAAATGAAGAGCAGGCTGTTGCCGCAAAGGCTGTGACCAAGGAGGAATTTCCTGGTGAATGCGCTGCTCCAGGTCCTGAGTTCACTGCTACTCAGTCTGAAGTTGCAGACTCGTTCAAAGTCATGCCCGTGTCCTCTGTGCCCATTCAGCAGTTCCCTATGAAGAGTGGAGTGCCCAGTCCGCCACTGAAGACTGGTCTGCCACACCCACTGCTCAGGCCACTGAATGAGTAGAAACAACCACTCAGAGGGCTCAAGCTGTTCTTCCACAAAAGGCGAAGAAAATGGAGATAAGGTTGAAGGAAAATAAGCAGTTTCAGTAAACAAACAGTGAATATCTATCCCAAAGGATTGTTGTGAAAATTAAATGAGTTACTATATGGAAAGCATCTGTAGTAATTACCTACAGTAAAACCTAGAGTTACCTAGAGTGTGGTAAGCACTAAATATGTACTAACTGCTACCGCAAGCTCCCCACAGAAGCATTAATTGTTGGACGAGTCTTGTTTGTTCTTCATTTTATTTTGGTCTCTGCAACTGTTTTAATTTCTTTGCCCATCTCCTCTGCATCCACTGTGATCTTTCTTTCATGTCCTCTAGCAGACAATGGCAGTTGCCTGCCTGATACAAGTTTCTCTCTTCTTCCTCAGTAACAGAACTCCATTTTAGTTTTGATGGCAATAGATACAGCATAAATACTTGACTTACTGGGCTTTCTTGAAGTGAGGGGTGGATGGGTGACACAGGGCACAGTTCTGGCCAAGGAGATAGTGTGTAAGTCTACCATGTGGGATAGTTAGGCAGGCTCTCTGAAAGGAGTCTGACTAAGCTGGCGCATGTCTTTTGTCTTTTTCCTCCTCATTATTTCTTTCTAGAATATAGATGCAAGATGGAAGGAGAAGAGCCCTCTTGGTATGAGAGCTATACCCTACAGTTGCTAGAGCTGAAAGCTAGCTGGATCTTTGATAGCTCTTTTGAAGAATCAAAAAAAGAATCGCACCATGATTTGTTCAAACATTCTTTAGTTTCCTGTTACACACAAGTGAAAATAACTCCTACTGTTACAAACCACTCATTTAATTTTTGAGCAATGTAAAAAATGTGGAGTACTTTAATAGTTTTCATGTCATTTTGAGTTGGGGTCATGCTAATCCCGTTTTTTGAGATTTGCTCCAATTTTGACGCATGTGCTACTGAAAAGACCAGGATACTCTATCTTCTTTGATGAGGAAAAAAAGTTTAAGAGAAAAGTCAAGTCACCAAGATCAAGCAAATCTTAACATCTTCAATGGTAATTATATCAGCCCGTGGGGCGAACCACAGAAGGGGAGAGAGACACTGGCAATGGGCTGTTCTCCACAGAGAAATGGGCATTACCTTTTGTCTCTTTTGTCCAGGCATTCAGATTACCATTTTAAAGTTTTGAGAATGAGAGGTGTCTAAAAATTATTGTGTGCCTTCTACAGTTATCCACTGTTTACTGTATAGTAAATGCATAGTGAGATAATAAATTTGATAACAGGTAATTAAAGCAAGAATGCATAAAATAGTTCAGCTCCAGAAAAAAGGACTATGACCAACGTTTGTCTGAGATTGAGAACAACTCTGTACCTGTTGTTGTTATTACTGAATTAGTGTTGCCTGGCAACTTGGCCCAGCTGTTAATTAAGCACTTAGGCAGCCACAGTCATTAACTCTTTCACGTCCTCAGGATACTGCTTAGTTATTGCTTCAATTTACTGTGCTAAGCTTACTAATAGGCAATGCCTTAAAACATTGAGAATATCTAGCTCATGTTTCATCTTCTTTATGGTTAGATGGAAAAAGCAATTCTAATTTCATTCCTCGTTCATTTTAATTTGAGTTAGCAGATGTGTACTGCAGTCAACTATTTAATTTGCATTATAGAAAAGCCTGTAATAGCAATTTATCAGGGTGTGTGTGTGTGTGTGTGTGTGTGTGTGTTGTTATAGCGTGGTTTTCATTTCCTCCAAAATGTGCCTATAAAAATGGGATACATTTTATTTTCTTAATTCACATAGAATATCAATATCCCAAGAGCAAAATTGTGTTCATAAAATTCAAGCAATATTTTAAAATTAGCTTGGTTTGAAGAGGGGATGGGGGAAATAGAGAAAAAAAGTAAAGCAAGGAAAAGAAAGAAATCAAAGGGAGCAGTGAAGCTCTCATCTACCAACGAGCTGAGGTGCATTTGGAGAACAGGTTTGCCGGTGGGGGGGGGGAGGCACTCCTCATTGTGGTGTAATGTTACATTTTGAAAACTTTTCTTACTTGTCTTTTTTTCATGGGTGTGTGTCTCAAGGAGGATGTTTGCACAAGCCACCATCTGAACAAATGGAAGGGAATGTTCATATCCTTATTTTAGTTTGGCAACGATACATTTTCCCAAGTCTTATTTAGAGTTAGCCAAACGTAAATGTTTGTTGTTTTAAGCTTCTAAGTTTGGGGGTAATTGTTTATGTGGTCATAGATGACAAATACAATCTATATCAGAAGATTGTCTTGATGAGTAAATGAGAGCCAGTGAATAATATAGATGATCTTCATTAAGTTGGTCTGTCAGAACTTTGGTCAGGAATTTGTTTCTTTCAAATAGATTGTACCTATTCTCTTGACAAGGTCAATTTTTTGATGTTCTGATAACCTTCAGTTCTTGTTTAAAGTTTCTCCAAATTCTTTTACCACTCTTAAATTAGAGGGTACGGATACTTGGAAATGTATGACTGGCAAAAATAGCGAATTCCTGAATCTTACAATAAAAATAAATTACATTTAAAAAGTATTCAACTGTTCTCTAAAAACCTGTATAGATGATTTTTTTAAAAATTAGTTTTTGACTGGTATGCTGGAAAGTCACTTTGGCAAAGTGTACATATTCTCTGTAGGGGTTTAATTTTTTTTTTTAAAGATTTTTATTAATTTATTTGACAGAAAGAGATCACAGGTAGACAGAGAAGAAGGCAGAGAGAGAGGGGGGGAAGCAGGCTCCCTGCTGAGCAGAGAGCCCAACGAGGGGCTCAATGTGGGGCTCGTTGTGGGGGTCGTTGTGGGGCTGGATCCCAGGACCCTGAGATCATGACCTGAGCCGAAGGCAGAGGCTTAACCCATTGAGCCACCCAGGCGCCCCTGTAGGGGTTTGATTAAAGAGTGGTGACTCTCTAAGCTCCTATATTTGGGACCGTTTCTCAGAGACTACTGGGCTTTATCAATAACAACCTCATCTTTAGATCCACTGGTGAAGAATGTTTACAAGACAGTATTTTAATTGCTGAAGGCCTAAATCTCAAACTCAATTCCTGTAGGGGCTGAGCAGGTCAGGAAAATGAATGGGGTGAACCAAATGGGGAGCTCAGGTCCTCCAGGAACTGCAAATACTCAGCTCACCTTAGTGTTCCCATGCAGAAATGTGAATGCTGGGTTGCCAGTTTCTTCTAGTTTCAAGAGAAGATGGAAATATGGGTTTGAATTTATGTGTTTTTAAATTTTTTTTCAGAGAAAACTCTCCATATTTTAAAATATTGTTTCATTTATCTTAGACATGTGCAAATTGAATAAAATATATCTGTGAACTACAGTCGTTTCCCGAATACTAAGGGATGAGAGAGAAGCTGAGTGTATAGACTGCAAAGTTATTATTTTGTGAACAAAACCTATATGTACTAAAAGAAAGTCTCAGAAGCTTGTGTTTTGCATATTCCAGGTGTTGGATAAATAAGGCATGATTTCTATAAAGAGGTCAGCTCTGACACTGCATTATCAGACAAATATAGTGTTTAGTCTTCTCATCAAGCATTCTCATTTAGATAGACAAACTAGTTTAAATTTCCAAAAAGACATTTCCCCCATACCTATAAGCACTTTCTGTGGATTCACAGTGGCCTATGTTACAACACTGCCGTTGAACCAGCTACAAAAACAATAAAGGGAAGCCAGTGTAGAAAAGGTCACCTGTCAGTTGGTTAGCACTGATTCGTCATCATAAGGGCCAGGAAAGCCGGGGTTCTATCACCATCACCTCAGGTATGTCAGTAACCTGCAGGATCCAAAATAAATGTGCTCTGCTTTTGACCTTTACTCTTTTCACCCTCACAATGTTTGTTACTTTATTCAGCATGACAGCTCATGTAAAATGTGACTCTATTGTCATAGTCTCAGGAATATCATTAATGCATAATTACATGGCAGGAGCTACCTTTTGAAGTGTTGGAAAATGAGAGAAGATGACATCTTTAGTCTCTTTCAGGGTGGTTCCCATTCTGCTATTTCTATGGTGTGTATTGTTCTTCATATAGCTACTATTTTGGACCTCTTGATTTCTGGCTATTGAAAAGAATAATACAGAACACTTTGTTTTTTGTTTTTTGTTTTTTGTTTTAAAGATTTTATTTATTTATTTGAGAGAGAGAGAGACAGTGAGAGAGAACATGAGCGAGGAGAATGTCAGAGGGAGAAGCAGACTCCCCATGGAGCTGGGAGCCCGATGTGGGACTCGATCCCGGGACTCCAGGATCCTGACCTGAGCCAAAGGCAGTCGTCCAACCAACTGAGCCACCCAGGCGCCCCACTTTGTTTTTCTGATAGAACTGTTGGGTAAGATTTATTGCTTCCTAAATTTCGATCTGGAAACTAAACTTTCCCAATTAAATAGCAAAGAGAATGGCTTCATTAATGGTAGACATTACTCATTGTATAAAGTTTCTTTTAAGAACTTATTAAGTGGTTATACTTTCCCAGACTGCTATTAGTGATAAAATGTTGAGCAAGACCCTAAATTAGTGAAGTCAATCCAAGTGGAAGAGAATTGACTGCATATGAGCTCTGCCCAAATTTCTGGTTGGGCCCTAAACCATGCATATATGGGGAAATCTCTTAGCAGCCCAGTAATGCTAAAATAACTGAAAAATCATTTCAAATGTACACCTACTGTGGGAAAGACAAAATTTGAAGTTTGGTTCCACCCAAGTAAGCTGTCCACTAAAATAACAGAAATTGGTACTTTACAGAGGAATGGGAACAGAATGAGGTTACATGCTCCTGTCCTAAATGCCACAGACTTAGGCAGTGATAATTTGCCATTTTCAGTTTTTTTTTTCATAGGAAAAGACTTTCTAGAAAGGATGAAGAGGGTTGAAAAGCAGGTAGATAATGTAGAGGGTCTATACATTGATGAAATTGATAAAGCCTAGTTAGAGCAACAGAAGCAATTCAGTTCTATTGGATTGGACTAGGAAACTTTTTTCTTATTTTTTAGTTTTTATCTCATTCTTAAAGATTTACTTATTTATTTTAGAAAGAGAGAGAGCACACACGAGCAGGGGGAGGGAAAAAGGGAGAGAGAGAGGAAGAGAATCCCAAGGAGACCACCTGCTGAGCACAGAATCCCACAGGGCTCAATCTCTTGAC
Source organism: Mustela nigripes (assembly GCF_022355385.1). Taxonomy (NCBI): domain Eukaryota; kingdom Metazoa; phylum Chordata; class Mammalia; order Carnivora; family Mustelidae; genus Mustela; species Mustela nigripes. The sequence continues at coordinate 133,543,038 of NC_081558.1, read as the reverse complement.
CCCGAGAACATGACCTGAGCTGAAATCAAAAGTCAGTTGCTTAACTGAATGAGCCACTCGGGTGTCCTGGAAACATTTTTTTTTCTTTTTTCTTTTTTTGAACAGGAGAAAGGCATACAAATCTATTTAATGTAAGTTTTATGTGCCATGGAAGCCTTTATAAGGAAATAAAGACCAAAAGAAAAAGTTAGACCTTTGTACTTTTGTGTTTGGTTTGTTGTGGCAGCCTGAGGAACTAATACAATTCATCTGCATAATTACCTCTTTTCTCTTCAGTATTATAATTGATATCTGAGTCCAGGACTTTCCCACATTTTCACTGTACAGATTTTCTGCAGATCATGGAGATAAGGTAATGTTTGGACCATGTGCTCCTGAATTTCAGGGTTTTGACTCTATTACCTGTTTGGTTAAACCCACAGGCTTTGTTGCTTTCCTTAACTGCAATTCTATTTTGAAGGAAGATAAATAGCTCTCCTAAAAGTCAGCATGAAGTTTTTGACAGATTGATGGTCAACATCTTGCTGGGAGTCCTTCATGAAGCATGGATGAGTCACACCAGCCTCCCCTCGCCTTGAAAATTCTATGATCTATTCCAAAACTCTGATAATTTCTCTAATCTTTTGACAGCACTTGCTGGCATGTGACAGGCAGTTATTCTGCACTTGTATTAGTGACAACAAGAAAGACAGCTTTATCTATATGTGGTCATTCCTCAGTGGCTATTACTTATTTTACATGATTTATCCTTTTTATAGCTCTATTGCTATGCTCTTTGGATACATGATTTTTGAAGACAGTTTAAGAGCATTAGGAGTGCAAACTTAGGTTAAAATTGAGCCTTGAATACAGTTATCAGTCCCATTTATTATTCAGCTAGGCATTGACAACATATTTTTTAACTCCTCTGGTCACACAAAACCAAAAATCTTTGCTAATTTCATATAAAAGTAGTATCTCATCACTTGATGGCAAATAAAAGATACATCTCAACTCCTAGATAAGACATGATTAAAATAGATATCTGAGAACAAAGAAATACAAAAATCAAAGAAGAAAAATAATAATTTAAAACTAAACCAAGGTATAGACATTTTTGCTTTCTGATGGGGGGTATGGAGGTGAAGGATTGTGTTGGGGAGGAAGGAATTTTCCACGGTTAGGGGTTAGGGTTTCTAGCCCTTGTTCTTCTACCAAAGGGCACCTGCCTGACTCTGTTGGTGGAACATATGACTCTTGATCTCGGGGTTGTGAGTTTGAGTCCCACATTGAGATTACTTAAAATAAAATCTTTCTAAAAAAAATTCTTCTAACTGGACTAAGAATTAAATAAACATGAGACAGATTAACAGGAGAAAATCAAATTTCATTGTGTACATGAGGGGAATCCACATAGATATGAAATTTCAGAGACAGACAAAATGAGGTATACATGTCATTCTGAACTATGGAGAAGGGGGTAGGAATCTGGGGTTTCAAAGGGAAAGAATGCAATTCACTGAAAGATGAAAAAGCGTAAATGGTAAACAAATGTTTCCTGGGCCATGAAGAAATAACAGGACATCAGGCTTTTAACAAACACACTTTGCTAAACTCCTCTATAATCCCTAATTTATATTATAGCAGAGTTTTCTGTGGTGATGCCTCTCTTCCTGGGACATATAAATATATATATATTTATCGATATAATATATCATATAAATTATATATACTATATATATACAATATATATACTATATACATATACAATATATAATTTATATGATATAATAAATGAATATTTATTTATATATATATAAAATGTTTTTTAAAATATAGTCCTCTATATTTTAGATATAGATTAACTATATATCTATAGGTAGTCCTCTATGTATTCTTTCCAGGCAGTTGAAAGGGAGGTCAGAGTTTCTTTTTGAGACTTTTAGGCCTTGATTGTTTTCAATTCAAAATAATCTACATCCAAGGTGTCCTGTCTTGGGACAAACTGCCCTTGGCCCCAATAATAGCATAATTCCTATTAGCAGTTTAACAGTGTATCTACTTCTCTCTTCCTTCAAACACTGGTGAGAAGGGAAGAAGAGAAAAGACAGAAATTGTAAAGCTTCTGTCCATTTTTCTCTGCAGGGAGCGTGTGGGATCTGGGGTCAATGCTCACTGTTGTTAAAGCATTTAGGAGTAGAAATGTCTTTGACTTGTGAGAGCCTAATTAGTGGCTGGGAAACAAAATTGCTCTGCATAATATATACAAGGGAAATTGAGTTTACTGGGGAAATCTAGGGGAGGAAGGTGTCTAAAGGGGACAAACAGGAAGTATGGAAAGGGAATATAAAAACATGGCAGGAGGCCAGAGCCTTTGGAAATGGAGATGCTCTGGGCAAAATTCCAGGCATCGGTGTGGCCCACAGAATTTAACAAGAACATGGAAATGTCCACTTTCTGTTGTTTGCCAGGTGCCTGTCTCTTGTAGTCTCATCCTTCATACTCCTCATTCCAGAACTCTCAAAAGCTGCTGCACATGTGTGAGGGTAAATAAAAATGAGTTTTCTCTGCTTGTAAAGGGAAAGTAAAAATGTTCCCTGTTCCTTCTTCCTTGGAAGGGTCTTTTTAGAAACAAAACAGTCCTTGATTTCCTAGTCTAACGTTTGGGAAGATAGGTCAATCTCTCCAGGGCTGGATAAGCCCCATCTCCTGTTTCCCCATGCAAAGATGGCTCCAAAGTTTGGGTTTCGTAGGTCTTTCAAAGTTCCACACACAGGGCGCCTTGGTGGCTCAGTGGGTTAAAGCCTCTGCCTTTGGCTCGGGTCATGATCCCAAGGTCCTGAGATGGGGCCCTGAGTTGTGGGGGTGTCTCTGCTCAGTGGGAAGTCAGCTTCCTTCTCTCTCTGTCTGCCTCTCTGCCTACTTGTGATCTCTGTCTGTCAGATAAATAAATAAACAAATAAATAAATAAATAAAGTTCCACACACAGCTCTGCAGTTAACCTAGCAGACTATCTTAAGTAACTATTTGTCTCTCGAGTAGGTAAGAGGGGTTTAATTATTCTTTCTTCTGCTTAAGATGTGGGGAAAGAGGTTGGGGTTTCATGCCTTCATCAAGCATGAACCTTTCTCCAATCTCCACATGTTCACCAACCTGGAAACTCTTCAAACCCCATCCTTTTGAGTTTTAATGGGGACTTTATTCGACAGGCATGATTAATTGAATCATCAGCTATTGGTGACTGATTCAACTTCCAGTCCCTGTCCCCTTTTCCCTCCCTAGAGGAGGTAGTTGGGGTAGGACTGAAAGTTCGGAATCTGTAATCATATCCTTGGCTCCACTGGCCACAGGTCCCTATTTTAAGTACTTTCTGAAAGTTACTTCATTAACATAACAAAGACACCTAGATCACTCTCCACACTTAGAAAATTCCAAAGGTTTGGGGAGCTGGCCAGGAACAGTGGACAGAGACCAAATGTATATGAGAAATATATAAATATCTTATAATAAATATCTAAATGACCAAATAAATATTTCTAAATCACAGTATCACAAGTACTAAATCAATTTCTTTCTTTTCTGCATTGATGTGGAGGGGTCTCTGTTCATAGGACTTTATTTCCTTAACACATGAAAATGTCTTATTTTATGCTTTAAAAGGAAATTTTTAAAAAGGAGATGTCACTTATATTGGGGACCAGGCTCAAAGAGGAGATATGGCATCCATACACAAATAATTTATCAAAAGTAAAAGTTTGGAGCCAAAGAAGACAAGGAGAAAAATAGTAACCCCTCCTGCACACCCACTCCCACCCCAACACACAGTATCTTCTTACCTAAGTTGACATTTGAGACAAACACATAAACTAATGTTTCACCTAATTGGGATGATCCTGCATGGATTGTTTTGATTTCTACTCTTTTGTTTTTGTTTTAAGTAAGTTCTACACCCAACGTGGGGCTCAAACTCATGACCCCAAGATCAAGAGTTCCATGCTCCGCTGATGGATCCAGCAGGCACCCCTCTAGTCTTTTTTAAAAAGGAGCATCTGTGTAACATCTTCCATGTTATGGAACATTTTTTTAAACATCAGCTATATGATAACATCAAATGGATACATAAAAATTTATTTAATAAATTTACTCTTTTTTGTTACAGATAACATTTCATCGAGTAGCTCTGTTTTTTGTTTATTTTGTGTTTTCCTCATATTCTGTTTGGATATAATTTCAAACTTCCAGAAATTTGCAAGAATGGTACAAAGAACACCCAGATAGCCTTCACCTAAACTCACTTATTAACATCTTGTCACATTTGCTCTATCATTTGCTTTATGTTGGGGGGAAAACTTTTTCTCTACCAACTTAGGTCAGATGGGGTCGTGGGGACCTGTGAATTAACTGACAATAGCCAGATTCACAAGAGAAAAGACAAGATTTACTTACATAGAGGTGGGAGCTCTCAGAATAGTTTACATAGCCCTTAGTAGGGGGGAAAAGAGTGCGGCTAGGTAAGAGCCACAATGGGAATGTACGCAAGATTCCTGATGTAATAGGCCATCTCCTTCCTGGCTGGAAACTCCCTTGGCCGGCAATTTATGGCAGCTTGATTCTCAATCACTGGTGCTAAGCGTCTGTTTACTCACAAATAGGAAAATTCCTCAAAGGGAGGAGGTTAATGACAACTGGATATTCTGCGTCCTCTGCTTTAGTTGGATAAAAAAATTTCAGATAAGATGTGTTTGGGCACCTTTTGTAGCTCAAGTGTTTCTCATTTAAAATAATCCTTATGACTTTGTAGTGGACTATTAGTATCTTCATCTCACTCCGTGTATTTGTACGTCCAGTACACACACACACATACACACACACACACACACACACACGTTTGTTTATTTATTTTTATATTTACATTTATAGAAAGGAAGAAAAATACGCCACCTGAAAATATGTCTCTTTGGCATATTCATTATTTTAAGCTGGTTATTGGTTTTTTAAAAGATTTTATTAGTTTATTTGAGAGAGAGACAGAGAGAGTACTCAAGCAGAGGGAAGTGCAGAGGGAAAGGAAGAGAAAGAATCTCAAGCAGACTCCCTGTTGAGTTTGGAGATCCGTGCAGGGCTCAATCCCAGGACCCCGAGATCATGACCTGAGCTGGGATCTTGTGAAGTCAAGAGCTGGACGCTTAACCCACTGAGCCACCCGGGTGCCCCTAAGTTGGCTATTTTTAAGAAACTGCAGGCACAAGAAACTCTGGAAACTCAGGGCAAGTAATCTTTTCGTAAGAGACAGGTACATTTATAAGAAAAATCTCCTTTTGTAAAGGAGTCTTCCTGGCTATATCAGGAAAAGGAGGAAACTGTATGGTTTCTTAACCTCCACAAACTGTTACCAAATGAGAAGGCCTGCAGTTAATTCTGCATTACAACCTTACTCTTATTTACTATGCTTTTCCTGGTAACCTCCCACAACCAACTCCCTATCCCCAACATCTTTTGTTGTTAGCTGAGGATGGTGTTTACAGTGATGACTTTGGCCATTTGGGAGAGTTACTCAGTTTTCCTGGGTCTCTCCCATGTATACAGAAGGTATACATATTATTGAATTTTACTTGTTTTTGTCCTGTTGATCTGTCTTACATCAACTTAATTACTACTCCAGCCAAAGAACCCAGACAAGAGGAAGGGAAAGCTCTTCCACGCCTGCAGATGGCTACCAGGAAGGACAAACTTCACGGACTTGATTTTGCTTGCACTGAGCTGCCCCACCTGAGTTCCTGGGATCTTTGACAGGAACCCGCAGAAGGTAGGAATTCTTACCATGTCTGGCTCCCAGTTCTCCACCTGTAGAGTCTGATGAAAGCAAGAGTGGGGAGGGAACATTTCCTTTTCTGAATATAGATGAGCACAAAAAGTATTTGTGGAACCAGTTTCTTTGATATAGTGACCGTGTGAAAGAATTGAGTGTGGGTGACCAGTGAAAGAACTCACCCAATGCAGAACAAAGGAGATCGAAGTTGATTGATACACTGCAAGGGAGCGGTGGGCTGGACAGCAAAGGAGAGACTGTCTGCCACGAGACAGTGATGGGAGGCAGCAGTTAAAGGGGGGAGGTGAGGAGGTATGGGAACATACGGAATTTTCCTTATTTGGTGACTGTGCCCGGTTGCAAGTAGCCTATTGGTCAGCTAGGACGTACAGGTATTTTGAGGTAGGTTGCCTAATTAATGAGCCTGTTTGCATTCAGCCTGGTGGTCACTGTGGGCCCTTTTACCTCTCTCAGGTTTGTATTACTCAAGCCTATTTCCTTAGAGTGGCCTCTACACTGGTAATGAATACTCTTGTTTTGTTATTGATCCTTTCCATCCCAGGGATAGTCACTATATTTTTCTTTGTCTCTGTCTATTGTGTCATTTGTTAGCTTATTCTGTGTCCTGAGAGTGTGGCTGTGACTTTGGGGCCACTGAGAGTATTCTGTCTGGTCTCTCAACCCAAAAGTGAACCCTACTGGGGTGCATTTTGGTGGCCAGTTGAATAGACAGGAATTCTGAGACACAAAGTCACAAGCAGGGTTCTCTTTGTCCAAACGTGTTAGCTCTCAGCGGAGTTCGTGATAGGACCTCCTGGTCCATAAGGGGCTTTTGTCATCTCACCTCTGTTGTCTTTTTAGTGCTAGGAAAAAGTCCCATTACAGTAGCAACTGCCTGCTATCACAAATTAGTGAGTCTGTGTCAGGAGGGATCTCATGCTCTTGTGGGAAACGGGAAATACTACTTTCACCATAACATTCTTAGCATCTGTAAAAATGAAGGCCTTTGCAGTCTTAGACTGCCTTTTGGGAGCAAGCTTTCTGGGATCTTGTGAGGTCCACATTTTTTTTTTTTTTTTTCGCAGTCTTGTGGAATGACTTTTTCATTTTAGTTAAGCCATAAAAGTCTTATCCGTTGGAGGTGCTATTAAGATTAATAGTACCTATTTATCAAGGGCCAGATGATGCATCTGTTGAATTAGGCAAACTTCTATATTTGAATTTTTTTTTAAAAGAGAGCTCTGTTCCTAAATAATAGCTTATTGATACCCATGGAATGACCAAATTAAAAAGTGGACACAAAGGTATAATAGGCTTAAAGACTTCCTTCACAAGACGAAGGAACAGAAATTAGACTTAAGACAAAAATTAATATTCACATCCAATGTAAATTCTCTTCCCCAAAACCTGACTCCATCTGCCCATTTTTAACTTCCCCTTCCTTACAAGAATTTTAAGGAGCACTCTGGCCTAATCTCTAGGCCCAAAGTATAGAGGTTACTCATGTAAATGCTGAAAGTCAGAAAGTAAAGTTAGCAGAAGCATCTAGGACAGGCAGTAGGACTAACTTTGCTATTTTCTACTGCTCGTACTTTCCAGGGCTCTGAAATCAGCCAGCTTCAGACCTTCCTATGTAATCTCTTTTGTGGGGCAATCCTAAACCCCTGAACAGCAACATATCTTTGAAATTATAAAGCCCTTCTCCCTCCACTTTCAGAATATCTTTCCAAATTTAGAGAGGATTTAGAAAGATTAGTGTCCATTCACAACCCACCTCACAGAGAAAACAGATGGTCAAAATTCCTCCTAGACCCTCCTGAAAATGAACAGCTGAAAGCTAGCATTCAGGTGCTGATAAAAGCCAAGGTTGAATTGTATACATAGAAAGAAGGCTCTTGTTAAAACACTTTATAGAGACTTTTACAAAAGCATAATTTTTCTTAGTAACATATAATGTATTATTTTCCCCAGGAGTACATGTCTGTGAATCATCAGGCTTACACAATTCACAGCACTCACCATACCACATGCCCTCCCCTGTATCCATCACCCAGCCACTCTCTCCCTACTCCCCAGTCTCCCCTCCAGCAACCCTCAGTTTGTTCCCTGACATTAAGAGTCTCTTATGGTTTATCTTCCTCCCCAGTCCCATCTTGTTTCATATTTTCCCTCCTTACCCCCCACAAACCCTCACCCTGCCTCTCAAATTCCTCATATCAGAGAGATCATATGATAATTATTTTGATTCCCACCTTAGTTGGAAATGTCCTTGATGTAAAGAAGCAAGTTTACCTGGAAAGATAGGTCAGTCCCTTGATATCCAGGCTTTTTAGTTTTTTTTTTAGGAGTATTGGAAACAACTGTTTTTGTCTTGAAGCTCTATCCAAAACCAGAAATGTGACTCTTAGAAGCTCTTTACCAATTCCCAGACCTCTTGTATTCATCTCAAAACACTTGCAGATACTGGGACATTGGAAATGGAATTTTCCTGCACTTCAAAAAAAGAAGGAATTATATAAATTACCCTAGACCTCCCATAATATGCAAATGTGCCCCCAAAATTCCACCTCCAGAGAAAACTTGGATGCTTTCTCTGTGCCTTGGGTGATATAGATTTTCTACACTCTTCTCTAGGACCAGACAGCCACTCTTTGAAATGCAAACTTTAGGGAGAGATTTCTCATTAGTAGGGTTAAAAAAAAAAAAGAAAAGAAAAAAAAAGAGAGAGAGATAGTATTTAGAAATTGGGCAAATGAAAAATCTTCTCCACAAATATTGGTAGCTGTGAGGTCTATGTTTGTGTCTGTCTGTACATTTATGAGCATCTATAAATGTCTGTTGTACATGTGTGGTATTTTCTACCTCCAGATGGTATTACCAAAATTAATTTGTGAACGACCTTTATTTGGCTTAGACAGGGGTGCCTGGGTGGCCCATGTGTTAAACGTCCAACTCTTGTTTTTGGCTTGGGTCAGACCACACGGCGCTGAGATTGAGCCCAGAGATGGGCTCTGCACTCAGCCTGGAGTCTGCTTAAGATTCTCTTTCCCTCTCCCTCATCCTTCATGCTTATGATGGATCATGCTTATGAGCTCTCTCTCTCTTGTTCAAATAAATAAATAATTTTTTTAAAAGATTTTATTTATTTATTTGACAGACAGAGATCACAAGTAGGCAGAGCAGCAGGCAGAGAGAGAGGAGGAAGCAGGCTCCCTGCTGAGCAGAGAGCCCGATGTGGGGCTTGATCCCAGGACCCTGGGACCATGACCTGAGCCGAAGGCAGAGGCTTAACCAGCTGAGCCACCCAGGTGCCCCAATAAATAAATATTTAAAAAAAATAAACAGTTGGTTTAAGAAAACTAGTGCTTATATATTTAATATTCATAGAAATTCTGAAAAAAATGTAACTCAGTAAAGAAACTAAACCAAATGATTTTCAGGTTCATCTGGTCTAGGATAATCTTTGGTAAATAAAAGCTACTTGAAATGTATTGGTTTAATTAAAATAGACATGTTTTCAGAGTTATCAACATTAAGTGTGATGCAGATAGACAACTACATGGGTTTATTGATCAAATTCATACTATCTCTGTTACAAAATTTGTCAGCAAGACATGAATTTCTCATAACTAATCTGAACATAATTATTAAGAACATGTGAATTAAATAGATATAAGTAAGATTAAGGTTTGTGAATGAACTTTTCAGTAATATTTTTGTCTACCAAAATAGTTTCCCCAGATCTTTTTGGCAGCTTAAAACCTTAGAGTTTTATGTTAAATTAGATGATGGAAATTCATGAAATAGATCATTTTTAACTAAGATAAAATACTGAAACATTAATTACTGAGTATAAGTTTATCTACTTTATCTTCTTACTACAAAGAAACTAAAGATGTTTGTTTTGGGTTTGTTAGTAAACATGCCTTGTGCCACACTGAAAGATTGTACTATTAAAAGGGGGTACGTGCTTCTAGGAAGTATCAAATGTATTCATAAATTTGCCCATCTAAAGAATGCTGGTATAACTAGCAATTTATAATTTCTTATTTCTTAGTTTTTACTAGAAATTAAAACTTCTTATGGTTGAGAATTCTAAAATATGTAATTAAAACTGCTAGAAATAAAGAGGGACACATTTCTATATGCAAAGATAATAAGATGTGTACTTTTAGTAAGAAAAAGTATAAGGAATGGAGTTGCATTTTTGTTGAAGGAAAAGAAAGTACTTTTGTCCTAAAGCAAACTGATTATCTCTGAATGGGAAAGAGAACTAGGGACAAACTAGAACAGACATAGAAAGTTGTGGGCTTACAAAAAAGGAATATTGGAAAAGGAATTTTATGTGTGATCAAGAAGGATAAGATTAAATTAATTTGATATAAGGGCTTTAAAAATAAGCTTTAATATCAATAATGTACTTATAATAAAACTGGAACTTAGATTATTGGTTTGCTCCTGATAAGAGATTGTAAAGGGTCTTTCCTTACCTTTTGGGTATGGCCTAGAATGAAGAATTTATATTTTATCAAAATTATTTCCTGTGTTCTATGTTGTTTTCATCTGGTTTTTGATTACATTGAAGTACACCTAGGCTTCTCAATATTAAAAGAGCTAAGCTTTTTTCAGAACTATGTAATCTTCTACCTTCGCCTTTGAAGTTTTGTCACTTAAGCAGATAACTAAGTATTTCACAGGGACCTATGATCCTATTTAGTCAATTGTCCAAACATTTTGTTATTTTTTACCAAGTTTCCAAAATCAAATTCTTTTAGAAAAAAGTTGTTAAATTTTTCATTTTAATTCCAGTATAGTTAACACAGAGTATTTTATTAGTTTCAGGTGTACAATATAGTGATTCAACAATTCTGTACATTACTTGGTGCTCATCATGATAAGTGCACTCTTTAATCCTCTTCACTTATTTCACACACACACCCCTCACTGACCTCCTCTCTGGTAGCCACCTATAATTAAGAGTCTGTTTCTTGTTTTGTCTCTCTTTTCCTTTTATTTTGCTTATTTTTTGTTTCTTAAATTCCACATTTCAGTGGAATCATATGGTATTTGTCTTTCTCTGTCTGACTTCACTTAGCATTATACTCCCTAGCTCCATCCATGTTGCAAATGGTAATATTTCATTTTTTATGGCTGAATAATATTCCATTGCACGTGTGTGTGTGTGTGTGTGTGTGTGTGTGTGTGTGTGTGTAATATAAGACCTCTTTTTCATCCATTCCTCTATTGATGGACACTTGGGCTACTTTCATAATTTGGCAATTACAAATAATGCTACAATAAACATAGGGGTGCATATACCTTTTCAAATGAGTGTTTTTGTATTCTTTCAGTAAATACCCAGTAGTGTAATTACTAGATAGTGGGGTAGTTCTATTTTAAATTGTTTGAGGAATCTCTGTACTCTTTTCTATAATGGCTGCACCAGATAGCATTCCCTCCAACAGAGCACAAGTGTTCCTTTTTCCCCCACATCCTTGCCAAGATTTATTATTTCCTTAAAATCAAATTCTTTTTTTATAGAATTTTTTAAAAAGATTTTATTTATTTATTTGAAAGACAGAGATCACAAGTAGGCAGAGAGGCAGACAGAGAGAGAGGAAGGGAAGCAGGTTCCCTGCTGAGCAGAGAGCCTGATGTAGGGCTCGATCCCAGGACCCTAGGATCATGACCTGAGCCGAAGGCAGAGGCTTTAACCCACTGAACCACCCAGGTGCCCCCAAAATCAAATTCTTAATGAGGTTATTTTTTTGACCCAGAAGAAATTTTGGGATATTTAAGAAGATCCCAAGAAGATCTTAAAAGATTTGTTAAATTAATTAGGCTTATTTGGTATATTAAATTACACGGGAAGCATTGTCATATAAGTGATGTTCAATCTTCTTAGATTATATTTGTGAAGATATATATTATTACTATAAGAATTCTAGAAAATGTATGAATTTTTTAAAAGTTTTTTTTATCTTGGTATAATGTTAGCACTTGTAATTCTAGTTAATATCTTAAAGTATGTGCCACAGAAATAATCAAATTTCCTTGTCAATTGTACCACAGTGAACTCTGATCTTTAATCATGGGCATTTTTAAGTCATTTTTAAGTCATTTATAGATACTTATTGTTTTACTCTGATAATTTAACAAGTGTGTTTTATCTTCCGAGATTTATGGAAATGACTTTTGACAAATAGAGGGTTCTGATAACCTGAATTCACAAAACTTTGGGTAAGGATTTCTGGAAGTAGGGGAAAGACTGGATTCAAGCAAAAAAAAGAATAACATGGGACTGAATGAACTGAGGAGGATTATAACTTTTATGATTTTTTTGTTTGAAACATTGCTTTTGTTAAAGTTTTAAAAGATTTATTTATTTATTTTAGAAAGAGAATGGGGGAGGGGCAGAGGGAGAGGGAGGGAGAATCTTAAGCAAGCTCCACGCTGAGTGTGGAGCCTGTCGTGGGTCTCTGTCTCACAACCCCAAGACCAAGATGCTTAACCATCTGAACCATCCAGGAGTCCCAGAAATATTTAAAATATTTAAAATATTTTTAAATATTTTAAAAATATTTAAAACATTTTTTTAAATGTTTTGTCTTTCCAGATTTAAGGAAATCTTTTCTCTTAAGTTAATTATAACTTACATCAATGTGAGAAAATACACCTTTGTGAATAAACTGAAACATTTATATTTTTCCTCCCACCCAATCCCTCCAGAATTCAGAAACTCTCAGTGAGCATTCTTGTATTTTCATGATAATATGTTCATTTGCATAAGTTCAATAATAATCTGTTCTCCTTGTAATGGGACACAATTATAAACATTGGTTATATTACCAAGGCTTTGATTAGAATGTCATATACGAGAGAGACATTCATAGACTCAGATATGAAAAAACAGCTTTAAGAAAATAACGTTGATTTTATGGAGCTAATAAAGCCAGTTGGAAAAACAGCCTGGCACCTTGTTTACAGTGTTTCCAGCAGCCTCACCAGATGAGTAAGGGAGGTCACTTGCTGGCAGATGCAGAAACCTTGGGATATTTTGGGAACCTTGAGAAAGGGAGTTCACCCAAATCTGTAGGTATTGCAGGTGAATCTGATGGCAAATCTTTGGCTTGACTTTCTGGCCTGGAGAGGCTTTTAAAAGTTCAATATGAAACTCCTTAAGAAAGGTTCCAACAGAGGAGATTTAAAAAGAGTCCCTATGGTCAAACACTATTCTTGCCACACTTATGTAAATGATCTGGCCAAGTTTATTGAAACTAGATTTATTTTGCAAAAACATTAGTCCCAATTTGGCTCTCTTTGTTGGAAGTGAGGGTGATTTTAGAGAGAAAAAATACTTTTCAGTATCATACCTTTGTGGATATTAGATTCTAGTTCTGATTGTGTTTGAGGGTTTGTTGTTTGCCTACAAACTGGACTGGATCCTAAATTATTCTGGTTTCCTCAAATATCTGGCTATGACTCCACAAATTAATGTTTCCAATTTTCTTGCATCCTTTTGATTTGGAATCATTGAGAACGAAAGCTGCTTTTTCTCCTGAAGTCCTACAAACTGAAGCTAGACAATTTTGATATAAACTTCAAAAAATTGCTAAAATGGCTAATGTTTAGACAGTGTTCATGCCTGTTGCCATGTGGGCCACTCAGGAAAATCACCAGCGACAATCAAACTGCAAACCAAGAAAATCATTCCGATTGCCACTGCCTGGCCTCACTTTATCTGAAGATGTTTTGATCCTGACATTTAGAAATCTTGACTGGCTCCCACCTAGGCTCAGAAACTACTATAATAATTAACCTTTGTTTTTCTTTTATTTCCATAAAAATGCCTCTTATTAATTAGCTGATTGCTTATACAATTCTTCCCTGACTTGGGAGTCCACTTGCAAGATCGCCTCCTGAAATGAGACACAGATATTAACCCAAACTGACATATTCTCAAGAAAGAGACTGGTTCAATGAGATATAGAGCAGTCTATCAATTTAGCTTTTGGATTTTGAAACTTTTTTAAAGTTTCAAAGATGAAACCGAAGGGAGACAAAATATACCAACCCAAATATGCCTCTGTGGCACACTGATTGATTATCTTAAACTGGTTATTTTTAAGAAACTGCCAACACAAGAGAAGCTCTGAACACCCAGAGGAGGTTACCTTCTTGTAAGAGATATTTATATTTAAAAGGGAAATTTCCTTCCTAAGGGTGTCTCCCTCTCTGTACCAGGAAGAGGAGGATATCTCTATCTAGAAACTCTTATCAGTGCAGAAGGCACGGACTTACATCTACATTACAACCTTACCCTTGTTTACTGTGCTTTTCCTGGTAACCTCCCATAACCGACTCCCCACCCCCAACACCTTCTTTGGCCTTTAGCTGAGTTTGGTGTTTAAAGTGATGCCTTTGGCCATTTGGGGGAGTTATTCAGCTTTTCTGGGTCTCTCCCATGTATACAGAAGGTATACATGTTATTAAACCTTTGTCTTATTTTCTTCTGTGAATCTTACATCAATTTGTTAGACCAGCCAAAGAACCTAGAAAGGGAGAAGGTAAAATTTTCTGCCCCTACAATCTATCTGTTCATCTATCTATCTAGATAGATGGAAACACAGATTGAAACTCAGAGAATATGTATCTTTTTGTAAACCATTTCTTCCTACTATATTTAACCCTAATACTCCAGTTTGTTTGAACTGTTAAAAGATAACGAGGCATATCTATAATATTTTTAAGTTTATTTGAGCAAAAATTGATTAGAATCAAGCAGTGCCACATTGGAAGTGGTTAGGGATGCTCCACTGAGAGAAGCAGCAAAAGATCTTCGTAGAGAAAGTGTGGAAGTGAAGTAAGGACATTATCTGATTGGCTATAACTTAAGTTTATTTAAGTTTAAATCTTAGGTTTAAAATTGCCTTCCTTGGAAAAACCTAGCTGGCTGGGTGTGATTGGTTGTCCTTTGGTTTTGATTTCTTAAGGTTGAAGTATTTACAGTCTCGGGTTTTGGTTTGCTTGTGTAGAATGCTAAGGTATTAAAACCACCTCAATCAATGGCCTCCTTATTTACTCAACGTAAGATTGCTAAGAACAGTTAGATCTGTTACATAACCACAGTGCAGTTATCCACTTCAGCATATTTAACACTGATATAATTATATCTCCTAATTTACCATCCACAGTAGATGAGAAAATTATTGGGTCAATTTTGTTAATTGACCCAATAATGTATTTTATAGCAATTTTTTCCCCTTCAATACAGGATTCAATCTAGGATCAGGTATTATATTTAGTTGTCATATCTTTCTAGTCTCTATTTTTTTAAGATCTCTCCCATGTGCATATGAAGTACACATGTTAATATACATCTGTTTATTTTTCTTGTGTTAATCTATCTTTTATTATAGAGGGATCTTAGCCAAAAGCCCTGAAAGGTAAAGGGAAAATTGTTTCCCTCTCTACAGGAAAAGAAACCATAAGACACTGCAAATCCTTTCCTTTTCATCAAAAATTTCCCTCTTGGGGCACCTGGGTAGTGCAGGCAATTAAGCAGCTGACTCTTGGCTTTAGCCAGGTTATGATCTCAGGTCATCAGATCAAGCCCCACATCAGGCTCCACACTCAATGTGGGATCAGCTTGGGAATCTCTCTTCCTCTCTCTCTGCTGTTCCTGTTCATGCTCTCCCTCTCTCTAAAATAAATAAATAAATCTTTAAAAAATTTCCCTCTAGATTTAGCATTTATTAATGATCTGTACCTGCACCAATCTTTACTGTTTGGGTTGAAAAATGAAGATTTTCCCATTCAATTTTCATTGAATTTCAATTTCCCATTTTCATATTAACAAGTCAGCACTTTCTCACACCTGCAGTGCATGAAATTGTGCTTTTCTCACCCACCCTCATTAACATTTACTGTTTTTTGCCTAACTTTGTAGGTTAGAAAGTACATCATAACTTTTGTGTTTCTAGATAATTAATAAGGTAATTTTAACTCTGTTTATTAAATTATCTATTCATATTATATCTACTTTTATCAAGAGCTTTGTGTTTTATATGTCTGCATGAGATATATATTTTTTAATGCTGTTAATCCATTCTCATATTTGTGACAGTTATTTTTGTATACTTTGTTATTTGCATTTCAATTTTGTTTATACTTTTACCATATATCTAAATATTTTTTATATTGGGGCAGCTGGATGGCTCAGTCAATTAAACATCCCATTCTTGATTTTGGCTCGGCTCGTGATCTCAGGGTCATGAGATCCAGCCCTGCATCTGACTCTGCTCTGGGTGTGGAACCTGCTTGGGATTCTCTCTTTCCTTCTCCCTCTGCACCCTTTCCCCAATTTATGGGTTCTCTCTATCACAAATAAATAAATAAATTGATTAATTAATTAATATTTTTGGTATTGAGTCAAATGTATCCATGTTTTCCTTTATGATTTTTTCCTTTATATAATAATTAGAAAGTCTATTTCATACAGTACATAATAAATTACATAATCAATTTTTTAGTGTTGATTATATTCATGCTGCTCATATTGAAATGGACTTCGTGTGTCTGTGTGTGTGGAAAAGAAGAGATAAAGAATTATAGTGATTTGTTCCAAAGATAATTTCATAATAGTAACAATTATGAATATTGAAACTGTTAGTGAAAAAGATTGTATGTGTGTTAATAAGAACTCTTTTAACACCAGGATCATTCACAACTTTTTCCTTAAGGTCAAGTGTAGTTAAAAGGTACGTGGAATTTAAGAAACAAACCAGAGGATCATAGGGAAAGGGAGGAAATAATAAAATAAGATGAAGTCAGAGGAGACAAACCATAAGAGACTCTTAACTATAGGACACAAACTAAGGGTTGCTTGAGGGGCGGTGACTGGGGGGATGGGCATTAAAGATGGCACATGATGTGATGTAATGAACAGTGGATGTTCTATGCAACTGATGAATAACTGAACTTCACATCTGAATCTAATGATATACTATATGTTAACTAACTGAATTTAAGTAAAATAAGTTTTTTAAAACGGTAATAAGACAACATGAAGCCAGAGATTAGTTGCTGTTATTTATTTTTGCAAAAGACCAAATGAGGTAAAGATGCCCTCTAGTGGAAGGTTAGGCCCTCTCTACAATCAAACTGAAAGCATAAAAAATTCTGCTATCCATCATTTTATGAAATGCTCTACACATGTAATTGAGATGTGGGGTTTGGGCTTTCTTTTTGAGCAATAGAATCAGTAACAGAAAAAGAAATTAATTCTCTTACATAAGAAACTGTATTCCCATTCATATGTTCTTCCTGGATGGATTTTATTTATCTTAATTACTTCTACAGAGCATTATCCTATAAACAGGAAAAACCAAACTGCCACAGTGTTTTCTTTTTTGAAAAAAGAATTGGTCATTCTTTTTTGACAAGTATATCTACTCTTATAAGTTTATACAAATAAATATTGACCCGTTCAGTAGATAATCTGAGTGTATTATCAGAATTTGCTTTAATATTATGAAGGAAATTGTTTTAATATTATGAAAGTAAATAGTTTGTAAAGTTATCAAAAGAGCTAATGATAAATATTAGAAAAGGAAGATGTTGACAGAAATGCTTATTATATGATTTTCAGTGTTGATGTGGTTGAAAAAGAGGTAAGAGGATAAAGGAACTGGGTTGTAGACTTAATTTTGTGGTCTTAAAAAAGAAAAACAATTGAAATCCATCTGGACAAAAAAAATCATCTTAACTTCCCTCTCACACCATCGAGAAAAATTGATTCCAAGTGGATTGCAGATCTAAATGTGAAAAATAGAATAGTAAAGCTTATAGAAGAAAACATAGTCATCTTCAGCATAGCAAATATTTCTCAAACTGTACACAAATAGCACTAACTATGAAGGAAAATGTTGATAATTGTACTAAATGAAAATTAAGAACTTCTTTAAGTACAAACCACTACTAAGGGGAGTGAAAAGGCAAATCACACTGGTAGATGACATTTGCTTTACATGTATTCAATAAAGGGGGGATATGTAAGGAATTCTTATAAATCAATAAGAAAAAGAACATAGAAAAATGACAACAAGTTAATAGGGACTTTTCAAAAAAAATTCTAGTGACCAATAAACTTATGAAAAATGTGTTCAACTTCCTTAGTCATCAGGGAAAGTAAACTTAAACACAGTGTGATAGATAGCACCATAACCAGGAAGAACTGTGCTGGTAAGTGTGGGACAATGGGCTTTCTGGAGGGGGAAAAAAAGTGTGGTGTGTATATCACAAACTGACAAAGAATTTTTAAAAATTCAACATAATAGGTATTCTGTATGCTAAATTCCATATAGCCAACTGATTTTTATTGAACGCTTTTATTGATTTTCGCTGAACTCTAGTATCCATATCTGTTTGTAATTCAACCATGCTTTGATAATTTTTTAGCTATTCACAACATATCAGCTACAAATATGACACTTTTGAGTTTAAACTGCATTACTAACATTTCCCCATCACTTTCTTATGTCTATATAAATCAACAATATAATAAATCAAGCCCTGATAAGTAGCATTTCTCATTTTCTATGGTGTGAACATTCCACCGTAGTCAATTTCATATTACTCACAAAAAACGGCTGAAGACATGCATGGTGGTGTACCATTATATAGGATTTCTACCATGCAAACACAACTGATGTAAATAACCTTAATAGCATTGATGATAGTCAGATGTAGTGAAAGAGGAAATAATGAAATCTGAATACTTATTACCTTTGTTTTATTTATAACTTACTTAAATTTATATATAATTTAATTTTTAATAATGCTTGTGTTTAACAATGCTTGTGTTTAATAATGTTTGTGTTTAACAACAAAATTATTGAAAATTTAACCACTGGCTAACTGGTTATGAGCCAACTCTAGCATACTCTTCAACTTACCAGAAGAAAAAAGATAGTCAATACCAAGGGAGGCCCTATGACCTGATAATTCAGTTCCTAGATATGCAACAGGAATGCACACAAATATTCACCAAAGATATGTACAAGAATGTTCACAGCAGCACTGTTCATAATAGCCCTCAGCTAAAAGCCTATCAATAATAGGATAAATAAATCACATTGTATTCAGTGATAATAAACCAACTATTTTTACATGTACCAATATGGATGAATCTCATAAATGTAAAGTTGAGTGAAAGAAGCCAGACCCAAGGTATAGATACTATATGTTTACATTTATATAGGGCTCAGAAATAGGCAAAATTGATCTACAATTGATCTAACACAAGTAGAGTGAATACCTCTTGGGGTTAGGGTTCAAGGGGGGCACCTAGTGTCCTGGTTATGTTCTTTTTCTTAACCTAATCTTTTTTTTTTTTTTTTTTAAGTAATCTGTACCCTTGAACTCAGAGTCCCAAGATCAAAAAGCCCTTGTTCTACCAACTGAGCCAGTCAAGCATCTCATGTTCTTTTTCTTATCAGGAATTGTTTATACAGATGTGTCCAGTTTGTGAACATGCATCAAACTATAGAACTTGAGACCTGTGTGCTTTTCCATGGTTGTTGAATTTTAGTAAACTGTTTACTTTAAAAAACTTTTATTTTATTTTTTAAAAGATTTTATTTACTTAACACAGAGAGAGAGGACAAGCAGGGGGAACAGCAGGCAGAGGGAGAGTGAGAAGCAGGCTCCCCGCTGAGCAGGGAGCCCCGTGTGGGGCTCAATCCTAGGACCCTGGGATCATGACCTGAGCTGAAGGCAGATGCTTCATGTGTCCACTTTAAAACATTTTCAAATGTGATCTCTCAATTTCAAAAAAATACAATTGACCTAATTGGTAATTCCAAGGTAAAAATAAATTGGTTGATTTAATTATATCTGAAGGAGCAGGGGAGTAGAAACCAGAAGGTTAGGTAATGGAGTCCCATTATCTAACCATGAGACTATGTGAAAGGGATTTTATTCCTTTTTTGACTCATCCTTTCTGCTACAAAATAGTAGTATTGGTGAATTACGCAAACCAGAATATGATTGAAAGAAAAAGCTTATCAAATATCTGTATTAAACTTAAAAATATCTAAATACTTTATGAAGCTAAATTATGTCAAAGAGTGCTATATCCGAAAAAAGTCGATGTTTTCCCTAAAAATATAGCTTTAATGATAAGAGTGAGGTAGCTAGTTAAAAAGTTTTCAAAGACATAAAAACCTTATACATCTTTCCCTTTGGCCTGGATCCAGAGAGGGAAAACAGCTGCAGGCCAATAAAATGAAAAGGAGAGGAGAGCCTATGGGTAAATGGTTAAATGGATATTGGAAATGGAGTGAAGGTTCCATAAGCTGTAAACGCAGGGGAAGGCAAGCAGCAGCTTTCTGCTGAGTGGAAGTTAATTTAACAGCATATGTTGCAGATAAAAATATTTTACAGAGATTATTAATTCCTATAGGTTTATACCTACATTTTCAAATTAGTATCACATTACTTTTGAAGGCTTTCTCCTCCCATAGATAGCATATCAAAATATTATATAAAACAAGACATTTGATTCTGTTGTTACCCCCAAGACCTGCTAGAAGTTTTACTGCTACAGCACATTTCACATTTCATAAATTTTTATGCCCACTTTGACCTAGACTTGCCTTTTTGTGTGAGTTACTTAGAAGAACTTGGGTTAAGAATATGTGATATGTAGGGGCGCCTGAGTGGCTCAGTGGGCTAAGCCTCTGCCTTTGACTCAGGTCATGATCTCAGGGTCCTAGGATCAAGCCCCACATTGGGCTCTCTGCTCAGCAGGGGGTCTGCCTCCCCCCCCCCCACACACCCCAACCCGCCTGCCCCTCTGCCTACTTGTGATCTCTTTCCCTTTCTGTCAGATAGGTAAATAAAATCTTTGAAAAAAAAAAAAGAATATGTGATATGTATAAAAGAGTATTTGTTGTAGAGGGACATGGTGGAAAGAGATCCTGTCTTGAAGATACCTGTGAGCCTTACATTTTGGTGAAGGGTGAGCACCACTGAGTACCAGTTTGACAATAATCCTACACATCTCCTCTGAAAAGATCTCGGGATTTTAATCAACAGTCAAAGACCTTGGAATTCTTTCAGACATTTGGCTCTGCACACGTAACCAAGTTCATGTGAACAAGAGGCTCAGATCAAGGAACAACCAGATACAGACATCGTCTGGGTAAGTCAAACAAGGTGTATGTATCTAGAAGGCAGCATGAAGTCAAAGCAGGTACGGTATACAGTGGAGAGGTTGGCTCTCATTTCCTATGAACAGACAGAAGTGCCTTCAGAAAGGCCACACCAACGGACACACAGTTGAGGATGGTCAGTCTGAGCGAAAGAAGTTCACATCATACCTTTCCAAGCTCAACTGCCATTTCAGACCTAGTCTTGCACACATGGTGCTGAAGTAGTCTGGGACGTGGTCTTGCTTGGGAACCTGCTGGAGACAACTGTACCGTGGCCAGGGATATCTCACTTATCCCAGAGTCATATGGCACAAACCAGGCTTGCAGGTGTTGAGTACCTGCTACTTGTGCTCCTCGATAAATTTTGCATTCATTACTCTAACCTCTCCAAACTAAAACAGCTTGGGCCAGATAGAATCCTGATTTCCATGCTGGGGAGCAGAGTAAGAATCCATTACCCTGATGGACTGGGCATCATGGTAATGCACCAATGGACCAGCCCTAAGGAGCCTAGTCTACAAGTCCTGACTTACTTAGGTTGACAAGGAATCGTAAGACTGAAGGAGGAAAAAAAAGACTATAAAATATCTGCCCCAGCTACAGACTGTTGCATTATGTAGTCACTAGCTCTTATAAGATAGCTTTTCTACATCATTATTTTCCACATGGTTTTATTTAACTTTGTTCATTTGTTTTTGCCTTCTAAACCTCTTCATTGAGCTATGAGGAAAATTCTATCTGGTCCTTCTTTCATCAGGTGAAATAACCATTTGGACATGTACTTCCTTTCAACCCAGTCAACCCAGTTTGATTTATTTATTTTTAAAGATTTTATTTATGAATTTGTCAGAGGGAGAGAGAGAGAGAGAGAGCAAGCACAAGCAGGGGTAGTGACAGGCAGAGGGAGAAGCAGGCTCCCCCCTGTGCAAGGAACCTGATGCAGGATTTGATCCTAGAACTCCAGGATCATGACCTGAGCCAACCAAACCACCCAGGAGTTCCTCAACCCCGTTTTAAATGATAGGATACGAAGTTGCAGTATCTCCATGCAATCCCAGCAATTTGGATTCATCATTGGATTCATCCATAATGTTTAAATTGGGGAAGAATTGCTAGATGTTACACATCTCTGCCTAAAGCTTAGCCTACCTCAACTACTTTTTTGTGCTGAAACTCTTACTTATCTTGGATCATTCTGCTAAGGCAGAGAGCTGATTAGAATCCCGAGCCAGCCTCAAACCCTGACTTTACCACCTTCTAGCTTTGTAATCTTTGTTAGGTCCCATAGACCTTGAGCTTTGCTTTCCTCATCAGAAAGGCGGGATTAAATCTACCTCATGGATTAGTAGTGACAGTTAAGATAATGTTTGCAACCTTGACTTGAACAGGGCTTGACACATAGTCTATGTTCAGTAAATATAAACTGAGTCTAAAATGACAGTTTGGTCTTCTGGAATATATAGTGTATGCCAAAATTCTTTATCATCTGCAATTTTTACTGCCACGGTTGGGTTTTACTGAAAACCTCTACATTTCAGCAATAAATTAATTGCCAGGATTTTAGAGGATGAGTTTGTTATGTTCTGAACAAAAATAAAAATGCTTGTAGCTAAAACTATTTCCTTGTTTGTGAACCTAGGCTTGTGACTACATGCCAAGCAACTAAAAAATACATATTATATTCTGGGCCACCACTTACTTTCTTGGAAGCAACTTGAGAAAGTTAATGAATGTATCCAAGAGTATGCTGAACTCAAGCAAATTTTCACTGAGGTGTTGCTTGCTCACTTTGTTAGATGGATTAAAGGTTATGGGAGAGGGGCATAGTTGACAGTGTGGCTGATGGACTAGGAAACAGTGAGCCTGCACGATAACACAGGCAAGGAAAATCACTCCACATAGGGATTAAGATTTTAATTGGTTTCTCAAGGCACTCGCAGACTCTATTCAGGAACTAATTCTGAATTTATAGGAATAGTGGAGGAGTGCAGCCATGACCATTTAGGGCTTTCTATTTTACATTTATAAATATTAATTGAACACATTACCACTGTTCTAAAAATGGTCTAATAAATATTTACCAAGATTAGCTGGCTATTAGACTTCTTAACTTAGTGCTTCCAACTGTGTTAATTTTGGCAATGAACGTGCAAATTACTAAGCTCGTTTAAGGATTCTAAACTTGGAAGGGACAGAGATGGGGAAATGGATGTTTGAAAATTAGCAAGAAAGGGACAGGACGGTTGCGGGCCATGGCTCAACTCTCCACATCTAGTCCCGCCCAGTCTCCATGAGGTCATGTAATCAAGGTTCACCTGACTTGGGGCACCGGACCTGAACTTCTGAGCTAACTGAGGCAAGGAAGAAGGGACTGTGGAAAGTTGTACAGGTGTTGTCTAGTCGAGTGTCCAGGGGAGCGGGGACCACAATGCTAGCAGCAATAGATAAGACAATGATGTCTGTGTGGGCTTGACTGGGCGAGCTGGCTCTGCGGTGTGATGTTGGGTGGTGTTCCTGGCTGCATGGCCCGAGTCTGTTCCTTCACTTTCCTTTGTCTTCTGGGGCCTATCAAACACATGTTCACAAATTCCTTTCTGCCAAATAAGCCAGAGTCAGTGTCTCTTGTTTGTAATTAGGAATTTTATACAATGGAACAATTAATTCAATTTTTGTTTAAAAGCTATGTTTGGTTGTTGAAATTTTCATGGTTTGGATTTGGTGTGGCCAGCTTAAGACTTCCCTGATAAATTATAAGCTCCCTTATAAATCAAGTGGAAAAGTAGAAAATATGAAGAGAATCCATACAGGTTAGGTTTCTTCATTTTTTTCTCCTTATTGTCAAAGTAATACATCATTCGAATATTTTAAAACCATTTTTTTAACAGAGGAATAATTATCTAATAATTATTTTAACGCACTGTTATAGGTTCAAAGAAAATGCAAGGGTCGAGGTGGAATGGCTAATGCAAAGGGCACACACCACTAGTGTGCTGGATCTCTTGGTACACTATGGTGCTCATAAGAAGCTGGCTAGAGAGTGCATGTTTCCTAATACCTGGACAAATAGTGTAGCCCAGTGAGAAAGACAAGGGAGACTTTTTCTTTCTTTTAACACTCATGCCAATCAGTAAATGTTTATTTTAAGCAAAACTTTGTGCTAGCAATCTGGAAAAACTCAAAGAATTATAAGTCACCTGAATGCCCTTGAAGGAAACACATTTATTCATTCATTTTTCAAATGTTTATTACATGCTACTATATTAGATACAATGGATACAAAGGTATACAAGGTGCAGCCCTTGTCCCCTGAGGCTTATGGTTCATAAGTACTATGGCTCCCATGACTAGACACCTGTGTGGCCTGGTGATACACAGGAGCCTATTAGATATTTATTTACTTACTAGGTTATTTATATTTGGCTAACATTTTTTAGACATGTACAACCAATTACCATAGCCTATTTTTTTAATTGATATTCATTGCTGCATCTCAAGTTTGCAGATTTACGCAGTATATAATCAGCAAGTTACGAATAAATTCAGATTATACATGTATGTTCCCAAAGGTACATGTATAAATACATTAACTACAAGCATGGATCTAAAATATGATTAACCTCAAGGGGAACCTGGGTGGCTCAGTTGGTTAAGTCTCTGATTCTTGATTTCAGCTCAGGTCATGGCCTCAGGGTTGTGAGGGTGAGCTAGGAATGAGGAGGGAGGCTCCTCTTCTCCCTCCGCTCCTCTCCCCACCCACTGCCCCTGCTCACACACATGCATGTTCTCTCTCTCTCTGAAAAAATAAGATTATGACTAACCTCTTTTTAAAATGCAGAAATTTAAAATTATACTTTCGTTTTAAATGAAGACATTATATACTTCAAAAATCAAATTTGGCTTATATCAGAGATGGGTGACAGCTACAGGATTGTACTCTTCAATGCCAATTTACCTAATTTTTTTTGTAATAGCAATGACATTAAAAGGAAATTACCCCCGCATTATAATTGCCAATCTAGCATTGAAGAAAGTTTTGCAAAAAGGTAATGCAACCTTTGAAAGACTTCAAACTCTAAATTAAAATCTGCTAGGCTCAGATTAAAATGGGAATGTTGCAGATGAAAACGAAAGATACAGTTGGTTTACTGGATAAAATCAAAAGTTGTTGACATTTCTTTGAATATTGATCTACTAAATTCTGTTTCTCTAAATATTTCTTTCTATTAGTTTTTCTTACTGGTACAAGTTATCTCAAACAGCTTACAAAGTTCTGCTTGGCAAAGCACTTCTATTTGCTGTAGAACAAAAACTGTTGTGTGGTGACTTAGCAGTGTAAGTATTTTTGCTATAAAATTGTATCACGGCAGACATCTAATGATTTTTCCACTAAAACAAAATAGTATGGTATTTTTATTCTATCAGCATTGTATTTAAAAAAATGATGTTAAACACAAAGAACTGTTATCTTATTTGGCCATAAGATACTGAGTTGGAAAAACCTACAGTTCTTTTGTGTTTCCCCTTTCCTCTTACACTACTGCCACACTCATAACACTTCTGATACTTCTGGTCATCAAATCTGTGGAGGGTCCTCCATACCAAGGAATTCTTCAGGACACCTGCTGGGTATCCTATAATTTAACTCAATTCTGACACTATATACCTGGAGGCAATGTCGGAAGATAGTGTCAGATCCCACAGGTTAAAGGCTCAGTCCCACAAGACTGCTCTCACCTCACTTCAGACGTCAGTCTTGAGTAGAAGGTCCTCAGCTTAACCACAATTTCTGTCTGAGGTGGCTACAAATCAGTGGTTCCCACCACCCATTCCCTGGATTTACAGAGCCAAGCAGCTCACAGAATTCAGGGAAATGTTTACTTAAGTTACTAATTTATTAAAGGATATGATTGAGGATACAGATAAACATCCATATGAAAAGATACATAGGGTGAAGTCTGGCAGGGTTCTGTGCACAGGAGCTTCTGTCCCCAGTATGTGGATATGTTGACCAACCTGGAAGCTCTCTGAAACCACAACTGCTGGGATTTTATAGAGGCTTCCCTCACATAGACAGATAATTTATTGACTCCATTTCCAGCCTTCTTCCCCTCTGGAGGATGCGGGTCAGTGAAGCCAAAGAATTCAAGCTTCTAGTAATGACTTAGTCTTTCTGATAACCACCCCCATCCAGGAACCAAAGAGAATCGCACCCAGAATCACCTCAATAGAACAAAAATGCTCCTAGAGCTCTTATCATTTAGGAATTTATGACAGTTTTAGGAGTCCTGTGTCAGAGACTGAGGATGAAGACCAAATATTTCTTCTTATACATCTGAGTGCTACAGATATAATTTAAATCTTGTGTTAAGAGAGAAAGCCTAGAAAGAGAATGCAGAATTTGAAGTTTAAAGGTCGAAGAGTCACAAAAGTGTTTTAGCAACTTGGAAAGAGATCGAAGGCACTTAAGTATCTTAAGATCGAAGTCAAAATCTGGGCTTTCCCTCTAGCTGGGTTTCATACCTTTGCTAAGTAACCTCCTTGAGCTTCAGCTCCTCCACCTGTCAGATGGGGATTACTACCCACTTCTCAGAATTGTGAAAATTAAATAGTGAGTGTAAGGTGTCTGGTGTGTCACATGGTAATTTAATAAATATCTGTTCTATATCTTCCTCTTCTCTAAGAGTTTAAGATCTAGCTGCGACTATAAGCTGTACACCCAGGAGGGGGTAAAGAAAAATCTAAGAGTTAAGCCACAACTCACATACACGGAGGTGGCTGGAGAAGATGATCTTTAATGTCCCTTCCAGCTCTAAACATCGATTATTCTATGACAGCTGTATGAGAGGTGTCACGGAGCAATGCATGACGGATCGGCAATTGGAAAGTGCAGACAGTAAGTGCTGTGAGGTCGAAGATGGGAGCATCTGCCCTGGGCTGGAATGGTTTTGGAAGACCATTAAAAAATTCTGAGCCGTCTGAGCTACAACAAAAGCCCAATTCAATTAGGAGAGCAACTGGCCAGAATCTGATTATAATACAAATGCAGGCCTAGCTGAGGAGAATAAGAAACATGAAATACTGTAAAGAAAGAAGAAAGGAAAATGCAGGGTCAGCAAATTGGTTTCTGAAACACACACAGAATATTAAGTAGCTATCATGTTTTTCATCCTTATAATAGTCTTTTAAGGTTGGCAAAGTATATCAGCCCTGCTGAGAATCTCCCAAGAGCGAGGAATTTGTTCGAAATGCGCTTGGTTACAAATAATAGAAAACCAGCCCAGCGTTGGCTTAAAAAAAAAAAAAAACCACACACATTTTTTTTTCTTAAATAGAAAGAACTCTAAAGGTGAATAGCCCAAGGTTGGAGCCACCTCATCGTGACATAGTCAAGACACAGATTCTTTCTAGTTCTCCGCATCAGCATCCGTAACGTAACGTGATGGTAATATACCCTTAGTTGCCTTCTGGTGGGTAAGGCATCACATTTGCATTCCCGACAGGAAGCAGACAGAAAGGCAAAGCAGCAAAGAGGGAGGGCAAAAGGGCATATCCATTGAGCCTGTGTTGCTTTATTAAGAAAGCTGATGTTTTCCTGGAAGATTGCCCAATAGACTTCCCCTTCTAACCTGCGGGCCGAAATTGTACCTCATGGTTGTTCTGAGTGGTGAGCATAGTGGGGAGATAGGGTTTGTCAGGCAGCCAACAGTATAGACAAAAGTATTGAAGCCTTAGGGAAAAAATGACTACCAGAGATAAAAGCAGGGTGCTGTTTTACTTAAACAGAAAAATTTACCCTATTTTTAAAAATAAATCAGACGTTTTAAAACTTTGTAATAATTGTAGATTCACGTGCATGTGTAAGACAACACAGAGAGATCACGTGGACCTTTAATCTGTCCCTGCAAAGGGTTACATCTGGCAAAACTGAAAGTACATTATCACAACTAGGATATTGACTTGGATATAATCAAAATACAAATCATTTCCATCACCACAAGGATCCTTCATGTTGTCCTTTTACAGCTGCACCTACTTCCCTCCTGCCCTTTCCTTCATTCTTAATTTCTAGCAACCACTCAACTGTTCTCCAGCTCTCTAATTTTGTCATTTCAAGAATGTTACATAAAAGGCATATAACCTTTTGGAAATGGCTTTTTCATTCAGCATAATTCTCTGGAGAATCTGGAGATTCAGGTTGTTGTTTTGTACAATAGTTTATTTCTGATTATTGCTGAATGGTATTTCATGGAGTGGATGTAACACAGTTTATTCACTTGTTGAAAAATATCTGGGTTGTTTTGGCTATTGCAAAAAGAAAAAAATGCTACTATCTACATTGGTGTATAGGTCTTTATGTAAACATAAGTTTTGATTTCATCAGGATAACTGCCTAGGAGTACAATAACTAGATGTATGGTAGTTGCATTTTTAATGCAAAAAAGTTGGTTAAGAAACTTCTAGGTTGTTTCCTAGAGTGGCTATACCATTTTGCATTCTCACCAGCCGTGTGTGAGTAATCAGGTTCTTTGCATCCTTGCCAACATATGGTATTATCACTATTTTTTATTTTAGCTATTCTGAGAGATGGATAGTAATATTTCATTGTGTTTTTAGTTTGCTTACTCCTGATGTTAAACATCTTCATATATGCCCTTTTTTTTAAAAAGATTATTTATTTATTTATTTGACAGAGAGAGAGATCACAAGTAGGCAGTAGGCAGAGAGGCAGGCAGAGAGAGAGAGGAGGAAGCAGGCTTCCCGCTGAGTGGAGAGCCCGATGCGGGGCTCAATCCCAGGACCCTGGGATGATGACCTGAGCTGAAGGCAGAGGCTTAACCCACTGAGCCATATCTGCTTTTTTGACTACTGGATATCCTCCTCAGTGAAATGTCTCTTCATGGTTTTTTGTTTTGTTTTGTTTTTTGCCCATTTACTAATTGGATTGTTTTTTCACTTATAAATATTGAGAGTTCTTTATTTTATTTTATTATTTGTAAAGGTTTTTTTTAAGATTTTATTTATTTATTTGACAGACAAAGATCACAAGTAGGCAAAGAGGCAGGCAGAGAGAGGGAGGAGGAAGCAGGCTCCCCGCGGAGTAGAGAGATGTGAGGCTCAATCCCAGGACCCTGGGATCATGACCTGAGCTGAAGGCAGAGACTTCAACCCACCGAGCCACCCAGGCGCCCCTAAAGTTTATTTTATTTTATTTTTTAAAGATTTTTTTATTTGTTTATTTGACAAACAAAAGATCACAAGTAGGCAGAGAGGCCGGCAGAGAGAGAGGAGGAAGCAGGCTCCCTGCCGAGCAGAGAGCCTGATGTGGGGCTTGATCCCAGGACCCTGGTATCATGACCTGAGCCAAAGGCAGAGGCTTTAACTCACTGAGCCACCCAGGCGCCCCTAAAGTTTATTTTTTAAAAACCATATCCAATGTGGGGCTTAAACCCATGACCCTGAGATCAAGAATTGCTGTCTTCCAACTGAGCCAACCAGGAGCTCCAAGGGTTCTTTATATGTTGAAGATCCTGGTCTTTGGTTGGATATGCTTTGAACATATTTTCTCCTTACTACGTTGAGTCTTCGAGTCCATGAAAAGAGTATGTCTCTTCGCTGATTTAGATCTTTGTTTTCTTTCTTTAGCATTTTGTACATCATCTCAGCATACAAGTTTTTGTGCACATTTTGTTAGATTTACCTATGTTTTCGTTTTTCATTTTTTTTTAGCAATTGTAAATAGTATTTTATTTTTAATTTTGGTGTGACATTTTCATTGTTAATATATATAAATACAGCTTTTTAAATTGTTAAACACTGTACAATACACTCATTAGTTTTTGATGTAGTGTTTCCACAATTCATTGTTTGCATATAACCCCCAGTGCTCATTGTAATACATGACCACCTTAATACCCATCACCAGGCTAACCTATCCCCCACACACTTCCCCTCTGAAACCCTCAGTTTGTTTTCTGGAGTCCATAGTCTCTCATGGTTTGTCTATCCTTCTGATTTCCCCAAATATAGCTGCTTTTTAAAAAAGATTTTTTTTTAAAGATTTATTTATTTTTGAGAGAGAGAGAAAGCACACATGTGTGCACACCCACATGTACTCACAAGTGTGAGTGGGAGGAGTGGTAGGGGGAGAGGGAAAGAGAATCCTCAAGCAGATTCCTTGCTGAATGTGGACCCTGAGATCATGATCTAAGCCAAAACCAAGAGTTGGACGCTTAACTGATTGAGCCACCCAGGACCCTCAGATACAGTTGATTTTTAATGTTTACCTGTGACCTGATGAACTCACTTCTTAGTTCTAGGAGGGATTTTTCTGTTTTGTTGTTTTCTAGATTCCTTGGGATTTTTCTATTTACACAATCTTGTCATTTGCATTTAAGGGCACTTTTATTTCTTCCTTTCCGATATGTTTACTTATTTCCTTTTCTTGCCTTATTGCGCTAAACAGACGTTTCAGCAATATATTGTACAGGAGTGGAAAGTGTGAACATGCTTGCCTTTTTTCCAGTCTTAGGGGAGGAAGCATTCAATCTTTTACCATTGAGTATAAAGTTACCTATTGGGTTTTTGTTGGTACTCTTTATCAAGTTGAACAAGTTCTGCTCTATTTCTATTTTACTAGGAATTTTTACCCTGAATGGTTGTTGAATTTTATTAAATGCTTCTGCATCAGTTGATATGATCATGTGATTTTCTTTTTTTAGCCTGTTAATATGGTGGATTACATTGACTTTCTAGTATTGAACCAGGTTTGTATCCATGGAATGAAGTCCACTTAGTCATGGTGTATAATTCTTTGTATGTATTGCTGAATTCTACTTGCTAATATTTTGTTAAAGATTTTTGCATCTATATTTATGATGGTATTGTTCTGTAGTTTAAATTTTCTTTTCCTTCCTTCCTTTTTACTTTCCTTCCTTTCTTTTTTGTATTGTCTTTGTATGGTTTTGGTATCAAGGTAATAAAATTTCAAAAGAAATTTTCAGAAAATGAATTGGAAAATGTCACGTTCTATTTTCTGAAAGAGATTTTGTAGAATTAATACTAGTTCTTCTTTAAACATCTAGTAGAATTCTCTAGTGAAATATCTGGAAGGTTTTTTCGGGGGAAGGTGGGATTTTTTCATTACAAATTCAATTTCCTTACTAATTATTGCATTATTCAGATCATCTACTAAATTTGGGATAAGTTGTGGTGGTTTGTGCTTTTTGAGGAACTGCACTATTTCATCTAAGTTTTCAAATTTGGTGTGTGGATTTGTTCATAGTGTTCCCTTATCAGTCTCTGACCCTGCCAGTTATCTAAGTCTTCAAGATATTAAAAAACATTATATAGATATGAGGAAGTGGTGATGCAACATGGGGGCTTAAGTGGGTAGGAGAAGAATCAATGAAACAAGATGGGATTGGGAGGGAGACCAACCATAAGTGACTCTTAATCTCACAAAACAAACTGAGGGTTGCTGGGGAGAGGGGGGTTGAGAGAAGGGGGATGGGGTTATGGACTTTGGGGAGGGTGTGTGCTTTGGTGAGTGCTGTGAAGTGTGTAAACCTGGCGATTCACAGACCTGTACCCTTGGGGATAAAAATATATGTTTATAAAAAATAAAAAATTTAAAAAAATTATATATATATAATCATCAGTTTTTAATTCCTTATAGAAAACACTCTCAGAGCCATCTTATTGGTCCAGTCTAGAGCCAAATTACTTGTTTGTTGGTTGGTTGTATATTTATTTATTTTTAAGAGAGAGAGCATAGGAGGGAAGGGACAGAGGGAGAGGGAGAGACAGAATCCCAAGCAGGCTCCACACTACGTGCCCAGCTCCACGACCCTTAGATCATGACTCAAGCAGAAATCAAAAGTTGGATGCCCAACTGACTGAGCCACCCAGGCACGCCTAGAGCCATTTTCCTGCATCCTCTGGGTAGCACAAAACTGTCACCTTGGGATTTTGCATAACTTCTTTCCTGTTTTTTGTCTTGTGCCTTCTTTTTTCTTGGTCTATACCTATCAGTAACTTCCTAGGAAGGGTACAACTGATAATATCTTTATTATACACTTGTATTTTATTGATAATTTTGGCTGAGAATACAATTCAAGTTTGGAAATAATTTTACTTCAGAGTTTTCAAAATATTTCTCCATTGCTTTTTTGTTTCTGGCATTGCTGTTGAAAGTTTGAAGCTATTCTGATCTCGATCCCCAGTATGTGTCTTGTTTTTTCCCCTTATGAGTTTCCAGGATCTTCCTTTGATCACCAGTGTTCTAAACCTCATGACAATGATATCTGGTATATACCTATTTATATCCATCTTGCTAAGAATATGTTAGATCCTTTCAACTTGTAAATTCATGTTGTTACATTTTGGAAAATATTTCTTGGATTAGTTTTTCAATAATAAATTTTATAGTAATTTGGGAGAATAATTGGGAGACATAGTCAACTAACTGAGAATTGTCCCAAAACAAATCAGCTACAGATACAGACATTTTAGAAAGTACTTTTTCCGACATCAAAATTTGCTTACATATACTCCAGTTACATCCTTAGAATCTTCCCTGAAACTCAACTTTAGATGTTAAAGGATGCCCACATAATAAAAGCAAGTTCATTTCTAAACAGTTTTGAAAGGCACATTTTCCCCATCATCTCCAGACTGGCTGGGCACTGCAAGTAGAGTTTTGCTTTCTTCTCCATTCTTGTTATCGGAGTGAAATGAGAAAACAGCATCAGCAATCTTTGAGATCACCTGAGAAGAAAAGGTGAGGAAGATTTCATCACGAAAGGGACAATGACATGGTAGCAATTACTGAAAAGAAGAATTAGAGGAAAAATGTCAGTTTCATATCTTCAGATTCTTAGTTCTTTTGGACCCGGCACATAAAAAGTTTTTTTTGTTGTTGAAATTTATTTTGGTGTTTCTAAATTTGTTCATTTCTGTCTTTTACTTTGTCCATCTTCTCTTTTATGGAACCTGGAAAATATGGCACTATAAAATATTTCTTCATCTATTACTGTAGTAGTAGTTCTCCTCCATCATTAACATCTTGAAGCTACATGTCATTCAATGATTACAACTCTCTCTCTCTTCTTTAAAGATTTTATTTATTTACTTGACACAGAGAGAAAGCACAACTAGGCAGAGCAGCAGGCAGAGGGAAAGGGAGAAGCAAGCTCCCTGTTGAGCAGGGAGCCTGATGTGGGGCTTGATCCCAGGATCCCAGACCCTGGATCATGTCCTGAGCCAAAGGCAGATGTTTAACTGACTGAGCCACCCAGGTGACCCACATCTTTTTAAAACTACAATAGGGGACCTAGGTGGCTCAGTCAGTTGAGCATCTGCTCTCGATTTTGGCTAGGGTAGTGATCTCAGAGTCATGGGATTGCCCTACATAGGGGTCCTCACTCAGCAGGGAATCTCCTCCTCTCCCTTTGCCCTCCCCCAACCTCCCCCGCAACTCTCTCATTCTCAAATAAATAAATCTTAAAAAAAAAAAAACTACAGTAAAACATTACAAATTCAATCAATACCAATTTTGGAATCTGTAAAAGTGATTTCTTGAGTATTATTGTAATTTTATTATTTTTTCTGTTTTATTTATTGTGCTTCAATGTGAGTTTTTTTGTATTTTTAAAACTTTTGTTGAAATAAAA
>NC_081558.1:133326202-133508964 GCF_022355385.1 Mustela nigripes | reverse complement strand
GCCAAGGTCAAACACACAGAATTTAAGTTTGTAAACACACACTAAAGCAAAGATTTGAATAAGGACAGAGATCCTGAACATAGGACTATGGGATAATAGAACTCATTTTTCTAAGATGAGATTTGAGGGTTAAGTAAGAAGTGCAAAACAAACTTCTCTCTGGTGAAATTTGCCCGTGTTACCTGTTCTGAGGCCAATCTTAGCAAGCTCATCCTAGGTTTGCAGCAGAGACATTTGACACCAAGCACTTACTTCTGACATCTGGAGATCTTATCAGGAGGGGAAAGACTATGAGGAGAGATATAGGTACTTTCTGTCACATAAGTATTTCATTTGTCAAAAGCCTGTGGCCTTGGGGTGCCTGGGTGGCTCAGTGGGTTAAATCCTCTGCCTTCGGCTCAGGTCATGGTCCCAGGGTCCTGGGATTGATCCCCGCATCAGGCTCCCTGCTCAATGGGAAGCCAGCTTCCTCCTCTCTCTCTGACTGCCTCTCCACCTACTTGAGATCTCTGTCTGTCAAATAAATAAATAAAATCTTAAAAAAAAAAAAAAAGCCGTGGACATTCTGTGCTAACAAGAGAGGGGTCCATATGAGGATCTATATTGTTCTGGATTTCCATGGAACCTGAAGGAAACTTTCACAATGTCTGGAGCCCTGGACATCCTCCTGCAAAGGGAGGAGTATGTCCTATAATTCCTTCCAGCAGGAACCTGCTTAGGTGGCACTAACCCTGACTTCTAATTGAAACAGTACATCAGGACACGTGGGTGGCTCCGGTTAAATATCTGCATTCGGCTCAGGTCATGATCCCAGGGTCCCCAAATAGAGTCCCGCATCAGGCTCCATGCTCAGTGGAGACCCTGCTTCTCCCTCTCCTGCTCCCCTGCTTGTGTGCTGTTTCCCTCTCTCTCTGACGGTAAATAAATAAATAAATAAAATCTTAAAAAAAAAAAAAAGAAAAGAAACAGTACATCTACAAAAGAGAAAGCGATGACATATCTCAAACTTGAAGAGATCCTATGAGAAGCTTCTGACAGCAACCATGCCATCGTTGTCATCAAAAACCCAGCTCATGTCAGTGTCATATCATCCAGGAACATGGGCTCTGCTGGACTTGGCTGCTGCCACTGGAGCCACTCCAATTGTGGCCGCCTTCCTCCTGAAACCTTTATTAACCAGGTCCAGGCGGCCTGCAGGAGGGCTGTGTCTCCTGGTGGTTATTATGGATCCCAGGACTGAGCACCATCCTGTCACAGAGATGTCTTAGGGTAACCCACCGGCCATTGCTCTGTGACCCAGACTCTCCTCTGCGCTGTGTGGATGTGGCCATCCCACACAACAGCATGGGGGGTTGACGCAGCGGGTCAGAGGCAGTGGATGCTGGCCCTGGGAAGTTCTGCGCATGCATAGCCCTGTCTCCTGTGAACCTCCATGGGAAGCCACCCCTGATCCCTCCTCCTAACAGAGAGCCTGAAGAGACTGAAAAGGAAGAGCAGGCCCTTGCCGCAAAGGGGAGGAATTTCTTGGTGAATGGGCTGCCCCAGGTCCCAAATTTGCTCCTACTCAGCCCGATGTCTCAGATTATGCGAAGGTGTGCAGGGAGTCCCTGTCCCTGTCCCGCAGTTCCCAGCCGGGGCTTAGGACAGCTCTGCACTCCCACTGCTCAGGTGACTCAGTGCAGAGGAACAACCCCTGAGGTATCTATCCTAAGCTGCTCTACCACAGACCCTTTTTTTTTTTTTTTTAAGATATTGTATGTCCATAAAAGACTCAAACTCAAAAAACAGACTGAGGGTTGCTGGGGGGAGAGGGGACGGGAGAGGGTGGTGGGGAAATGGACATTGGGGAGGGTATGTGCTATGATGAGTGCTGTGAAATGTGTAAACCTGGCGATTCACAGACCTGTACCCCCGGGGATAAAAATACATTATATGTTTATTAAAAAATTAATAAAAAATATATTTGTTTGTTTATTTTGGCGAGAGAGAGCAGGTAGAGTGAGCACTCAAGTGGGGGAGGGGCAAAGAGAGAGGAGAATCTCAAGCAGACCCCATGCTAAGGACAGAGCCAAAGGTAAGGCTCCATCTTACGACCTTGAGATCATGATCAGAGCCTAAGTCAAGAGTCTAATGCTTAACCAACTGAGCCATCCAGGCACCCCTCTTTCATAGACTCTTAAACAGGAAGTGAATCTCTCCTGAAAAGGAAATAAGGCTAATGGAAAGTAAATAGTCTATTTAAAAAGAAAGAAAAAGAACAACAACAACAAAAAACCAAACCTGTGGATAATAGATGTCCTGAGCCTCAGAAAGGCATGCAGCCCGGTGAAGAATGGGTACAGTTAGGTTCACTGTAGTTCAGGTTCCAGTTCTGCCACTTAACTTGCTATAGAACTCACATCAAGTTACCTAAGCTTCTGGAAAATCACCCTGTCTGAAAACGTAAGCTCCACAACGGATGTCTGTGTTGTTCACTGTTGTATATCCAGTGCCTAACAAGCCTGGCACTGCGGCACCTGGTGCCAAATCAAATAGGGTATTAAGGGACTATGTTGAGAAAAAAAAAAAGTCCCTGACATTCAGAAGCTGGCCTGTACTCAGAGGTAGCCCACATTATTCTCTTGTTAGACAAAAACAACTTCACAAAATAGCCACCTCTGCTGAGGTTATTCCAACACCATATTAAAATGAGATAAAGCAAGGCCACTGCATAATTTTGTATAACCATAGATAAATACAAGGTTACTGTGCCACCCGCAAAATGCCAAATACTCCCTCTCTTGGCCAAAACGAGTAATTGCTACTTCTTTACTAACAGCAGTCTGATCTTTTGCCTCTCTTCCCGTACATAAGATTTCTTGAGCTAGCCGCCCATAGAATTACCCCTACTTTCTGACAGCATCCAATCTAAAACAGACCCCTGCTTTCTTAGAGCCTCTCTCAAGTTACCCAAGAAAGCCCAAATTCTGATAGATGTTTTCTTTTTTTACGTATTTTATTTATTTTTTTATTTTAAGAATTTTATTTATTTATTTGAGAGAGAGAGAATGAGCAAGCAAAAGAGAGCACAAGTGCAAAGGGGGTGGCAGGGGAGGGGCAGACAGAAAAACAGATCTCCCTGCTGAGCAGGGAGCCTGATGGGGATGGTGGTCTCCAGTGGAAGACCCTGGATCATGACCTTAGATGAAGGCAGATGCTTAACTGACTGAACCACCCAGGTGCCCCTACTTATTTATGAGAGAGAGAGAGAGAGAGAATCTGCACACAAGCATGAGTGGGAGGAGGGGCAGAAGGAGAGGGAAAGAATCTCAAGCAGATTTCTTGTTAAGCATGAAGCCTAATACTGGGCTTGATTCATGACCCTGAGATCATGATCTGAGCCAAATGCTCAGAGTTAAATGCTTAACCAACTGAGCCACCCAGGAGCCTCTATGATAAGTTTTTCCTAACACCCTCCTAATGAGACACTCCATGATTCCTCGCAATATGTTTGCATTCACTTCAGTGAATAATAAACACAATCTGTTTAGCTACAGTTGTGTTCCTAGTAGTATTTGGCTTAAGGGAAATGACAATATGAATGGAAAAAATGGGAAGATAAGCTGTTTCTTCAGAGCTGTATCAAATGGATACTTAACTCACCAAAATATATTGAGAATCTGTTTTGCACCAGGCACTGTGCTAGGTGCAGGGAATATGGAGAAGAACGAGACTCATACTGCTCTCCAGCAGTTGAACCTGTGGAGGAACATGCACAGTAGAAAATTTATGATCCAATTTAATGTTGTTGGCACCATTATAGATCCAATTTAATGTTGTTGGCACCATTATAGAGGCATACACCTTCTATAAAGATGTTGTAGGACAACACAAAAAGGAAGAACATCTTTTTAGACTTACCACCTTCAAAAGTGGTAAGTTATTTTAAGCTATAAAATTTGTAATTTGCTGCAGAAGCAATACAAAACGAATATATGATACTAGAGCTTAATCTTTAAGGCAGGCTGTCCCAGGCATAGACTAGCTCCTGTAGGACCTGCCCGCTGGCTTGTATGGCTGCCTACTTGAGTATGTGATGGGGTATGTCAGGATTAGATCCTGAAGGGTCTTCTTTCCATGCAGAGAAACTGGAAAGAATCCAAAGGTTGTCAGAGACCACTGAAGGATGAATAGCAGTAGAGTGTGACAAAATCAGATTTGTCTTTAGAGGGGTAGATTGGAGTCTGGAAGTAAGGACAAGGAATGGGAGATTACTTTAGTACCCCAGGCAAGAAATGAGAAGCCTGCTTTGATCACCTTGCTTATTCCTTGAAATTTAGGTGAGAAGACAGAAAGCAATGATTGTGTTCTTCAGATATTTGAAGTTCTGTCATGAGAATGAGTGGTTAGACATGCTCTGTGCTGTACTAAGATCAAGGTATAAAGTCATAAGGAAATATTAAATGTACTAATTAGCATACTTAAATGGACTAGAAACAACAGACTTCACAAATAATTGGGTTTTACCTTTCTTTCATCTCTTCAACAAATATGCACTTGACTAGTTAGAATGTAGCAGACATTAGGCGTATGATGGGAACAAAAGAGATTAAAGACACTGCCCTTGATGGAGCTTAATTTCTTTGTGTACTGTGTGTGGTGCTGTTTACAGATAACTTTTATATAATCATTTAACCAAGAAGCAAGCAAGCTCCCAGGATATCTGAGAAGTGATTTATACACAGGGGAGAGGTTAGCTTGGAATGAACTCTGGCCAGGGAAAACCGGAAAGGAAGACAACCCTAGAGCAGTTGGGAAGCCAGCGCGGGTCTCAGGCACCATGGCCTGAAAGAGGCACACCTTCTCTCCCACAGCTTCCCATTTGCCCCGCCTCTAAGCCCCACCTCCACCTCAACAGCTCGCCAATGCCTTCTCCTTCCTCCGCGTAGCCGCCCCTTTAACTCCCAGCTCTCGGCCCGCGGGATTTCGAGCTCTTCTCTCGCGAGACCCTCGCTGTATTGGAGCCGGCTGTGGTCAGCCCTGAGGGGGCTGTGGGGGGCTGTCGTGTCGCAGTTTTGCCGCAAATCTGGGTCTGTTCCAGACTAGCTAGGTATGTTCTGGGCCGCGCTCCGGCCTGCTGTCGCGCGGGGGTGTCTGAGGAGAGAGTGGGGCGGATTCCCTTTGCTCCGGCAGGCCTCCCGCCGCGTGCGTACCGCGTGTGCGCCGTGGCCCGGGAGTCCGCGTGAGGTCCCACCGGCTGGGTGCGGGGGTCGGGGTGGCCCGCGGGGGTCGGGGTGGCCCGCGGCACCGTGACGCCAACAGCGATTTCTGCAGCACGGGTCCGAGGCCCGGTCGCTGCCGGCGTGAGGGTGAGGGTGGCGGCCCCGGCCCTTTCAAGACCCCCGCTTGGGCCCGTAGGAGTTGGCGCCGAAGTGATGCCTTCGGTCAGCGGCCGAGTTTAATGGCCCGAGGGTCTTACGTGTGGGAAATTCCAGAATTCCCTGGGTTCTGTTATTAAAGGAAGTTAACTTTTTGGAGTGACCACGTGGAATTGGCTTGTTAACCTCTTTACGAGGCTTGGCTGCCTTCCTTACTCAGAGGAGAAGGAAGATTTGTATGGAGCTGAATGTGGACAAATGACTTAAGTCCCACAATTCATTCTCTTAAAATCAGGGCATACAGAAAAATGGAGTATATGGCAGAATCCACCGACCGCACCCCTGGACACATGTGAGTCGTATCCCTTTCCCACGTTCCCCTTCAGTTTAAAGATATTAAAGTGACTCTTTGAAACGTAATGCCTGTGAGGAAAGCTTGTTTTGTTTTTTTGTTTTCGGAGGGAATTCTTTTTCTTCAGTGGGAGAAGTGGAAAGGTTTATTTCCTGAGACAGTCAGACTCATTTTTAGTTGGAAAGTTGTAGTAAATACGTCAAGAGTGTTAAAAAATCCTTCAAGAGTGTTCTAGAGTTCCATGTATGTTCTTGATTGGCTCTGTCCTTGTGAAAACCATTAGGCATACGTGGCTATGTAGATTCAAAGACATTAGCATGAAATAAAATTAAATGTTAAGTTCTGTATTCATACTAGTCACGTTTCCGATTCTGAGTAGCCACATGTGCCTGCTGCCTAGCTACCTTATTGAACATCCATAAATTATAGAACATATTTTTGGGACACATCAGTGATTGCTAAACATTTCCTGTCCCCAGTACACATAGAATGATGCCATCAGTCCATTATACTGAATCACGAGGCATGGTATGTTTTCCATCCTTTGAAAAATTTTCTGCTCTGGTTAAATGTTTGCATTTTGGCAATCCTCTACGGGCATCTTAAAAAAAAAGTCTTTGTACTCTGAAGCTGCCTGATAATCACTATTAGAAATCCGTTAGACTGTCTCAGCCCTTTGGACATCCCCGTACTTAAAGGATTTTTGGAGTTCTAGCCATGCTTGTTTTTTTTTTTGCCTTAGTATTCCAAGGTGACACTTTATGTATAGCATCTTTGAAGATTACTTTGCCAGGATTTTGTATTGTTTTGTTTTCTTATGTTTTTAAAGCAGAGATGCTATAGCCTAACTTGAAGGCTTTTGTTGTCTCTTTGATAACCAGTGCATTTATGAAACTTAACTTGAAAAATTTATGCTTTATTGAAGCTTATGCTGTGAATGTGGTGTCCCGATTAGTCCAAATCCTGCCAATATTTGTGTGGCCTGTTTACGAAGTAAAGTTGACATCAGCCAAGGCATTCCGAAACAGGTCTCTGTATCTTTCTGCAAGCAATGTCAAAGGTACAGTGCAGCACTATTTTATTCTACTTAAAGTTGAGATTTATATGTGGGAAAGCCACTGGGATATGCTGAGATGACATCCAAGGTACGTAGAATAAAGCATATGTAATTGAGATAAAATTGTTATTTATGTTGGTGTCGCCAAAGATTTTAGGTTTTGCAATTTTGTAGTTTACTTTTCTAGTTTGCCCTTTTAATCTGGTAAAGTTAATGTAAAGCTGTTTGAATTTGCTTTTTCTTATAAGGGTTTAATAGGTTTGGTTTATACAGTTAATAGATAGAAGTTGGTGTTTGTAAGGGTAAGTGAAAGCAGATTTAGTTACTAAGGACATAATATTGTTATTATCATGAGGATTTTTTTTTTTTTCACCAGAAGCTATGTATGATAAAATGCCTCTTAAGTTTGAATGTTTAAAGTCAGTTAGCAAGGTGTTTTAAAAATCTATTAAAATGCCAGAGCACCTGGGTGGGTCAGTCTGTTAAGCATCTGCCTTCTGCTTAGGTCATGATTCCTAGGTCCTGGGATTAAGTTCCTGCATTGGGCTACCTGCTTGTGAGGAAGCCTGCTTCTCCCTAGCCCCCTGCACTCCCGCCCCCCAGCTCATGCTCTTGTACGTGCATGCGCATGCTCTCTCTCTCAAATAAATAAATAAAAATTTTTATTAAAAAAATCTATTAAAATGCCATTGTAACAAAGTGATTGTAGTTAGCTGTTGGTAACAAAACTCCCTAATGATACTGCCCACATAAAGTTAATTGCCTGTAATTTCCTAAGTGGGTTAGGACTCTAGTAGTTCTTAACTTTTTGGGGTGGGG
The DNA here is from genome assembly GCF_022355385.1 of Mustela nigripes. NCBI lineage: Eukaryota > Metazoa > Chordata > Mammalia > Carnivora > Mustelidae > Mustela > Mustela nigripes. Next base: position 133,501,379 of record NC_081558.1, on the reverse strand, counting down.
AGTGGTTCATGAAACCCTTTGGGAATTTGAACACTGTCTTTCCAGAAAAATATTTAAAATGTACATATAGGGGCGCCTGTGTGGCTCAGTGGGTTAAAGCCTCTGCCTTTGGTCAGAGTCAGGTCATGATCCCGGGGTCCTGGAATCAAGCCCCGTATCTGGCTCTCTGCGAGCCGGCTTCCTCCTCTCTCTCTGCCTGCCTCTCTGCCTACTTGTGATCTCTGCCTGTCAAGTAAATAAAATCTTAAAAAAATAAATAAATAAAAAATAAAATAAAATGTACATATATACAAACACATGAAACTTTCCTGTACTGTTTCAGGGAGATTACAGTTTGCAAGTTTGGCAAGTATAAGACTTAATCAGTTACAGATATTTGCTATTCTTCAAAGCATGGTAGAGTGAAAAAAGCACTGGACAAATAATCTGGAGACCTAGTTTGTCTTGGATTTCTCACAGACTAGCTTTTTGAAACTCTGCCAGTTAACTTCTCTAAAACTTAATCTCATCAGAATGAAAGGGCTTTATTAGATAGATGAAGCCCTTTCTAACTCTAAAAGCATGCTTATAATAAAGGAACCTGTATAAGGTTTTTGAATGAACCTTTACAAGTGAAAATCAGGAGCCTCGCTGGTTCAGTAGGTAGAGGCTTGTGACTGTATCTTGGGGTTATAGGTTCAAGCCCCACATTGGGTGTAGAGATTACTTAAAAATAAAATCTTAAGTAAATAAAAGTGAAAATCAGAACATTCACTTAACAAACATAGTGAAAACAAGTACTTCTATAACATATTTAGAAGTGTTATGTATTTAACATTTATTGAGCACTTACTATGTGCACTGTCCTAAGTCTTATTTATTTATTTATTTATAAAAAGATTTTATTTAGGGCACCTGGGTGGCTCAGTTGGTTAAGCAGCTGCCTTTGGCCCGGGACATAATTCCAGAATTTTGGGATTGCACCCTGTGTCTGGCTCCCTGCTCAGTAGGGCGTCTGTTCTTCCTCTGCCTGGCCCCTTGTGCTCACTCCCTCTTTCTCTTGTCAAATAAATAAATTTTTAAAAAAGTAAAGATTTTATTTATTTGACAGGGAGAGAGAAAGCTCAAGCAGGGGGAGTGGTGGTAGGAGAGGGAGAAGCAAGGTTCCTGCTGAGCAGGGAGCCCCATGTGGGGCATGGTCCTGGGATCATGACCTGACCTGAAGACAGCGCTTAACTGACTAAGCCACTCAGGCACCCCAGTACTGTCCTAAATCTTGAGTAGGCTGGCTTAAAAAATCTTAAGGCATATGCCCAGGGATTGAAATTTTAATTTAATTAGGTTTTATGTAAGATTTAAAAACATGTTTTGCAATGTAAAATTTGAGAAAGGACTTTAAATAGATGAATAGTCTGAACTACTGTTGATACATAGTATGAGGTACTAATTTTACCTTTTCTGTGTGTGAGAAGTCAGTTCTCAACCATTTGGTTTATTATAACCATTTTAAAGCTATTTTCAGGTAACTTCTTACCTGTTTTTCAAGGTATAGCTTCAAGAAACTCTTAGGAATTTTGTTATACCTCCCTGGAATTCTTTACTGGTGTTTGAAATAATATGACCTCTTTAATATCAAATAAGCTTTTTCAAATATACTTGGGATTTCACTTTTTAAACTGAAGCTACTGATCTAATTGAAAGTTTTCTGAAACTATTAAATGTATTTGAAATGCTTCAAACCAGTCTTGGGAATTACTATGTCTGATTAATAATCAGTGTTACATCTGCAGAGTCACATTGAAATTTTTTGTTTTTCCTGAGAGATGCTGGGTTTCAGTATTTTCTTTCCCCCTCAGGTATTTCCAGCCACCTGGAACTTGGATACAGTGTGCATTAGAATCCAGGGAACTTCTTGCATTGTGTTTGAAAAAAATCAAAGCCCCTCTGAGTAAGGTAGGTCAGTCTGTTAAAATCGGTTTTTATAGGTATGTGTTTTTGTTTCTATGTTTTAAAGTTACATGTATTTTTATGGAAAGAAAATCATTTTGCTTTAAAAGATTTAATGTAGAATCATTTTTTTCATTATTTATTGAGAACCTCTATGTGCAATAAATTTTTTTCTGAAAAAATACATAAAACCATTGCTAAACATAATTTAGAAGGCTATAGTATTAAGGCTATGTTATTTAGTTTCTTTTTATTTTCAGTGTTGCTCTAGAAAGAAAATATTTGTGCCTATTACTTAAAATCAGTGCATTAATGTCTCCAAAAAAACCAGACCTTAAGCCCAGTTTATCTTTCTGCATAATAGTTTCAGTTGTCTGTGTTAAACTTTATGACTTCTACTTATATCAGCTATGTTTTTAACTCAAATGAACTCTTGGTTTGAAAGTCCAGATTCTCTTCTAAGCTCTGGAAATTTCATGTAATAGTTCTTTGGGATTTTTTCCTCCATTTCTTTTTTTTTTCCTCCCTGGAATTTCTGTTAGACTGTGTTGTCCCTACTGGCTTAAAACTATCTTTTCCCCCTTATATTGTTTGTTTTTCATCTTTTTGTCTTTTTTTCTGTGTTCTTGGTGCTTTACTTTATATTCTGGTCTCTGTATTGATTTTGTTTTGGTTCCAGCAGTGATATTTTTGTGTTCCAGAGTTTTTACCATAGTCTTAATGTTTTTGATGCATTCTGTTCTTTCTTTAAAAAATCTTTTTCTTTTTAATTTTTTTTTAAATTTTTGGATATAGTTGACAGAATATTAGTTTCAGGCATACAGCATAGTGATTTCACATCTTTATAGGTTATGCTGTATGTACAAGTATAGCTACCATCTTTTACCATGCAATGCTATTACATTATCATTGACTATATTAACCTGTGCTGTACCTTTTATCCCTGTGACTTTTTCATTTCATAACTGGAAGCTGTATTTCCTATTCCCTTTACCCCTTTTGCTTATCCCCACAGCCCCCTTCCCTCTGGCAGTCATCAGTTTGTTCTCTGTATTTATAGTTCTTAATCTGTCTATTTATTCATTTGATTTTTAGATTCCATGTATGACTGGTATCATACGGTATTTCTCAATCTGACTTACTTCACTTAGCTTAATATCCTCTATGTCCACCTGTGTTGTTGCAAATGGCAAGCTCTCATCTTTTTATGGCTATATAATATTTTGTTTTCTATATATACCATATCTTATTTATCCATGCATCTATCAATTAACGTTTAGGTTGCTTCCATATTTTGGTTATGATGAATCATGCTGCAGTGAACATACAGGTGCATATATCTTTTCAAGTTAGTGTTTTTGTTTTCTGTGGTTAAATATCTAGTAATGGTATTTTTGGATCATACGGTATTTCTATTTCTAACTTTTTGAGGAGCCTCTATACTGTTTTCCACAGTGGCTATACCAATTTACATTGCTTCCAACAGCATTGTATTCCGTTGAATTTTTCTGAAGGTTATGATAGTAGGTTTGTAAAAAATTTCCTTCTGTTCCCTAATTTGTCTCTGGACTCAATTTTTTCTGTGATTTTGTCTCACTTTCGTAGTTCTGGCTTTCATGCTTTTGTCAAATGACTGATAAGTCTTAATAACTCATTAGTTCATTCGGCAGCATTGATTAAGTGTCAGCCCTGTCAGTGTGCTTTTGGTGTTGGGGATATAGCAGTGAATGGCAGAGACAAAAATGTCTGTCTTAGGTAACTTTTATTCTTGTTGGAGGGGAGGGTGTGGAGTAGGTGTATTATTCATTTGTTAAAAGGGTCTAAATTCTGTGGAAGGAAAAACCAGGAAGGGGATAAAAACTGCATAGGGGAAGAGTTGCATTTTAAAATGGAGTGGTTAGCATTTTATGTCCACTATACTCAAACAAAATAAATAAGTGAAACAGACTGTTTGGGTAAGGCCTCACTAATAAGGTGATATTTGAGTAAACATTAAAGGCAGTATGGGAGGGAGCTGTGCAGAAGTCTGCAGAAGGGAATTATGGGTAGAAAATGTGTTTGGCTAGAGGCAGGAGCATAGCTATATAGTTAGCATAAAGTGGGAAGGGGAACACTAGTGGGGGATGAAAACAGCAGTCATGGAAAGTCACAGAAGGTTAGGTTTTTGCTCTGAGTGTAATGGGTATAGGGGTAGAGTAGTAAGATGAATGATTTATCATTTATCAGGATCCCTTGCTGCTGTGTTTAGAATACATATGAGGGAAGTAGGAGTGAGGGACCTTTAGGAAGTGATTGTAGAAATCATGAGTAATGCTGATATTTGGGTCAGTAGTGAAGGTGGTGAGAAGTGGACAGTTTGGATCTAAGGAAGGAAATCTGTTATTTACATTTCTGGTTTCTCCATAGAACTCTAAACCAAATGTGTATCTTAATATCCACTGAACAGCTTTGTATAGGTATATCATAGATAGATCCTCTTAAATTCAGGTGTCTGAAACCAAATGCAGCATCTTCTCTCCATCAAATCTGTCCTTTATTTATTTCAGAAAAGTAGTTATTACCTAGATACCCAAACTGGATACTTGAGCCTCATTCTAGAATCTGTTTTTTTTTCCTCCTTCACATACCCAGATGTCATTCAGTCCTGTAGATCTCATTTCCTAAATTAACTCTTGGGTCTTTCTGCTTCTTTTATTTCCAATACCTCTCAGTTCAGATCACCTACAATTCCTGCCTAAATTATTGAAACAACCTCCATTTTGTTCCTCTTCCCTCTTCCTCAAAACACCTATTTTAGCCATATTGAGCTACATTAAGTTCCTCACATGTAGCAGAGTTTTTTGGCCTCTGCTGATAAAGCAGTGAGTTACACTGTGGATTCAGCATGAGATGCCCCCTAATGCATTTTTTTTTTAAAGCTGTGTACTTAATATAGTTAGAATAATCCAAGTAGAAACTTTGCTAATGAAATTTCTAGTAGATGATGAGTCATCAGATCTTTGCTTTCTTCTAAAAAGTATAATTTCCATTTTAAAAAACATTATTTAGGGAAAAAGATTTTTTCTCTGCAAATACTTTAATTTTTGCTTGAATTATACCAGTTGCATTAATGTAGTCCTTAGATGGTCCTTTTACTGCTTTTTGTTGCCATACCTCTGATGATTTTTTTTTTTTTTTACTGGTGATGTTGAGTAGTGATGCTACTCACAGATTCTTTAAACATCTTAGGAAATCTGTTTGTTAATGAGTTGTTCTTTTATCTTTTTTCTCAGGTAGAAACTTACGTTTCTTTTTATTTGTGTCCTTTTGAAGGTCCGACTTGTAGATGCAGGTTTTGTTTGGACTGAGCCCCATTCTAAGAGACTTAAAGTTAAACTGACTATTCAGAAAGAGGTGAGCTGAATACAGTTTTCTCAGCATTTCTGAAGTATAGGTAGTAAAAATGAGGGGATATATTGGCAAGTTATGTTTGAATAGCTTAAAAGGAGAAGATTATACTCTTAATTTTAAGCTTTCTGGGTTTTGGGGGACAGGGGTCATCTGCCAGATGATCAGGTCATTAGTAAGAGCAGCTCTTGCTCTTGATTAGTGGCTAAGGTTATTTTTATTAGGAAAAAGATTGAGATAAAAGCACGAGCTAAGACAGTGTTTCTTAGATTTTGTCTTTTTTTTTAATACATACACATGTATATAGATATTTAAATTCTTCAAAGACTTTTTAAACCACTTTAAAGATAAATGTGAAATGTTAATTTAATCGTACAAATTAAACTTGTTTTTTTCTCAAAATAGGATTATTTTTATGATGTTTAATTGATTTATTGTGGATGTCCTCAAAGCATTTGTGAAAAAAGACTTATGTTAAATATTAACTTTAAATATTAAAGTTACTAAACATTATTTTCTTTTAGGAAAAAATACTTGTTATTAAGCAAAAAGGCAAGAAGGAGGAGTTTGATTTGTTTTTTTTTTCCCCCACTCCCATCAGGTGATGAATGGTGCTATCCTTCAGCAAGTGTTTGTGGTAGATTATGTTGTTCAGCCTCAGATGTGTGGAGATTGCCACAGAGTAGAAGCTAAGGATTTCTGGAAGGCTGTGGTTCAAGTGCGGCAAAAGGTACTGAGAGAAAGATGATGATTGAATCCTGCGTCTTGTATTTCATCTTTGTCAGTTAGGAGCACTTAGTAAAACCTCCTCCTTTCCCTTCTTTTCAAATCCTTTAGGCACCAGGGATAGGCTAGGTTTCTGGAACAATCACTTTTAAAAATAGGTCACTATCATGTTTTAGATAATCTTTAAAGATCATTTTTGTTTTAAAAATCAGTGTGCTAGATATATAGATGCTTTTTTTTTTTTTTTTTACATTTCACTATTAATCTAATAATGCATTCGTATTTAGACTTTGCACAAAAAAACTTTCTACTATTTGGAACAGTTGATTTTGAAATATGGAATGCATCAGAATACACTTCGTATCAAAGAGATTCACGGTGAGTTAAAATTTAAAAGCATTTCAATTGATGTCAGTTATTTCAACTAACATAGGTCTTATCTTTATTGATAATATCTAGAATAGTACTGTACAAAGGAACAGTTTCTTCTCTTAGGAAGAAAAAATCTTGGTTCTTTATTTGCACTGTCCAATATGATAGTCACTAACCGTATATGGCAGTGGAATACTTGAAATGTGTCTAGTGTAATGAAGAACTGAATTCTTGATTTTTTGATGTTTTAATTTAAATTTATACTAAGTAGCTACCAGATGAGTAAACCAGTAACTGCATTAATATAATGTAAAGTGCTCTGATGGAAAATTCATTGAAAACTTGTTGTATGCAAAGATCAGTTACTGATTGGAAGAAAATTAGTTTTGAGATCTGTAAGTTCTTTTGTAATATTTTTGGTTTTGATATACAAGTGATATAGTTAGATTTCTTAAAGGTGGAATTCAAAATTTTTTGCATGATTTCATAATGGTTCCTTAGAGTTTGTTCTGTCTAGAATATTTCTCTGATTTATAGTAGAAAACATAAATATTCTTAAGCATACTCTTAAAGGTTAATATTTTTAAATGGTGCTTGCTACTGGTGAACATCTATATTCATTTGTTTTCCTAGTCTCTATAGACCTATAGATAGCTGTTCTTGAAGGAATGACCAAATTCTTATATCATACTCCTCATTTTAAAGCTCGAGGTTCCATTGTTACTAACTGATCTGTTACTCATCTCTTGTATGTCTTGGGAAAGTACAGAAGTGTGCTCTTGGGTCCTTAAATGAGGGGAGATGTATGTAGTGCTGTCACCTGGAGAAAATCTTTTAAGCTTTGTATCTGACCTAAATGTTTTAGCAGTAGACATAAGGTTAATAGTCCAGATCTGAGAAACACAATTTACTTTATTTATTTTTTTAAAAAATTACTAACTTATTAGAGGGATAGAGAGAGAGATGAGTATGAGCTGGGTGGGGGAGGGGGACAGGGAGGAGCAGAGGGAGAAGGAGAAGCAGATTCCCCTCTGAACAGGGAATCCCATGGCACTCCATCCCAGGACCCTGAGATCATGACCTGAGGCAAAGGCAGATGCCCAACTGACTGAGCCACCCAGGTGCCCCTAAATCGGTGAAACACAATTCAGTGAATACTTACTGTGGGTAAGGTACTATTTAACATAGTGCCTGGCAACTTGTGGTTAGCCACCAGGGAAAAAGACATCTTTGTTCTGCATAACTCTCCTTTGAGTAACTCTTTCGGGGATAAGTAGATCCAATTATTCTAGCTAAGAAAGCAAACCACTATTCTTTTTCATCATCATGGCAGAAATATACTCAAAGAATTTTTTTGTAGCAAAAGACTTGGATACATCTTGGGACATACTTTTGCAGTCATTTTCAAAACCAAAAATACTGCCAAGTTCATCAGCCCTTTTTTCATCAAGAGGAGTTAATCTGTCCTCCCCCACCCCCTTGCCCTGACTAGTTCTTTGTTTGATTTAATGAATTTTTTGTTTGTGGTTTATTTGTAACCTTGTTTTTTAAAATCATAGTAATAGTAAAAATAGTAAAAGTTCACACATATGTGAATAAAAAACGTCTACAACACTTTTATCAGTTTTAGATCCCAGAGGTAGTCCTTTAACACAATATAGTATAATATGTACTCTTTGGGGGAGAGGGAGCAGAGGGAGAATCTTGAGACTCCCATGTCCAATGTGGAGCTCGACAAGGGGCTCAGTCTCACAACACTGAGATCGTGACCTGAGCCAAAATCAAGAATTAGACATTTAAATACACTGAAGTTTGTAAATTTTCATGAGTACATGTTGGTTTTGTAGCTAGTATTTATAGCTACCTTTTTCCACTGTACATTGCATATTTTATTTCAACAAGTGTCTCAGTTGTTTTATTATTTTGGGTATATATCTAGGTGTAGACTTGCTGAATCATGATAAATTTATGTTTATCATCTTTTTTTACATTTATTTTTAAGAAACTGGCAGACTGTTTCTACAGTGGGTGTATAATTTTACGTTCCCATCAGCAGTGTTTGAGGGTTCCAGTTTCTATGTTTCCTCACCAACGTTATTGTCTCTTTTTGTTCATAGTCATTCTAGAGAGTGATGAAGTGGTATCTCATTTTGTGGTTTTAATTTGCATTTCCTAATGACTAATGTTGATCAACTTTTCATAAGGTTATTAGCCATTCCTATATCTTTTTTGGTGACATAACTTTTCAGATCTTTTGCCCATTTTTTAATTGGATTGTTTGTCTTAATAAATTTTAAGAGTTTAAAAAAAATATATTTCCTGGATACTAGTTCCTCATCATGTATATGATTTGCAGGTATTTTCTTGTAGCTCGTAGCCTGTGTTTTCTTTGTCTTAATGTTGTGTTTTTGTTTTTTTTTTTTTTTGTGATGTGAACACTTAACATGAGATCTTCCTTCTTAAAATTTTAAGTGTATAATATATTATTGTTGACTCTAAGTACAATGTACAGCAGCTCACTAAAGCCTATTCATTTTGCTTAACTGAAATTTTATGCTCATTAATTGGTAATTCCCTCTTTCCCCCTTCTCTCAGCCCCTGGCAGCCATCATTCCACTCTTTGAGTCTGTGAATTTGAGTATTTTAGGTATTTTGTATAAGTGGAGTCATGTAGTATTGGTCTTTCTGTGACTGGCTTATTTCACTCAGTATAAGATCCTCAAAGGTCACTCATGTTGCATAATGCAGAATTTCCTCCCTTTTTATTTTATTTTTTATTTTTTAATTTTTTTTAAAGATTTTATTTATTTATTTGACAGAGAGAGATCACAAGTAGGCAGAGAGGCAGGCAGACAGAGAGAGGAGGAAGCAGGCTCCCTGCTGAGCAGAGAGCCTGATGTGGGACTCAATCCCAGGACCCTGAGATCATGACCTGAGCCGAAGGCAGTGGCTTAACCCACTGAGCCACCCAGGCGCCCAATTTCCTCCCTTTTTAAAGCTGAATAAAATCCCGTGGTAGTTATATACCACATTTTATCTATTCCTCTTTTGTGGAAACAACCCAAATGTCCATCATCTTGGCTACTGTGTGCAGTGCTGCAGTATACATGAGAGTGCTAATATCTCTGAGATTCTGATTTCAGTTCTTCTGGATAAATACTTAGAAGTGGGATTAATGGAACGTATGGTAGTTCTGTTTTTTAATTTTTTTGAAGAACTTCCATGCTGTTTTTCATAGTGGCTGTGCTATTTCACATTTCCACTGGTGTACAAGAACCAGTTTACCTGTATCCTCATCAGTACTTGTTTTGTGTTGTTGTTGCTTAAATAATGGCCATCCTAATGAATATGAAGTCATACCTCATTGTAGTTTTTGATTTGCATTTGCCTGATAGTTTTGACCTTGAACATTTTTCATATACTTACTGGTCATTTATAGGTCTTATTTGGAGAGATGTCTATATAGTTCTTCTGCCCATTTTTAAAATTTAAAATTTTAACTAATCAGGTTATTAGTTTTTTTCTTGTTGAGTTGTAGGAGTTCCTAATATATTTTGGAGATTAACTCCTTATCAGATACATATGGTTCACAGATAATTTTTTTCCTTTTTGTAGGCTTCCTTTTCACTGTGTTGATGTTACTTTTGCTGTGCAAAAACTTTTGAGTTTGATGTAGTCCCATTGTTTTCTTTTGTTGCCTGTGCTTTTAGTGTCCTATTCATGAAATCGTTTCCAAGATCAGTGCTGTGAAGCTTTTCCCCCTGTTTTCTTCTAGAGCTTTTATAGTTTCAGGTCTTTTATTGGACTCTAATCCATTTTGAGTTGATTCCTGTGAATGGTGTAAAACAAAGGTCCAGTTTCATTCTTTTGCATGTGGATATCCAGTTTTCCCAATACCATTTGTTGAAGAGACTGTCCAAGAGTGTATTTTTAGTACTTGGAGATCAGTTGACCCTAGATGTGTGGATTGGTTTCTGGGTTCTCTGATCTGTTCCATTGTTTATTAGGACTGTGTTTCTGTCATTACCAAGCTGTTTTGATTATGGTAGCTTTGTATTTTGAGGTCAGGAAGTGTGATGTCATTTGAATTGCAGAAGTTTAAAATTTTGAAGTCCAGTGTGTAAAGGTTTTTCTTTCATCCATTATGCTTTCGTTGTTATGTCTAAGAACTCCTGTTAATCAGTGTCACAAAGATTTTCTCCTGTGTTTCTTCACATGTTTTATAGTTATAGCTCTTAAATTTAGATCTAACCCTTTTTGTGGGTTTTTTTTTTTTTTTTTTTTTTGCATGATGTGAGATGAGTGTCTAAATTCATCTTTTTCTATGTGGCTATCCTGTTTTCCCAATGAAAAGTCTATTCTTACCTCAGTGAATTCTTGGATGTTCTGTCAAAGATCTGTTGACTGTAAATGTCAGAGTTTACTTCTGGATTCTCGTTTGTTCCATAGATCTGTATATCTATGTTACGCTAGTACCATGCTGTCTTGACTAAAGTTACCAGGTTTTGAAATTGGGAAGTATAATTCCTAACAACTTTGTTCATCTTGGGAATTGTTTTGGCTATTCTGAGTTATTTAGTTTCCTAGTTAGCTGAATTGTTTGGAAGAGTATTTCTATAAGCATTTTCCAGCGGGTAGGTAGGTATGTTTTTAATTATCCATTTGTTGCTGATTTCTTATGTTACTGCATTATGATCAGATAATACTGTCTAGTAATTCATACTGTTTAGAATTTATTAAAATTAAAGAAAAACTTTTTATTATTTTATAAATGTTCTATGGATTTTTAAAAATAATATATTTTCTTGGGAACATGTTCTATAATCTCAGTTAAATCAACAAGTTACTCAAATACTGTGTATCCTTCCTATTTTTAGTCAGTTTGGTTATTTTATTTTTGTTTTCTTTTTTATTTAAATTCAATGAATTAACATATATCATTATCATTAGTTTCAGTGGTAGAGTTCAGTGATTCATCAGTTGCAAATAACACCCAGTGCTCATTACATCAAGTGCTCTCTTTAATGCCCATCATCCAGGTACCCCATCCGTTACCTCCCACCCCTCTAGCAGCCCTCAGTTTGTTTCCTGTAGGTAAAAGTCTCTTATGGTTTGTCTTCCTCTCTGATTTCAACATATTTTATTTTCCCCTCCCTTCCCCATGAGCCTCTGTTTTGTTTCTTAAATTCCATATATGAGTGAAATCATACGATAATTGTCTTTCTCTGATTAACTTATTTTGCTTAGTGTAATACCGTCTTGGTCATTTTGTTTTTGATAGTCTCATAGTAACCTCCCATAGTGATTGTGCATGTGTTAACATTTATTAATTCTTTTTTTTTTAATAGTTTTGTTTTCTGCATCTCAGTGCTATGTTATTAGATGCATTCCTTTTATCTTGGGAGATTGTTATATAAAATACACTTCTGTGTAGTTTTTTCTCCCTTCCTCCACTTTCTGTAAGTAGGCTCCATGCCCATTATGAAGCCCAGTGTGGGGCTTGAAACCACAGCCCCAAGTTCTAGACCTGAGCTGAGATGAAGAGTCGGATGTGACTGAACCACCCATGCTCCCCGTTTCTTTCCTCCTTTGACCTTGAGTTTTATTTTGTCTGAAATTAAAATTGTGAATCTTGTTTTCTTTTGTTATTATGTCTGATTTGTTTGTTTTTGTTGTCTTAATTGATAAATTTTTTGTGTTTTCTAATAATTTGTTTACTACACTTTTGTGAGATAGTCATTAGTAGAGGAAAACCTTATTTTGAAGAATTATTTTCATGTGGCTTTTCTTTTTCTTTTTCAAGATGGTCTGGATTTCTACTATTCCTCAAAACAGCATGCTCAGAAAATGGTAGAATTTCTTCAGTGTACAGTTCCTTGTAGGTATGTTCTGAACCTAAATGTGCTTAAGTCCAAGGAGCTGGGAATGAATGTAGATCATATCTGTTCTTCAGGCTTAGGCATCTCTTATGTTAAAAAAATTTTGAATTGTAGTAGGAATAATTATGTAATTAGTAAGCTTCTGTTAGATTAGCCACTTTTAGGGAATTATAACCAAAGAGTATGTAAGAATCTCTTTGGTGAGCTAGACATCACCCTGTGATAAATACTATAGTGCTAAACCTTTGACTGAATGTATTTGAGTAAGATAAAAGATGGGGGTAGAGGGCTTTGGGGAGAGACTTCATGGAAGAGAGGAGATCTCTTAAAATGGGAAATTTTCGAAGGTAGACTTTATAGTGAAAGGTGAGATTAGTGTGAACGAAGACTTTTGGTGGACATTATTGTGGCTTTTAATGGATGCTATATATAGACTACATTGGTCTGAGCCAATAAATAAATAAATAAAATTGAAAAGAGGTAGGGTGCAGTTGGATTGGTGAAGGCTTTGAAATATAAGTGGTTGAAATTCGGCTTTTTCAAAGCAGGCATCAGAAAGCTGTTTCCGACCTTGGGGAGTGATCATTTGATGTGATAAAAATTGATACTCCCTAGACTATAATAAGGAACCTTTGTCTTTTTATTACTATAAACTTTTTTTCTTGGCAGAAACAAAGCCTCACAGAGATTGATCTCTCAGGATATCCATAGTAACACATACAATTACAAAAGCACTTTTTCTGTGGAAATTGTTCCAATATGCAAGGTACTTTTTTTTCATTTAATTAACCCATGTCTGTAAAAGAGTACAAGTAATTAATTGGCTTATATGTAATTATTAGCTCCTGATTTCCTTCTGGGATTGGTTAAAAATTTAGAATAACTTCCCTCTTAAATGATTCCTTTCTGACATACTCAGCCATATTAAAAAGATGTTAAAATTATAACATGCTTAAAATTATAAATTGGCATACCTTTTACTGTGGTAGACTTACTCAGGGCCTGGTTGCAGTTTTTTTAATGTTCATATTCTTTAAAATTTGTGATTCTGGTGGACATATGAAAAGTTTGAATACAGGAAATGACATTAAAATAAATTTCAGTAGTGTGGAAATGAAATTGTAGAATCATTTTTGTGATTTAAAATGATCTAACAAATTGTAGATTATCATTTATTTCATTTCATTGTATTAAGGTAAAATCCTGCTTCAAAAATATAAATGAATTAAAATGCAATAGTTACTGAGGATCTACTGTATAGAAGGCAGTATATTAAGGATTATTATTTAGAGGTCTCTACCATACAGGAACTTACATGTCAGTATCTACTAATAATGATAAGTACCATAATTTATTATGAGCATTCCATATAAATTTGTATCTAAGTACTTGAATATATTTCACTTTTTCATCTTGTTATACCGGGGTAAAGCATTTCATCATTTTGAACATGGTGAAATTGAAGCATGGGGCGTTTAGATGACTTGCCCAAAGTTACATAACTACAAAATGAAGCCAAAATATGTGCCTAGGTCTGTGACTCTAAAGCTTTAAAAATAACTGTACAAATTCATGGTGCAGTGTATAGTAACAGGATGAAATGATAGCTTAGAGCGGTCAGCAGGGACACCTGGCTGGCTCATTAGGAGAACATGTGACTCTTGATCTCAGGGTCATGAGTTCAAACCCCACATTGGGCATGGAGCCCACTTAAAAAAAAAAAAAAAAAAGCAATGTCAGCAAATTTTTTCTGGAAAGGGCCAGATAGTCAATGATTTTGCTTTCAGGCCATATAGTCTATTTGACAAATTGTGGGCAGCTCTGCTGTTTATTTATATAAGTAGCCATAGATAATAGGTAAATGAATAGTGAAATGGTATTTCACTGTTTACAGAAATGGTATTGGGCCAAATTTAACTTGAGGGTCGTATTTTGCTGACCCCTGGTTTAAAACAGTAAACATTTTCCTGGTACAAAGCCTGGGAAATGTGAATCTAGGTGTGATGCCAACTTTAGGCTATAGGTTAAGTGCTTTGAGTGATTCAGGTAAGTAACAGAATAAATGCAAAATGTAAGAGTATTTTCATTAATCCATTGAGACTTAGAAATGAAAAACACAGTGCTGGACTAGGTATTCTTAAGAGATGCACAGGATGCCCCTGCAGTGGAGGAGCCTGTGATTGTGAATACACACAGCTTAAAATACAACTCAGATTTTTTTCATATTTTAATACAGTTTAAAAACAGTGTACACGTGGACACATGTGCTTTTTGGCCATTAAATTTTTGATTATGTATTGATGCATGTATCCATAAAAGAGAAACATGTGGCTTCTCTGAAATTTATTTTTTGTGGAAATTATAAGAAGTCACAGGTGGATTTAGAAAATCACTCTCCTTCTGATGTTTATAATACTTTGTTTAGAATGTACGCTGTATTACTATAGAGCAGTAAGCATTCACACTTCAGTAAAATTGAAATAAACTTAATACTTTGAATAAGATCTGGAAAAATACTTTAAAGCATTTTTATTAAGACAGATATTCCCATCTTTAGAAGGAATAGCTTATTTTCTGTTTAAGATTTGATTGTTTTTCCTTAGGCCCTTTGTTAATAGAATTTACAGTAATGTTTTGGTTTGGGGACATACACTTGGGTCAGGTTTATATTGATGAGTGTTTATTGGAGACAGTTATTTAGGACCAGCTTCACTCTAATTGTTAGTTCTTATGCCTAGGATAATGTTGTTTGTCTGCCTCCAAAACTGGCACAAAGCCTGGGAAATATGAACCAGATTTGTGTGTGTATTCGAGTAACCAGTGCCATCCATCTCATAGATCCAAATACCCTGCAGGGTAAGTTTTAGAAAATATTTACCTTGACAGTTTTGCCCAGCAAGCTGTAATAATTTATATTGCTAATTTTATCAAATATTCTTGGTAATATTGTTATGAAAAACTAGTTAAGATTTTTTACTGCTGTTTAATTCTTACAAAACACTGGCATTTTTAAAGCTTTTGATGAGTAACACCTGTATTTTTTATTTGAAGAAACAAGACTGAACTTTTAAAAAATGTACTAGTTTTAGTCCACTTATTTTTACTGGAATTGACTTATTTACCTCATTTAATTTTTGTGAATAATTATTTAAGTTCATTGACAAGTTTAGTAAAATTCGGAACATTTCACTTATAATGCAGTAAAACATTTAGTTTAAATATGAATTTTAACTAGTTTTATCATTATTACACATAATTTTTAACATTCCCTTTATAAAACTTTTTTAAAGATTTCATATTGATGCACCTCCTGCTTCTTGATCTTTTTCATATACTTCCTGTAATTTTTCTGTTGTAAAAAATCAAACTTTTTTTTTAAGTAAGTCATTTAGTATCCTTGTCAATCAGAATTCATAAGTTAGAGGTCTTTTTGCAGTTTCGGGATGCGTATCTGTCAGGTAGAACTTTATTTCCTGTTAAGTAGCTGAGATGACCGATAATGTTTCTTAAGTGCCAGCATATGAAACAACTATATAACTGAGTGGATCTGATCTCATTTACTTTTTGTTATTTTTTTGAAGTAGGCTTTTTTTCGAATCCAATCGTAGGACTTGAACTCACTACCCTGAGATCAAAACCTAAGTTGAGATCAAGAGTTGGGCACTTAACTGACTGAGCCACCCAAGCACCCTGATCTTACTTTGAAAACCCTTAGCTCTGTGGGGTTCTGATGATAGTAACTACTTATATTCTTGACACCTGAAAGTTTTCTTTTGCTATGAGAAATTTGGGGCTGATTTATAGGAATAAATGATGATTCTAGAGAAATGCCACTGTGGTCTCTTGCCCTCATGCTTCTCAGTTCATATATATCAACTTTTTTTCTAATTAATATATTTGATGGCTTTTGAAATACTTCATTTATTCATGTTCTAATTAGTTGCAGATATTGATGGAAGCACTTTTTGGAGTCACCCTTTCAATAGTTTATGCCATCCCAAACAGCTAGAGGAGTTTATTGTGATGGAATGCAGCATAGTCCGAGATCTAAAACGCAGTGCAGGTGCTGGAATGATATCAAAAAAGGTAAGTTCCATCCCGTCCATCTTTGTTCCTCCCTGAATTAACTGTTTTGGTCCCTCTTTTGTGTTTTTAGGTTTTTTAGTTTGTGAATAATTCCAAAATGTGGTTCCACGTAAAGCTAGTACTTCATTAGGTTACAAATGCATTCCATGTTTGTATGTTACTTAACACGTGGTCATTTATTAGACTTAATACTATCTGGTAAATTCATTTTTCTCTTTAATGTTAGAAAAGTTTTAAAAAATGTTTATTGTAAAAAAGCATTTCTTAGCTTTACTTTTGTATAGGAAGACCAAATGACAAGCAAACCTTTTCTGACTTTAAAAATTTTCAGACATTTTGAATTTAAGTATATGTTATATTAGCACTAATTACTGAATACTTCAGTATGCATTTCTAAAACATAAGAACATTTTTCTACAGAATCCAAGTATTATCGTTCAGATTTCCTCATTTGTCCTCAAATGCCTTTTATGGTTTATTCAAACTAGTATCTGGTTGGGGACCATACATACACACACACACACACACACACACACACACACATTTTTTAAAAGATTTTATTTATTTGACGAGAGAGGCACTGAGAGAGAGGGAACACAAGCAGGGGGGGTTGGAGAGGGATGAGCAAGCTTCCTGCTGAATAGGGAGCCCCAATGTGATGTAGGGCTGGATCCCAGGACCCTGGGATCATGACCTTGGCCAAAGGCAGACATTTAAGGACAAAGCTACACAGGTGCCCATATTGAATGTGAATGTTATACCTCTTAAATTTTGTATGTAATAATGGCCCCCTTCACTCCTTTTTTTTTTTTTCTTCCCTTGATGATACCAACTTTCTAAGGCAGTTAGGGCATTAATCCATTAATCTTATGGATCTCTTATTGTTTTCTCATGATGCTTTTTAAAATCTTTCTTAATTTCTTGTATTTCTTTTAAATGAAAAGTGGATCTAAAAGGCTTAATTATACGTAGGTTATGTTTGGCCAGAACATTTCAGAAGTGTCTCTCTGCTTTTTATATGCCAAGTGATAGTAATATTTGGCTGTTCCACTGATAGTCAGATCCCTTCATTGTAATGTTACGATTTTTTTCCCCTTTGTTATTAGCTTGCTTGTCTTCCTTTTTTTCCTTTGGGACATTCAGATTGTCTCAAATTGAGCCAGTGGGAGCTCCTGTGCCTTTAAAAAAAATTTTTTTTTTAACAACTTGTACTTTTTTAGAGCAGTTTTCATTTAATAGCAAAATTAAGAGGAGGTAAGAGATTTCCTATATACCATCTGCCTCCACACATGCCACAGCCAACCCTTTTATCAATACCTGCCCATCAGAGTGCTACATTTGTTAAAATTGATGAATCTACATGCATACCTGATAATTCTATTTGATAATGAATAAACTTGCTATAAACCACCTTGTGTTTTCAGGTTTTGTAGAGAGATAAGCTCTCAACTCTTTTGGATAAGTATGTATCAAGGAGCATGTTTGTGGTATCATTTGGTGAGATATGTTTAGTTTTGAAGAAACTGGTAATTCACTTTTTTTTCCCCCAGTTCTTTTCTAAACCTGGGAACTATCGTATATTTCAGTTTCTCCCTTTATCTATTCTTTCATCTCTTTGAGATTCCATAATACCCTATTTTCTAACTCTTAGTATTTTGCTCTTGATCCCATTTTACTTACATCTCTTTTTGTTAGTAAAAAGTATTGGCAAGTGCTATATTTAATTCAGCCTGAAGTTACAGTTGCTTGTAAAATCCTGTGTTGGAAAGGTACTTTAATGGTTTTTTAATTTAAAATTTCAAACTTGGGGAGCACCTGGGTGGCTCAATTGGTTAAGTGTCTAACTCTTGATCTCAGCTCAGGTTTTGATCTCAGGGTCATGAGTTCAAGCCCTGTGTTCAAGCCCTCCATGCTGTGCGTGGAGCCTACTTTAAAAAAAAAATTACTCAAACTTGGGATGTTGTTTCTGCAACATATATTAAGCACAAAAAGGAATATACTTCAAATAGTAGACATCCAATTTCTCTAGTAGTGGTAGTAGTGCCACTGGGTTGCTAGATTGCTTTGTCTAAAAAAACCTTGGGTTTTTTTAATGTTATGTGTAAAACAAGGGGTTGTTAAATGTTTTCTGGAGTTAAGACTTTTCAGTTATTCTTTTTGCTCAGTCTGTATTGCCTGTTACCCTGTGAAAACATTAGTTTTGAAAATTCTATATATGTCGGTATTTAGATATTAATGTTTTCTAAAGTCTTAAATCTTAATAAAGATATTTATGTATTCCTTATT
This sequence comes from Mustela nigripes, assembly GCF_022355385.1. Classification (NCBI taxonomy): domain Eukaryota; kingdom Metazoa; phylum Chordata; class Mammalia; order Carnivora; family Mustelidae; genus Mustela; species Mustela nigripes. Next base: position 133,482,717 of record NC_081558.1, on the reverse strand, counting down.
GAGTCTTTTTTTGTACTAAATACAGTAATTAGTTAATTTTGACAGTATTTCAGAGATCTGAAAAAATAAAACAGTTGCTGTCTTTAAAATGAAAATTTGAAAACCAAAATCAACATTGTATATAGTTTCTGTGAGGTGCATTTCGAGTCATGCTTGGGTTATTGAAGAGTGCATTTTCTTTCCTGTCAAGCATACCCTCGGGGAAGTCTGGGTACAGAAAACTTCTGAAATGAATACAGATAAACAGTATTTTTGTCGCACTCATTTGGGACATCTTCTAAATCCTGGAGACCTGGTATTGGGGTTTGTATTATTTTACAGTATTTTAAACTGGCAGTTAGCATTGCAAATTTTCTTTGGGAGCCAGCAAGATATCTAAAAATACTACTAAAAATATGTATTCTAATAAGAATTTAAGAGTTCTTAGGAACTTTACAGTTCACTTTATTGATAGCTAAATTAAACTAGATTGGACAAAAACCCTAGTCACTCTATTTCGCCATCATTGTAAAGAATTATTTAATCCAAGATTTTGAGTAATTGAACCCTGAAGTTGTATGGTTAGATCATATTTATAGCTTTTTTGGGGAGTGGATAGTTTTTTTTTTTATTATGCATACGCTGTTGGTCAAATATTTCACTTTTAAAATATGGAAGCCATAGTGTAAAGCTCCTTTATAGGCACAAGACAGTCTGTTTTAATACAGGGCTTATCAGCATGCTTTAAGCATTACTTTTGCTCTTGGGGATTTTTTTTTTTTTTTTTTTTTTTTTAACTAGAGAGGAAGGTTGGTTTTTTGTTTGTTTGTTTGTTTTAATTAAATGGAACCGTCTAACTGAATTCTAATGTTATACTGATATGCCTGTTGTAGATGGACAGTGATGGATAATATGTGAAGCTTGGAGGTAAAAGTATGTTGTTATCTTCACCAGGACATGTGGAGGCATGTTCATTGTATAGTAAACTGCAAAACTTTTAATGTGGGAAAAGATAATTAGATGTGCTTTCAGGTGAACATACATTAAATAAAAAGTAATGTGGAAAGAATAAATGTTTTTGTCATTAAGTGTTTAATTATTTTTATTTCAGGTTTGATTTGGCCAACTGTAACTTAAATGATGAGCATGTCAACAAAATGAACTCAGATAGAGTCCCAGATGTGGTAAGGCTTTAGATTTTTTCCTGTGTTAAAGAGGACTGATTTAATAACTCTTATGGGTAAGATGTGCGAGTTCACATTTATGAAAATAACAAATCAATTTAGAGATTCTTTTGAAATTGCGGTTAAGGTTTAAAGGCAGAAGCCTTCATATAGCATCATGTGTCTTTGTGGGGAAGATCCAAGATTTATTGAGTTTTTTGTTGCTCTTATAATTGAATTTCCATTCTCTGTCAAAATGCTTGATACCATCTGTAGAGCAAAAATAAATTTGCAGCTAAAAATGATGACCATTAGGACTTAATTTAGGTTCATTCTCCTAGGCTCAGCTTATTTCATATATTGTTCAGTTAAAGCATTTAGAATTAAAACCATTATTCAGATTTTTCAGGTTTGACTATAATAGCAGTTGAAAATAATCTTTACAGTGTTGAGTTTTGGAGAAAGAATGTTTCTTCTGAAAAAAGCCTGTTAAATTCTAACATGGGTTTATTAGAATCATAAGCAAGAGTGAACCTTGTGAAAGTCTGTAATTCTTGCTTGCTTAATCTTCACTGATTTCTTTAGATGTGGGCAAAAATGAAGTCATGGTATAAGAAGGACTCCTCTTCTCACCACCCAGTTGTGCTTTTATTAATTAATTAGTAAGTTAGGAAATAGAAACATAGTTTAGATAAAGTCTTAGCAGTCATAAGAGGAGATCAAGATGGTCATACAAGATTTTGTATTGTATAAAATTATTTATTACACAATTTTTTAAACTGTCCTAGGAGATATTTTTGTAAAAGACATATGTAGTTCTATAATTGTTTATTGGTAGTAATAAAAGGGGGAATGTCTGCCTGTGGTAATATTTCAGGATGATTATGTGAATGGTAGCTGAGAACTGAACTTTGGTATAAAGAAGGACACCAGAGGGGTGCATTGGTGGCTTAGTCTGTTAAGCGGCTGCCTTTGGCTCAGGCCATGGTTGAGTCCTGGGAAGTCCCTGGTCCTTTGCAGTCCCAGTCCTTTGCAGTCCTGGGATTGAGCCCTAGGAGCCTCAGGAGTCCCAGTTTGTTGTTGTTGTTGTTGTTCTTCCTCCTCTTCTTTCTTTAAAGATTTTTATTAAGTAATCTCTGCATCCAATGTGGGGCTTGAACTCACAACCCCGAGATGAAGAGTCGCATGTTCTACTGACTAAGCCAGTCAGGTGCCCCTATTTATACGGGTTCTTATTTCCAAAGAGGAGTTAATACAGGTGCAGCAAGTCGTGTTAACTATCATAGACTCTGCCTCATTCGGGCTCTGCAGTGAGTGGGGAGTCTGCTTCTCCCTCACCCTCTGCCCCTCCCTCCACTTGAGCTTGCTCACTCACATTCTTTCTCTTGCTCTCTCAAATAAATAAATAGAATCTTTAAAAAAAAAATGTGAAATGTGAAGTTTTTGGTGTAAAAAAACAGCAATTCTCAATCACTGGAAATTTTCAGTTATTAAATTTTAATAGTTATGGAACTAATGGCAGAATGCATTTTCATAAAATACTAAGTACATGGAAAAAATATTGAAACTTCTCTTGACACTGCTCCTTGATCCCTACTGTCATCAGTCTGGTGACTTTTCTAGCTTTCTCACAATCTTTCAGTTTTTAACTTTATTGGATTTTGAGGCCCCTTTACTTTGTTCCCATTTTTTTGTAACTTTGCAAATATTTCTGTTACTTTTAGGTATTAATCAAGAAGAATTATGACCGTACCAAACGTCAGCGTCGCAGAAACTGGAAACTGAAAGAACTTGCAAGAGATAGAGAAAACATGGATACAGATGATGAAAGGTCCTACTTTTCTTTAAATCTTCTGTATTGTCTCAAAGGAAATCCTTATAATAAGTCTGTAGAGTTTTTATATGTAATCATCTCATGAATGTTGCATTCAATATTAGTTTTGTATTCTTACTGTGTTACTTGAAACAGTGTAAGAGGATATAATGATATTTAACATTTAATTACTATTTCCTGGGTTTTGGCCTGAGAATTGCAGTGTTACTGTGAACAATGCATTTGAAAAACTAAAATAAGTACCTGTGGGTATCACAAATAGCAAGTGAATAACTGTGACTTGGGATAAAAAGAAAATAGTCCATTAATATCAAATATGCTGTTTTTCAAACAACTTAAGGAGAAATGAAGATGTTGTCTTCTAGAAAAGTATATTGGGCGATTCAAAAGTGGCCTTAATGCTGGTGAAGACACTGATATCTAAAAAAATGAAGAGTTTAAATAAAATTGTATCATGAAATGTGAGTGGGAAAATAGTATTTCCAAAGTACAATCTCATAAAGTAATTTAAAATAAGTATTTATAAATATATAATGTTAAATTAATTGGATGTTGTAAGTACATATTTTATTTCATCTGTAGTCTTAAAAGTGTATGTATTTTTTTAACTTGGTCATAAGACTTTGTGGTGGGATGGTAAAGTAAGAGGACGTTTTCTTAACTGTTTCATATTCAATATCACCTTATATCCACGTGTGTATTTTTTTAATCATATAACTTTGAAAGAAAATATTTTTTTAACTTACCAGAGTATTTAATTAACATCCATATTTGACTTCAGATATTATTTTTAAAGATTTTAATACTTGGAACACATTTCTTTTATAGTGCTGAAAATGAAGAAAAACATTATACTCATTGGTAAAGATGAAATATTTAAATATTTCCTTTTTTTTTTTTTTGGTCTCAGGGGTATAGGTCTGTGAATCATCAGGCTTACACACTTCACAGCACTCACCATAGCACATGAAATACTTAAATATTTCTTTATCCTTTATCCTTCTGTAGGCAATACCAAGATTTCCTTGAAGATCTTGAAGAAGATGAGGCAATTAGAAAAAATGTAAACATTTATAGAGGTTAGTGTTTTAGGGGTGTTTGATTTAAATTGTATCTTTTGCTTTTGTGTAGATATATTACCCCAGTGTAAGTATTTCCGTATCTTAAACTTTCATTCCATAAATGACTTCTTTTGTTTTTAAAACTTACTAAACATTTATAAAAAATAAAAATACTGGCAGAACAGTAAGAATTACTAAAATATCGTTTTGCCACATTTGATATCATTTGTATCCTACCGTGATACCTCAGGTTCCTGATTCCTATACTAATGGATATTTATTTATATATTTATGTAGTTCATTTAGTGACTAAATACCTGCTCTAGATATGATACAAGAACTGCAGATATAATGTGGTTAAATAGTAGTAATAATGATGGGGGCAGGCATTTTGCATATTTCCATATTTGTATTGATTTGAAATCCTTGCTTTTTTTTTTTTTTTTAAGATTCAACCATTCCTGTGGAAAGTGACACAGATGATGAAGGAGCCCCTCGAATTAGTCTGGCTGAGATGCTTGAAGACCTCCACATTTCCCAAGATGCTACTGGTGAAGAAGGTGAATCGATGATGACACAATGAGATTGTGCTGTAGATGATTTTCATATCTCTACGCTCAGGATGTTGGACGAAATAACTCTTATTGTCTATTCAGTCTATGCTTCCGTATTAAGAAAGGAGAAATTTAGATTTAAAATTTGAATACAACAGGACTATTTTGATTGCTCATTCAAAACACTGAAAGAGATAGCTTCAAAGTTTTTGGATAAAAGATTATGGAGAATGTAATTATTAATGATATTCAGGCCATTTTATGTGTGGAATTTTTCAAGTTTGCCTTTTTTAGGAGACTAGTATTTTTGCATACTGTAGCGCTGGATTTAAAATCTCAAAAGTTATGATGTCTTGGAGGTTACCTTAATCTTCCAAGTATAAAACAAGTTTTTACATTCATTTTGCTTTGATTGCTTTAGAAAAAGAGCATATGAAGAATCATTAATATGAACTTGTTACGCACTTTGATCCACTTTAGGTCATTTTTATGTAGGGTTCAGTTTATTACCGGACATTGGGGGAAAGTTAATCTATTCATAATATTAACATCTTCAGAAGCTTTTAATTTGGGGTTATTTTAATTTTTATTGCAGAAGAAAATATATTTAAAGTATTTGTGGATTTGTAATAAACATGGACTATTTAAAGGTTAAAAAACAATTTGTTCTTTTGTGATTTTTGCTCATGCCAGTGGCTTAGAGCAGTAGCTTGCTTGTGTCATAAGAATGTCTTCCTATCCCTTAAAGCATTTTTACTTTTGAAATTTTGGTTTACAAATTAAGAAGGAATTTTCTTTATATAAGTTTCTGTCATTGAATATATCACCATCAAAAAGAATATTAGGACCCAGCATATAGATGATGAAATGATAAAAATGATCTTTATGCTTTATAAAACCATGAATCAGGCTTGAAAAAGGAATGCCTTCCACATCCTTGAATGAAAAGCATTTACTTGAGTTTTAAAGTGTCTTGAGAATGAGGTTTTAAGATCCTATTTCTATAAGCAAGATCAGACTTAATAAGTGTGCCAGAACTAAAAGCTAATTCATAAACTTTAGATATACCACTACTAAGGAAATTGAGTAAGTGCCAAATGGAGCATTTTTTTTTTTTTAAGATTAGACTTCCCAATTCTGAAGGTATGGATAAAGTCCTGAACTTTATATAGTGGTTCCTGTTCTGTCTGCCTGTTTAGTTAAAATTTTCACTTGTGGTTTGTTTTTACCTCTTCTATGTCAAGACTTTAAAAAGTGTGAAAATAAAAACATTCTCCCCTTTTTTGTGTGTCTTTGAAGTGATTGTATTGTCATATTAAAAGACAGTATCTTATGCAGTATTCCTAGGTGGAATTATTTAAGTACTTGTCATATGATTTTCTCACTGAGCAATATAATTTCCCACTAAATTTATCTAGTCTTACTTTTTTTTTTAAAGATTTTATTTATTTATTTGACAGAAATCACAAGTAGGCAGAGAGGCAGGCAGAGAGAGAAGGGGGAGGCAGGCTCCCTGCCAAGTAGAGAGCCCAGTGCAGGGCTTGATCCCAGGACCCTGGGATCATGACCTGAGCTGAGGGCAGAGGCTTTAACCCACTGAGCCACCCAGGTGCCCCCTATTTAGTCTTACTCTTTGATGTTGTCTTTATGAGTAATGAATCCTGTTGGTTGAAAGAAGGCTGTGTCAAGGTGAAGGAATGTAAGTAGTAGAAAAACTAATAAGCCAAGAGTTCTCAGAGTTACACAGCCTTGATAAACCTGCCATTTTAGAGTATAGTTCCCAGGCTACAGGTGCCCAAATAACCCTTGTTGATGTCCCAGAGTTGATACAGTTTGGGAAGGCTGGTATTCAAATTCTCAAGAAGTTGATTTATAATCCAATTTATAAATAGGAGTAGTTTCTAAGCCGGTATGATCAGTTAGTTTTTTTTTGTAATCAGTTCTTCACTTGAAGGTGTTTTATAGAGGAAGGTCATTTTATGAGCAAGCAAACAGTTTAGGGAGAGAGTTACTTGCATAATTCAGATATTTAACAGCATCAAGCTAATCCTTGCCACAGTAGAATCTAGAACTCCAGGCTGAGTGCCAGGACTAGACACTCCTCTGTAGTCAATACTAAGTGCCAGAGTTTTCCGTAGACTATTTTAGTAAATGTGTTCATATTGATTCTATCCTTTAGATTACTTATCTGTTATTTTTAGCCCAAGGGATGATGCTTTTTTAAAAATAATTGAATTTTTATATAATTTCAAACTAAGTTATAATAGTACAAAGAATTCCTGGATACCCTTCACTCAGATTTGCCAAATGCAAACACTTACTTCATTTGCTTTCTTTCTTATTAATTTTTCCTGAACCATTTAAAGTAATCCCTCCAAATATTTCAGTATCGTCCTCCCCCACCCCATGCCAAGAACAAGGAATTTTCTTACATAACCATAGTGCGATGATCAAAATCATAAAATTAATAATGACACAATACTGACATTTAATCAGTGGTCTGTGTTGAAATTTATCAGTTTGTCCCAACTATAAAGCCTTTTATAGAAAAAAAAAATCTAGGATTATGCATTGCACTTGGTTCTCATATCTCTTTAAACTTCTTTCATCTGGACCAGTTCTTAAGTTTTTACATTTTATACAAAATTTTGTAGGGTCCAAGCCAGTTATTCCTCAGTTTGGGTTTGTTTGGTATTTTCTCATGATTAGATTTAGGTAAACCCTTTTAGCAGGACTAGAAATAATACTAAATTCCCAGAAGTAATACCAAATTCTCAGTGCATTTATAGTGGGAGGCTCATGCTGTTAATTAATCTTGATGTCCCTAAGCTTCCTTGGGTTATTAGTTGGTTTTGGTTTTAAGGAATTAGAGGATTTATTCTTTTACAATCTTTTTGTTTGATTTTTCCTGAAATTCAGCCTTGTGATTTACAGTTCCATGAATTTCAAAAGACGTAGATTCACGCAGTTACCACCACAACCAAAATACAGAACAATTTTATCATTTCCCCTAATATTCCCTTTGCTACCCCTTTGTTTTCAAGCCTTTTCTTCGTCTGTAACCACCCACCCCATAACTTCTGAGATGCTCTCTGATCTTGTGGTTTGTTTTTTCCAAAATATGTAAATTAAATCATATAGTATATGGTTTTTGAGTGTGTTCTCACTGTGTAGTGCACTTGAGATTCATCCAAGGTGTTGTATATATCAAGTTTGTTTCTTTTCGTTTTGAGTAATGGGATGTTCCAGAGCTATCCATTCCCTAGTTGCACATTTCAATGTCTGGGTTTTGATGATTGGGAGTAAAACTGCTGTGAATATTTCTCTACAAGTTTTCATTTTACTTAGGTAAAAAAGTAGGGATGGGGTTGTTGGATCCTATAGTAAATGTATATTTAACTTTATAAAAATTTGCCAAACTGGTTTTCTGAAGTGGTTTGTGCCATTTTACTTTTCCACCAGCAGTATATGGACATTTTAGTTACTCTGCATCCTCACCACTGTGTGATATTGCCAGGTTTTTTAAAGTCATAATAATAGGTGGATGGTGGTGTCTACTTGTAGTTTTAATTTGCGTCTCCCTAATGGTTAATTATGTTGAGCATCTTTTCCTGTACTTCTTGTTACTCCTATATCTTCACTGGTGTAGAATGGCGTTCAAATCTTTTGTCTCTACTTGGAGATTGGGTAATTTTCTTATTGGTTGAATTTTTAATTTTTTTAAAAAGTATTACTTGACAGAGAGAGCGAGAGTGAGTGTACAAGCCGGGGAGCAGCAGATTAAGAAGGAGAAGCAGACTCCTTGCTCTGCAGAGAGCCTGACGTGGGGCTGGATCCCAGGACCCTGGGATCATGATCCAAGCTGAAGTCAGATGCCCAATTGACTGAGCCACCCAGAAACCCCTGAATTTCTAGTTTTGATGCTCATGTTGTTCCAGATGCTCATGTTGTACCCCATCAATCTGGCTTCTGTGTCCTTTTGATAGGCTCTTACCTGATGTGGAAATGTTGGGGTTCAGGAATGAACAGTCAAGAAATAATTCTTGAGGTGTCTTCAGTGAGGTGTCTTTTACTAAAGCATGAGGACAGGATTGGTGGGCAGAAAGGGCTGTGCTGAGGTTGTGCAGAGTGACTGATTATATGTACACTTAAGTTGGAAGGTGATTAGGGATAGCCTACATCTCTAAGGAATTTTGGAAGCGAGGTTTCCAGGACCTTGAGGGGCTAGCTAGCTGCTGTTAGAAAAAGTGTAGTTTACTACTGTATAGTAAAACCTTAGTCATGAGACCCTTAAGATTTGTATCAGTGGGCCATGTGCTTGGAGATTGTTTGGTGTGGGTAGAGATAAAAGAGTTTCTAATTATATGTTAAGGGGCACTTAAAAGATCCTGGAGGTCAGGTAAATGTCAGGCCAAAATTGCCTTTTGCCCTTAGCAAAGTGTAAACACTGAGGCATTTGAGTTCCTAGAGGAAGGTCTCTCTGCCTGCCTCAAGGACTTGTCAATGCTGTAAGTTGTAAGGAAGTTTAATTTTTTTCTTTTGCCTTATTTCTTTTGCCTTAATTCTCCGCATTATTTTACCCATGTATTTGATCCTGTTTGTGGATACTGATGTTTTAATGTAACTCTGGGCAAGTTTTGGGTTTCCCTTGTTAACGCCTAACTCTGCATTTGACTTTTTTTTTGCATGATGTGGACCAATTTACCTAAAAATAGAGGAGCCTCAGTCAAGTCACCTTGTGAGTTAAGGAATCATGAAATGGAATAAAAAAGCACAGATGTAGGCTATTCTTTCTGTTTATCAGTTCTGTCACATGTGGAAATAACTTGAGCAGTAGGATGGTAAGCCTTGATGAAGGCAAGAAGTCAGTCTCAATATCTATTTGAATGAAGTTCGAGGTAGTATGAGGAGAATGTTCAATTTTAGTTCTTTGACTTGGCACATTTTGAAAGAACTGCTTTATTACTTAGGGAAGAGGTATGATTCATGATACCTTCTGGTAAAACAAGTTCTCTGTAATACTTAGAAGTTATTAGGTGTAAGATTGGCAGTCACTCTGTTTCTTCTAGAGCCGTGCAGCTTGTATCTGATGGAGATTTTGTTTTCTTTTTTGGTGGAGTTAGCACTGCAATGGTTCCTGTTAACACATTTTTGTGTGTGTGTGACACAGTTTCACATTAATCTGGCTTTTTATAATTTACCTTATATCTCAGTTGTGAAGTAATTTAAGATAGTATATATACTAGCATTAGTTTATGAGGTGCTGTACCAGTAATTCTGGGGGAGCTGTATTATATAGAAATAAAAGGATATTTTGGGGTCATTTTACCTGCACCTATTAGCTGTAGGACTTAAACTTTCTAATGTTACATTTTCCCACATTTTAAAAAGGAGTAATACTGCTCACTACATAGAGTATTGTTAAAATTCTTAGCATATGATTCATAGCAAATTTTAATTCAATAAATACTAGTGTCTGCTTTTAAAATTTATAATCACAATTCTAGTGTTCACTAAACAAGTTGAACACTAGTTTATAAGTTTATACTTTTTAGACTAGCATAGAGCTTATCCTAGAAAATGTGTGTGGCCCAGAGAACTATTAAGGACAAAAGCATAAATTATCCATATTTCCATGTAAGGAGATTATCACTGTTGAAATTTTTTGTTCTTTTTTTAAATAGACTTCATTTTTTAAAAAAATTATATTTTATTTATTTTCGGCATAACAGTATTCATTATTTTTTCACCACACCCAGTGCTCCATGCAATCCGTGCCCTCTATAATACCCACCACCTGGTACCCCGACCTCCAACCCCCCGCCAATTCAAACCCCTCAAATTGTTTTTCAGAGTCCGTAGTCTCTCATGGTTCACCTCCCCTTCCAATTTCCCCCAACTCCCTTCTCCTCTCTAACTCCCCATGTCCTCCAAGCTATTTGTTATGCTCCACAAATAAGTGAAACCATATGATAATTGACTCTCTCTGCTTGACTTATTTCACACAGCATAATCTCTTCCAGTCCCGTCCATGTTGCTACAAAAGTTGGGTGTTTATCCTTTCTGATGGAGGCATAATACTCCATAGTTAAATAGACTTCATTTTTTATAGTTTTAGATCTTCAGAAAAATTGAGAAGGTGCAAAGTGTTTCCATATATGACACACCCAGCTTCTCCTTTTATTACTTAATGAGCCAATATTGTTACATTATTATTAACTGAAGTCTAGTTTATTTACATTTCTTTAGTTTATATTTAATATAGGTTTTCTTTTCCCCCTAAGATCCCATTCAGGATACTATGTTACATTTAGTTGTCATGTTTCCTTAGTCTCCTCTTGGTAGTGGCAGTTTTTCTGACTTCCGTTGTTCTTGATGACCTTCACAGTTTTGAGTGCTTGTCGAATATTTTGTAGGATACCCTACTGTTGGAATTTTAATGTTTTTCTCCTAGGACTGGGGTTATGTGTTACTGGGAGGAAGACCACAGACAAAGTGCTATTTCATGACATTGTATCAAAGCACATAATATCAACATGATTTATCACTGTTGATGTTGGCCTTCGTCACCTGAGGTAATATTTGTTAGGTTTCTCCGCTGTAAAGTTACTCTTTTACCCCCTTTCCCTAATGTACACTTTAGAAGGAAGTCATTATGCACAGAATATACCTAAGAGGTAGTGATTCATACTGTCCCTCCTTGAGGGTGGGATATCTATATAAATTATTCAGTATTTTTCTTTATGAAAGATTTGTTTCTTTTCTCCATGTACTAATTTGCTCAGTCATATATTTATAACAATATGGATTCATGAATACTTACTTTATATTTTGGGTGATTATCTAATGCTACTTTATTTTTGGATTGTTCTAACTTTGGCCATTGTTCTCATCATCTGACATCTATTTATTTAATTGTTGAATTCTAGTATACAGAATTGTTAACCTATATCCTGTGAAAAACAACTTATGCTTGTGAGTGGTTCCTTTTGCTTTAGTCTTGTAGACTGCACTCATTTCTAATTACTAGATCAGCACCTTCAGGGTGATCAGATCGCCTTCAGTGACCTTGTTTCGTATGTTCCTAACGCAGCTAGAATCTCGTCACAGTCTGCATTCAATCCTCTGACCTTAATGTTTTTTTAAATTTGCACACATGAAGGTTCATTATTTGTACTATGAAGTTTTGTGGGCTTTGACAAATTCATGTTTTGCATCCACCGTTACGGTATCATACCGAATAGTTTTACTGTCCAAATCCTCTATACTTCACCAATTCATCCTGAACCCAAACCCTTGGCAACCATTGATCATTTTACCATCTCTTTAATTTTGCCTTTTCCAGAGTGTCATGTAACTGGAATTCTACAATATGTGTAGCCTTTCATACTGGCTTCTTTCACTTCACTTAGCAATATGCCTTTAATGTTCTTCTTTTTGTGGCTTACTAGATTGTATCTTTTTACTGCTGAAGAATATCCTATGCTTTGTTTATCCACCAATTCATTGTTTATCCACCTATTATTCATTCATCTTGGTTAGTTCCAACCTTTGGTGATTATGAATAAAGCTGCAGTGCACTTCATGTGCAGGTTTTTGTGTGAGCATAGGTTGTAAAATCATTTGGATAATACCTAGGAGCATGATTGCTGGATCTTGTCGTTAACAGTATGTTTGGTTTTGGAAGAGACTGCCGGCTGTCTTTCATAATGGCTGTACCATTCTTCATTCCCACCAACAGTGTTTAAGAGTTCGTTTCTCTGCATCCTTATCAGTATTTGGTATTGTCAGTTTTGAGGATTTCAACTATTCTAATAGCTGGGTAGTGGTATCTCATTGTTATTTTTATTTATAGTTCCCTGATGACAGATGGGGTGAGCATCTTATTATATGTTTATTTGCTATTTGTATATCTTACTTGATGAGGTATCTATTCAGATCTTTGGCCCATTTTTTTAAACTGGGTTTGTTTTCTTATTGCTGAGTTTTAAGAGTTCTTTTTATATTGGATACAAGTCCTTTTTTTTTTTTTTAAGATTTTATTTATTTATTTGACAGAGATCACAAGTAGTCAGAGAGAGAGAAGGGAAATCAGGCTCCCCACTGAGCAGAGAGCCCGACGTGGGGCTCAATCCCAGGACCCTGGGATCACGATCTGAGCCGAAGGCAGCAGCTTTAACCCACTGAGCCACCCAGGAACCCCGGATACAAATCCTTTTTATCCGCTATGTATCTTGCAAATATTTTCTGGTCTGTGGCTTGCCTTTAAAAATATATATGAAAATAATATATGTATATGAATTGCTTATATGTAATACATGTGGAGGTGGCATTGTACTACCTGTATAATTTTTCTTTTTTTACCTTCTTTTACTTTTTAGCATTATTTTATAAGTCTTTTCTAAGCCATTAAAAAGTCTTATAATGATGAACCAACACTCCAGTGGTAGATTGCAGAAGTAGCCCTAATTCTATACTTTTCCTTATGTTTCATTCCCTGTACCCTACAGCCTAGGACCAAACAATAAACATTTAAGACTTAGCAGGTCATATGGTCTCTGTCATAATTGCTTTGCTTTTGTAGCATGAATGAGAACAGCCCATATGTAAATGAAAGCGGAAGGTTAAATTTTAATAAAAGTAAAAAAAAAAAATAATAGGCAGTAGGCCAGGTTATGCCTGAGGTCTGTAGTTTGCTGTCCCCTGATGTAACTTTGTAGTGCCCTTTTACTCTTACTCTGGGCTTTGGTGATTAGAAGGAGGAAAAAATTCTAAGTTTAGGTCTCCAGACAGCTTGGGCCTCTATATAGCTGTGAGAACTTGCCAGATTGAGTGTTGGAAGAAGAGATACAGATCACACAGACCAAGTGGCCCCAGTTGCTCTAGATGAGGCCAGCTAACCCTCAGACGTGTGAGTAAGCCTAAGATCAGCAGAGCCTTCAAGCCAATCCCCCAGCTGACTGCAGGCATATGAGCAATAAACTTGAATACCATTGTGGGTTTGTGGTCATTGTACAGCATTGTTGTGGCTTTAGACAATTGATAGACTGATATACCAACATCTTATCAGCTAGTCTCTGAAGTTGAGCATTTCCAGGTTAATTTCCATCCCTCCCCCTGCCTGTAAGAAATCTGTCTATTTTGTTCATTATTTTCTTAGGAAGGAAATAACTGTGTCAAAGAGTATTAAGAATCTCAGGACATTATCAAAACCTTTCCTGATAGATAACTACCATGTGGCACAGTTTATGGCAGTATCTCTTTTTATTTTATTTACTATTCTTGATGTTTGACATATTTTCTCTTCACTTAATGTTTTCTAGTTTAACTCAGGTGAGGCCCAGTCCACACTGATCTGTTTGTTGAACTTCTGTAGCAGTTACTATCTGTCCTCTTAGTCTTTATATGCCTCCTGAGTTATTATTACTATTTTTATATGTTTTTGTCTTTCTAACTGGACAATACATTTCTTTAGGATAGTGCAGGTATAGTACAATGCATAGGTCCTCAAATATGTAGTTAGTGGTACTATCTGATTTATGTGAATAGTTAGAAAAATGCGTAGGTATTTTTGTTGAGTATAGTTTAGCTTTAACTAATTCCTTACTAGTCTATCCATAAAATAAGAAACCAAGCAGATCTCAATGACATTAGAGAGATGGTAAGTGGGATTTGTAGGAAGAGTTGTTTGTGATGTTCAAAATCTCATTTTATTTATAGAAATAGAATTTATATCTAACTGTAAACTTTAGGAAATTTTATGTGAGTGGTGCTAATAGTTAACCACAGAAGTTTGATGTTACAGTGTTAACACAGACTGTTCTGTTTAACAGAGTAAATTATTTTCTTTCTCCAAGGTACTTTATTGTATATAATGGCAAAATTGGCATTTGTAAATAATCACATGGACAGAGGACCTATATAGAGAAGGTAATCTCTAATCAGAAAGGAATTTATTGGGTGGTATTCCACAAGTATAAAATACATATTTTCTGTGTTTTCCTGTACCTCTGCATTTGGATCAGAATAATGTTGAGGGGCTGACTACTTGAGAAAGGCTGAGGTAAATCAGTGTTCATCTGGATTCAAGAGTGACAGTGTAAACAATTGCTATAGAAGTCCCCATGGAATGTTACCAAGCAGATTTCTGGGATGGTAATAACTCTGAATGGTCTGGAATGTGGAATTCTGTCTTCAAAGAGGATCTTTAAAAAATTGTATTTTGATTACAGAGTTCTGTTGTGGTATTTTGTCTCTTATATTGTGAGAATAGATAATCTCTGATCCTAAATAAATTTAGAAGATAGCAAAAAGTTTGTTTTGGGTGGTTCCTCCAGTCTCTTACTCTGCCTTCCGTAGTCATGCTTGCCCTTTCTTTCTTTTCATAGGAAATACTTTGATACTAAGGGATAAATAAAGCTATCGAGTCAAGTGTTACCCCGACAGTATTTTCATTTTTGTCAGGGACCAAAGGCTTAAGCAAAGGTATATTCAGATGGAGGAAATATTTGGGGCAATAGCAAGTCTTCTGTGTGTGTGTTGGTCACGATTCTTAACTACTCCGTAGTAACATATAACTTTATATTTACTATATAATTATATTTATAATTGTTGGTCACTATTCTTAACTACTGTGTAGTAACATATTATAGCTTTATATTTGCCCTATCTTCATGGTGGTAGAATGTATTTCTTTGCCCCTTAACTTTGGATTTGGCTGTGTGACTTGGTTTGGCAATGGGGTGTTAGCAGATGTGTAAGAGGGAAGGATTAAAATGCTTTTGCTTATTTGCACTTGTTTTCTCGTCATTCTGTCATCACCGTGAGAAGAATATCCTTGGGTAGTAGTCACTGCCTTCCCCAACTTGGTTCAGAATGCAACATTTAAAGTAGTGTCATCTAAACAGCTGATGAACCCATGGATGTGAGAATAAGTGATTATTGTTAAGCTGTTGAGTTTGGGGTGGTTTCTTATGTGGCATTATTGTCAATAACTGATAGTTTTTGCATCTTTAAAATTTGTTTCATTAAGCAGTTAATGGATAAACTTTTTCTTCTTATAGAAATAGCATCCTTTTTTCCTACTTGCTTAAGTTAAAGTGCAGGTGACAGTAGATGTATTCCTTACAGCAGCCTGACTTTTATTTCTGTTTTCACTGTTACTCTGAGTAGGCATACAGATTATTTTGGTTTCATTCCGATATATTCTCTTTTCTGTATTATAGGTTCTCATGGTTTAACTAGTGCTTTAGAAGGTACCCTGGGCAGGTGGGGCGGTTTAAGATGAACTACCTCCAATTTTTCCTGACTTTTATGTCAGGCTGATCAGTTTTGTTTTTATTTAGATATTTGGTTTTCTTGTAAGATTTTGTTAGAAGTATTTTTTAGAAAATTAAATACTGTTGCTATAAACATACTTGTACATTTGTACCATGGGATATTATTCATCAGTATAAAAGAATGAACTATTGATGGAACAACCTGGATGGATCTCAAGGGAATTATGCTGAGTGAAAAAAACTAGTCTTAAAAGGTTACATACTATATGATTCTGTTTAAATAACATTTTGGAAACAACAAACTTGAAGAGATTAAGAACAGCTTAGTGATGTCCAGGGTTTAGGGATAGGGTATACATGGAGATTGGGTGTGACTATAACAGGGTAGCCTAAGGGAGCTTCTTGGTGATGAAACGTTTCTTTCTTTCTTTCTTAACATTTTTTTTTTTTAATTTTTTAAAAGAAGATTTTATTTATTTGAGAGAGAGAAAGCATAACCCAGGGGAGGGGTAAAGGGAGAGGGAGAGGGGATCTCAAGCAAACACCACACTGAGCGCAGAGCCTGACTTGGGGCTCAATCTCATGATGCTGAAAGCATGACCTGAGCATGACCTGAGCTGAAATGGAGAGTCACAGACATGTGAATGCATGTGTGTGCACACGCACACACACACATACACAAATGCTTATAAAACTTAAAAAATCTGAATAAGAAGTTCTGTGGATTGTGTCAGTATCCATTTCTTGGTTTTGATCCTTTACTGTAATTATGTAAGATTACTGTGGTAGGAGGCTGGATGAAAAATGCACAGGATCTCCCTGTACTTTTTTTGTTTTGTTTTGTTTTGTTTTTGCTACTTCATGTGAGTATATAATTATTTCAGAATTAAAAATTAAGGATCAAAAGCAGTGCCTTTGATCAGAGCTAACATTAGAGGAGAAAGAGTTCTTTGCTGTTACCAAATGATTTATTTGAAAGCAATGAGTGAATATTGACATAGTTTATTACACAAATTTTGCATCTTTGATAATCTGAGATGTTCCTTGGAGAAAAGTGAAAGTGACTAAAGAGTGTGTGTGTGTGTGTGTGTGTGTGTGTGTGTGTTCAGTTCCATCTAATGAAATTCATTTAGAAGAGTCTCACAAAAGAGCCCATTTATTCTTTTAATGTTGTTATTGCTGATATGAGCAAAAGGAAAGAAGAGGATATGAAATAGGGAAAAGAGAAGAGAGGGTCCTCAATTTATGGGAGGCTATTATTAGGGAGAAGGCAACTAACAGAGAACTAATAAATTTCAGTTTTGGTAATCCAAAGGAACTTCTGTGTCAGGAAATTACAAGCACTTTCTAATTGCTTGTAGTGCAGATCTGTGAATGTAGTGCAGAACTATGAATGTGCTCACATTCACAGTAACATTTTCTTTTGCTGTCAGGTATTTGGAAATAAACTGAAGCTCGTTGTAGTTGGGTGGAGTCTTAACTGGTTTGAGGAATAAAATCATCTCCTAGCCCCTGGCTTTGGACTCTAACCTTAAGTGATGGTAACATCATCCTATACATCCTGTACGTCCCCCATTGTCTGTGGTTTTAGAATTTCCAGTGCAGGCAAGAATACTAGAAATGGGTTTTTTGTTTGTTTGTTTTTTAAGATATTGGAGGTGTCTGGGTGGGTCAGTCATTGATCGTCTGCCTTCAGGTCATGATCCTGGAGTCCTGGGATCAGGCCCCACGTTGGCTCCCTACTCAGTGGGAAGCCTGCTTCTCCCTTTCCCACTCTCCCTCTTGTGTTCCCTCTCTCACTGTCTCCCTGTCAAATAAAATCTTTAAATAAATTTTTTTTGAAGATTGTGATACAACTTGTCTCAGTCCTTTTAATTGTTTTTTTAAAGATTTATTTATTTATTAAAGAGTGTGTGCTCAGTGGGGTGGGGGCTGTGTGCCGAGGGAGATTCCCAAGCAGACTCACCACTGAGTGTAGAGCCCAATACAGGGCTTCATCTCTCAACCCTGAGATCATGACCTGAGCCCAAACCAAAAGTCAGATGCTTAACTGACTGAGCCACCCAGGCTCTTTTAATTATTTAAAAAGAAAAATGCAAACAGTCGGATGCAAAACAATCTAACATGGGTTGCAGGTTCATTACTGTCTTTGCCTGATCTGGCACTTGCCACCGAATCAACCATGACAGGTTGAGCATTCAATCTGTAGTATGACATACGGAACCATATTCAGTTTTTCTCCAAGCACATAATGGATCTATCAAGAAGGAAGGGAGGTCAGTTATGTCCTTTATTGTGTGACTTTTTTATTATACTTTTTTCTCCCTAAGGCATGAGGATACAAAATAAATGTTTACTTAAAAGGCCCACAGGCATCATTGAGCTATCTTTACCAGTCTCCTTTCTTTCATGTGGCATCATGTGGAAGTCCAGTTTCACTCTACTTAGACGTATGTGAAAGGAAGTATAGAATGTATTAAGTATATAGGCTCAGGAGCTAGAAATCCTAGATTCATATCCCAGCTGTGGCTTTCAGACAAGTAGGTACATTCTCTGATGCAGTCTTACTTGTAAAATGGGAATTCAGCTGTTTAAAAATGTGGAGTCCAATTATGAGGTCGGTAGAAAAGCAGTATTTTTTCAGAAGTTTGTAGTGTGTACTGACAGGAAGGGGCCAGAGGTGCAGAAAGGAAGACAAGTGGGCCTGGAGTAACAAAAAGGAACATGAGAAGCAAGAAGCTGCAGATGCTTAAGCCCTTTGTGTTGACCTGTTGCTGTACGTAAGGCAGGCCTGGATCTCCTGAAGAAGTGTCACTTAACCAAATGGGGTTGCCTCTGCCCCAGCTGCTTGACTGGAATCACGCCATTGTCGTAGCAGCACGCGTGCCTGCCAGCAACTGTCACACGTTGGGAGCCCGAGCCTTTCTTTTTCTTCAGCTTCCTCAGTTCCCTTCACTGTCTAACAGGAAGCCACCTGGCAAGGGAGCTTAGAAATACAGTTTGACATCTCCCAGCCCCAAGATGTTCAGAAGAGCATACAGAGGGGTAGGTAAAGTGAATTTATAATCAATAACTGGCTATCTCTAGGAAGAACTCAGAGGCTTGAGTACCGCCATGGAGGGATGTGTTAGTTTTACTCCTGTCTTTTGGACTTTGTTTTTGATGCCTTTAGAACCACAGAATTGAATTGACTATACTCATTTTGTGGCCTGTTGATTTTGGTCCATGGAAATCATTATGCCTATTTTTTTTCTCCCTTTGTCACATGTGTCTACCATGGGTTAAATTTAAATAAAGCCTGTCATACATTACTTTATTACACTCAGTCTATGTTTTTAAAGTGGATCCATGTTGCTGCATATAAATTTGGTTCACTATTTTCTCATTGCATAGTATTTTTCCATATGCTTATATATCACATTTTCTCTTCTCATCTGTTTTCCTGTTGATGGGTATCTAAGTTGCCCACAACTATCTTTCACACAATACTGCAATAATGAATAGCTTTGTCCCTGTTTTATTGATCTGTTGGAAATTTCTGGGATATATACCCAGTGTGGTAGGCAGCCTTTAAAATGGTTCCCAGTGGTTCTTACCTCCCCATACTCATGTCTTTGCTTAAATTCCTCCCATTTAATATGGGCTGGACCAAGTGATTCTTTTCTAATGAGTAAAGTAGGGCAGATGTGATGAGATGTGACTTCTGAATAGTTTACCAAAGATCTATGACTTTGTTTTGCTTGCCATTTCTCATTCTTCTTTGGGGAAACAAGCTGCCATGTTGTGAACTGCCCTATAGAGAGATCTGTGTGGTAGGGAACTTAAATCTCTAACAGCTATGTGAGTAAACTTGGAAGCAGATACTTCCCCACTTACCCTTGAGATAATCATAGCTCAGGTGACCCTTGACTGCAGCCTTTTGAGAAACCTGAACTTAGGGGAGCCTAACCAAACCACATCTGGATTTCTCCCCCACAGAAACTTTGAGATAATAAATGTTTGTGATTTTAAGCCTCTAAATCTTGGTTGGGGTAATTTGTTACACAGTGATAAGTAACTAATACATCCAGGAGCAGAATTGTAGTATTATAAGATATATGCATACTTAACTAAGTATTGCCAGATTTCTTTTCCTACAGAAATACTTGAGAGCTCATTTCCTCCCATGTTCATTAGCACTTGCTAATATCCTTTATATTTTGCCAACCTGATAGGTGTAAAGTGATATCTCATTTTAACTTCACTCATTGGATATATACTGAGTATCCTTTCATTTTACTTTTTAAGCCAGTGCTTATTCATATTCTTTCCTCTTCTTTCTTTGGTTTTTCTGTCTTGTATTGATTCAAAGAAATGTCTTGTGTAAATGGCCCTTGTTGGTTTCAGACATCACAAATTTCTTCACTCATTTTATTACTTGTTAAATTTGCAAATAATGTCCTTCATTTAACAGAAATATTTATGTTTCTGATGTAGTTATGATCGTAATTTATTTCTCCTTAAAGTTTGTGCTTCTCTGGTTGTTTAAGTAGGACCATTGATATCCATAATTTTAGATTTTTTAAATAAGTCTTTCTTCTAAAAACTCTTGGATGAATTGAAGTGCGTTTAAACCTATGAGGAAAAAAAAAACAAACCTGTTCTTTTGTTGCCCATTTCATTGGGATTTTCTTTACAATACCACTGTTAAGTACTTACTTTAGATATAATGTAGTAGACCCATTTACAAATCGAAGATGAGGTGTGGCCATGTAGTCAGTTGATAGGTTTAAGGTAAACCTAGAAGTGAATTGATACATTGGTCCCCAAGTTACAGAAACTATAAGATAAACTATATTGCAAAATAATGAAAAATGTTTTTCTGCTTGTTTTATAAAAAATGTCCACCAGATGGCACCAGTGCACACTAAGTATTTATAAAATCCGATGTACTATTCTCATGCTTCTCTTAAAATCTTAAAAAAATGTATTGACCATGTAATTAAGGAGATAATTTTGCCTCCCTACTAATTAGTCTTCAAGAAACTTTTTCTGAGTCTCCAGGTTGGGTGAGGTGTTTTCCTCTAGGGCTCTGTAGCTAATAGCATTCACTTGATTGCACTGTAATTATTTACTGGAGTCTGTTTCTTCCACTTTATTTATTTATTTTTAAAGATTTTATTTATTTATTTGAGCAAGAGAAAGAGCATGAGCAGGAGGAAGGGGCAGAGGTAAAGGGGGAAGCAGACTCCCCGCTGAGCAGGGAGCCCCACAAAGTAGGCCACAAAGTAGGCCTCCATCCTAGGACCCTGAGTTCATGACCTGGGTCGAAGGCAGATGCTTAACTGAGTAAGCCACACAGGCACTCCTATTTCTTCCACTTAAGTAGAGATTGGGATATTTTTAGCCTCACTAGGGCCTTAATAGTCTGTCATTTTTTTCTAGTAGTTTTTAGGTTATGAGTTAAAGCCAGGTTTGGGAGAAGTAAAATCTAAAGTGTAGGTTTTATGACTTAAATGTATCTTTCAATGCTTATAAAATCTGTAGGTTTGGAGAAATGAAATAAATATTTATTGTTTTATTTTTATATTTTAAATTGGATACTAAAAAAATAGTTAACATTATCTGCCTCATTCACAGGACTGATCTAGAAATCCCATTTACTTTTGGGAAATGAACATAAGAGAAATCTATAGACCTTGAAAAATAAATTTATGGATTAATATGTCTGAGGGCCATGAAATTGACTTGTAAGCAGTAGTCTGGACTCCAGATCAAACTTTCATACCATTTATCTTGAATGGCACTAATGGGAACTCAGGCTCTGTGTCTGTGATGTCCTAAAAAAAGTTTCTATGAGCTCCTTCTTTCTTGTGTTTGGAGAAATGATACTTTCTTTGTTACTGGTGCATTTGAGACAGAGCAGGGACTGGAGTCTGGTTGCCTCAATCCTCACTGCAAAACCCAGCTTCCGCAATAGCAGAAACACTATGCCCCTTTGAGTAGCGTGTCTTCTAGGTATGTGGAAGCAGTATACTTACAAAAAGGGGAGACTTGAGTAGGAAGACTGGTGAAGACCAAACCTGTTTGTCCCAAGGTGGACCACCCTAGTGCTGATCTTTCACCAACTTTTTCCTTCATTAGTACTAAAAATCACGCCCAGGAATAGAGATTTAACATGCTAATGAGACCTGAGATGCATGAGGAAGCATGTGCTGTCCATTGCGCCAGAGCACCCAACTTTGTATCTCTCCCCACCCCTTTGTGCTTAGCTGGCACTCCTTTTTTGTCTTAGTCTCTAAAAACTTTCCCTGGCCTTTGGGGAGTCAGCCTGAAGGACCCTTTCCTTTGTGCTATCTCCCTTGTGCTTGAGCCTACACCCCAATAAAAGTCTTGCCTGAAATTCCTGCTTGGTCTCAGTCAATGTTGATTGCTTGGAGAGCCCAAGGATCCAAGATGGTAACACACTGAGAGGTCCAGCCAAACATCAGACTTTCCTGGAAAACATAACTCCAGAACCTTCTTATTGCTGTTCACCTGTGGCAAGTTACTTAGTATGCTTTCTCTATTAAATCTTCTTTTTTAAAAAACAATCAATACCAATATTTCTGGAAGTGTGATTAGTGAAACCATAGTCTTCTTAGAAGCTGTTTGGGAAAGAAAAATGTTCTGTTGTAACGTGTTCTAATATTTTCCTCTTCATGAGTCACATTGTCGTGTTAGACTCCTGAAGCCTTATACCAGTGATTTTCAGTGGAGTGGTACTGTTCCCTAGGGAATGTTTTATAAATTATAAATTTGTGGGAGTGTTTTATTGTCATACTGATTGGCCTAGAGATTATGGAGACTAGCTAGCCTGCAGTTCACGACAGTCCCACAAAAGAGTTGCCTTTGGCCTTCCTGGACTTACTCTTGCCCTTATGGTCATATAGCTGAAAAATCTGCTATAATTACGCTTAGGACCTAACGCTGTTTTACGTATAAATACAAAGTAATTGTGATTTTATAATAGACACTTAATGTCTTAGGAGTACAAATACCATGTAAATCAAGGGAGGATTGTATTTCATTTGGAGCTTTGCCACGAATTAATTTACTGTCAGAAAAGCACATCATGAGCAAACACCAATGGTTGTATCGAGTCACTGATACAGCACAATTTTGTAGCCTTGTTGGAGCTGTCATATTCATGATTCCCTATACAAGTGTCTCACTGTTTATGTCTTTTGGTTTAGTTATTCCCAAGCATTTATGTACTAAAATATATTATATTGGTGGTGTTCCTTTTCAAAATTGTTTATGTAGGATATGTCTGTGAATATTGTTTCAGAGTAATATGGGAGGGCTTATGAAGATAATTTGTTTGCAACAAAGGCACATTGGATCTAATAGGGTTAGGGATCACTATCCTAAGTAGAGAAACCTGTGGAGGATTTTCTTAACCAGCATTTTGCTAAATTAATTTGATAATAGAACCTTTTTTGTGCATAACATCAGTTAATGTTAGGGAAAGCTATACTAATGCAAACCCTATCATTAATATAAATTTTATAGTACTTTATATTTTCCAAAATGCTTTCACATGCCTTATTGCATCTTATTTTCACATTTTATGAGGTATATAAATAGGTCTTCTCATTCTGTAGCTGAAATAGATGAGAATTCAGGTGATGACTCACCTGAGGACACTCAAAGGTGGGTAACAGAGCCACAGACGAGAGGCCAGAGTCCGTGAGTCATGCCCTTTTTTTCTGCATCCTCTGGCTCTGAAAATGTGCCAGTCCTAGCTTCTCTCTGCTCCTCCATGCTTCCGTAGCCAAGAAGGAGGCAGGGAAGAGATGGAATTGCCTCAGAGCCACACTGGGGCAGGTGAGGCATTCCACACTAAGCAGGGGGACTGTCCGGTCTGAAGCCCACCAGCTTATTTCCTGATTCCTACTTCTTGGCTGTTTTCCTTTCAAGTTCATCACCTTTCTTGTATCTCTAGATCAAAAGGGTGATCAGAGGAAAGGAGAGAAAGTGAAACTCCAGCTCCCTGGTGAAAGCTAGCAGATGGAATGTGGAACTTGTGATTCAGCATTCCTTTGTATTTGTTTTCTCACTTTCTTCTGTACTTCCTGGGGCTTCTGGTTGGTATTTGCATAACCAACACTAGTTGAGATCACAGGCCCATAGGATGTCTATTCTTAAGAGGAAATAAAGCAAACAGCTTCAACTGCATGTCAGACGTCATTCTAGGTACCTCACATGAATTAATTCTTGTAAGCCTTACAAAAACTTTATGAGGTGGGTAGTGGTATTATCTCCATTCAGATGAGGAAACTGAGGTGAAAGAGGGTTAAGTCACTTAATTTGAGGTTGTACAGCTAGCTGGTAAGGGGTGAAAAAGTTTTCAGTACTTGGCCTAAGTCATTCAGCTAGTAAATGGCAGAACTGACATGGGAATCTGCGCTGTCCCAGAGAAAAGCTTACGGATTACTAAAGAGGAATGGACTGTGATGTAATCAGAACATGACAGATAGAGTCTTGTGGTTTTCTTTTAGGATGAGGTTTGCAAGGGGCA
This sequence comes from Mustela nigripes, assembly GCF_022355385.1. NCBI lineage: Eukaryota > Metazoa > Chordata > Mammalia > Carnivora > Mustelidae > Mustela > Mustela nigripes. Next base: position 133,458,305 of record NC_081558.1, on the reverse strand, counting down.
CCTGGCTGCTCTGCTGGTAGAGCATATGACTCTTGAACTTGGGTCATGAGTTCAAGCCCCACTGGGAATAGAGTTTACTTAAAAACAAAAGTAATAAATACATAAATAGGATGAGTGTTGTGAGAACTTTTATTGAACACATAATCAAGTTTGAGCTTTGTTTTTATTTTATTTTTAAGATTTTATTTATTTATTTGAAAGAGAGAGAGAGAGCACAAGAAGGAGGGTGAAGGGCAGAGGGAGAAGCAGGCTCCCCACCAAGCATGGAGCCTGATGCGAGGGCTTGATCCTAGAACTCTGGGATCATGACCTGAGCCGAAGGCAGGTGCTTAACTGACTGAGCCACCCAGGTGCGCAAGCTTTGTTTTTAAATCTAAGAGTGTCACAGTATAAGAGGTCTTACAAGAAACTTCCTACTTCTAAGTCTCTCTCTCTCTCTCTTTTTTTTTTTTAAACATTTAATTTATTTATTTATTTGACAGGGGTGGGGGGAACACAGGCCAAGGAGGAGAGGAAGAGGGAGAAGCAGGCTTCCTGCCAAGCAGGGAGCCTGATGTGGGATTCGATCCCAGGACCCTGGGATCATGACCTGAGCTGAAAGCAAACACCAAAGGACTGAGCCATCCAAGCGCCCCCTAAATCTCTTTATTTAGAGGTCACAGTCTGTTAAATTCTGTCCATTAACATATCAAAGCTTTGGGTTTTCTTTGGGTTCAACTGTTACATATATTCTTAAAAGACTAATGTATTAAAGTGAGTGACAGACGAGACTTAAATCATTTTGGGCAAAACTAACAGAGTGAGACTAGAGCCTCCAGGCCAGCTAACGTCTTCTTTCCTTACCTATTCCTTTCCTCTGCTCTTCCTTGGCGCTGCTATGGCTGCACTCCAAATAATACCAGCAGCAAGGTCCATGAGAAATAGATTTAAAAAGAGGAGTAGGACATTTTAATTTGATGCTTGCTGCCAAGGTTCATTTGCTCTTTTGCTGGGTTTCCCATTTATCCCTCTGTGATTTTGGTGTAAGATTATTACCCACTCACCATGTGGACCAATGCTTCTTTTCAAGCTCGTGCTAATTGATCACTCAGACCTGAGCTGGAACTTAGGCAAGGCAAAGCTGCAAGTGGAACCCCAGGTGGGGAAGGGGGCCCATATCCTGTCTTCAGATGATGGTGAGCATGCTGGTGACCAGAAGTGAGGTGTATCGTGGACGGGACCAACCCCCAAAACATTGGAGACCAGTGGGCATGCGCTGAGGAAGTGCCTGCTTGTTCAGGATTGGGCACTGGGCACTTTCCATAGAATGGCAAACAGTTAAAGACTTCGCTAGCATCCTTCCTGATTCCTGAATTCAGATTTTAAAATAAGGCAATATATGGAATTTTTTAAAAGTCTGAATTGTGATGAATTGTTCCTCAGAACTCCCTAAACAAGCATGCCTTATCTACCCTTTACACTTACCCAAATTGTGATTTCAGACAAGGCTGATTTAAAGATCACTTGTTTTACATTCCTCTTACCACACACAAAAGGGAACACACAGAATAAAGGTATTGTTTCAGACGCTACCACAAAACATTTTATAAAGTATGTAGAAGGTATTAAGAAATTAGGTATTTTGAATGCTGAGCATAGGAATTTGTCACCAGAGAAAGGTCAGAGGGAAAGCAGCTCACAGATGATATCTGGAAATAGCTAAGTAAAACGAGTGGATGACAGTGCTTTTCCTGGTGACCACACAGCCAGGATTGAGAAACCACGGAACTGGGAATTCTTGGGCTTGACTCCTGATTTGCTGTGAAACAGTGGGAGGTCCAGGTAGCCTCTTCTCCATTAGTGTCTTACTTGCCCACCTTACCAGGGATAATGAGCATTATATACAACCATGAATGGGAAAGTATCTTGAAAACTGAAACTTAGGTACAATTAAAGAGGCTGTTGTTACTCCTTAATTCCAGTTCGTAGTAGAGATAATTTAAATGAGCTTTGTTTTTCCCTGGCAAATGGATTCTTTCCTTTATTATGATAACACTATTGATAATATTTGTTTATTTATTTTAAAGATTTTATTTTTTTAAGTAATTTCTATACTCAACATGGGGCTTGAACTCACAACCCCGAAATCAAGAGTTGCATGCTCCAACTGAGTCAGCCAGGCACCCCTCCCCCCAACTTTTCCTTTTTTAAAAGATTTTATTCTTTTAAGTAGATAATTCTTCTTTAATTAACAAAAACGTGATTTGTCCATAGGCAGACAGTAAGTAGCAATGCTGTCGCTGGAGCCCTGTGGAAGTTTGGGGAGATACCCAAGTATCCTGATACATAGCTTGAGGTGCTTTCCTAGGGTCTCCAGGTTATCTGCATTCAGTGCTGCTTGGGGTCTCCCTTCCTTTTAATTATGTATAACTCACTTCTTGTTCTGTGGAGTTAGTATTTTCTAGTCCAGAGAGAGAACCTTCTGGCTTTAATATATCCCCATCACATTCTTACTGGTCGTAGACTTTTTTCTCCCTTATGGGAATCGGTATCTGGGTCCCAGCCTATAGCCCGTTTATTGTATAAGTGCTGTAGGGAAGAGGCTATCCCCTAGTTTATGTCTACATCCATATGTACAGACCAGCCTGGGGCTCCAGGGAAGCTCTATTTTCTGGTGGTCTCCAGTGCTGAGGAAGTGCTACAGGGAGATCCCTTCCTGGAATGACCACAACTATCTAGCCGTGCTCTAAAGCCTCAGATGGTTCCAGGTACTCCCTGAGGAACCAGACTTGTCCTCATCTGACGTAGATCCCCAAGGCCTGTTCAGAATAGCCCAGAAATCCCTGAGAGAGCCTTAAAAATGATGTGTGTCCTGAGACATTCTCCAGGCTGAGCTTCGTGGATCATTAGTCAGCCTTGGGGGAGAGTTGCAATTGTCATAAACCTTGTTCTCCCCAGGGTTCTGACAGGACACCTGAAGTGTATCCTGGACTCTGTGATGGAGACTGCTGTCAGCAGTTAGCTCTGCCTGCCAGAGGGGCACTAGCCGCCCTGAACCTCACTCTGCTGTCGGGCTGCAGCTGTTGCTCATAGAGTCCTAATGTGGTCAGTTTCATTCTCATCATTATAAGTTCCCTTGAAATACTGCTTCATATTTCAAGACCCAGCTCAAATGTCACTTTTTTTTCCAGCAGCCTCCCAATTTGAGAATAAATTACTATACATACATATACATATTATACTGCACGGTGCCATCTGTGTGCCTGTAGTATTTTATCCATACCTCTAGTGAAACTCTTATTACAGCATCAAAATGGGTGTGCCTTTGTAGTTAATGGGAGCTGCAAACTTCTGGAGAGGAAAGACCACATGGAGCTCATTTGATCTATATTTATATTTGCAGGGCTTCTCATCATAATTAGAATGTGTATGTTTATTGACTTAGATTCCTTTAAAGGACAATGAGATGGTGATCAAAGATAGTACCACTCTTTTCCTGATTAATTATCTCGACAGATTTATCAGGAACCTACTGACATGTTAGACATTGGCATGCGATGAAGAAGCAGTTATGAATAAGACACATGGAGCTTTTGTACTCTTGTAGTCTTCTCTGTTTTCATGCCTTGTTGCCCTGGTAGTGGCGAGCTCAGCCCCACTGTTCCTTCTCAGTCAACCAGGATGTGGCAAGATGCTGCTGATGCTGGTGGTAGGAGCAGCAGACAGCAGGCAGAACTGGACCCTCCCCTTCTGACTGTGTTCATGATATTTGCAGCATGTCCAACTGTCATCTGCTCTTTCTAGCTCACCATGGGAACTCTAGATGAGCTCAGTAGCAGTGGGGAATGAACAGATTGGGTCCTAGGAGCATAGGCTTGACATCCTAGAGCAAATACTCAGGATGAATGGAGCCAGAGAGTAAGGAGGGGATCAAATCCAAGAAGCCAAGTCCATTTCAAATCCAAAGGGCTAGCATGGGATAGAAAACAGGGAACAAAGTTCAAAGTTTGAAAGGGATGAAGCTGAAAGTTGAAGAAATGGAGCTGGAGGCTAAGAGTTAGGTAGTTGAAGGATCCAAGAGTTTTGTGGTAAAGAGAGCTGGGATGGCTATGGTTTTCTGGTCTTGAATTGCTCAGCTTGCTGAGATATACGGCTACTCTGTTTGGGGAGTAATGTCATCTTTATGGCTGAATAAGATCCCTCTCATTTGTGTCTCTCTCCCAACAACAATTTAGCCTCCCACCAGAGTGCCTTTGTAGGAGTTCTGGGACCCAGTACCATATGCCACAGATTCTGGGAACAGTCTTACCCATCCATGCACAGGTAATAGGCATATGGACATTTGTCCCAGCTGTGGACTTGTCAGTGGCTTGTGAACTGGCTCTAGCCCCTTTTCGCTGCAGTCCAGGAGTCCCTGAAAAACACGGTCTTTGATGATCATCCACAAACAAAAGGACCAAGTATCCAGTGGAGAAGTTCCAGCATGCCATTGAAACAAACAAAATATGAGTTTGTAAGCACTGGAAGGGGTAGGAAGAACAGTTTGACTTTACCTCTATCACCCCTACCCCAAGGTAACCCAGCTTGGGGCCAAGAGATGTTTTTGGCCTGTGATCTTTCCTCTAGAGGAGGAGAAATGTGTGAGGGAGCATCTGGTTTCCCCAGCTGTGTGGGACCCTGCCAGAGAGGCTCCTTTCTCTCTCACCCCATCCAGAGTACTAAGTCTTGAGCTCCATGACTTGGGCAGTGGGAGCAGGAAAAAGCTGGGAGAGCAGCAAATTGAACTCTTGGAGGGTGTTAAAGGAGCATGAATCCTAGTGGATCCTTTCAGTTGGCCCATAGGCACTCCTAGTGCTCTGCATGCCTCACTACCCCTCTCTGTGAGTGCATTTCTTAGCATAAACCTTACAGGCCTGGAGTGAGCAACATGATAGATTCAAAATGCTGAAAGGAGAAACCTGTCAATCAAAAATATAGTATCTGACAAAGTTATCCTTCAGCAAAGAAGAAGCGATGGAGACTTTAACAGACAAAAGCTGAAGGAGCTCATTACCACTAGACCTGCCTTATAAGAAATGCTGAAAGGAGTTCTTCCAGCTGAAGCCAAAGGATGTTAATTAGTAATATGAAAATAGACAACACAGTGGTAATCTAAGTATATAGTCAAATTCAGACTACTAATAATGTAGAATGGTGGTGTATTAACCACTTTAAGGTCCAAGGACAAGAGAACTAAAGATAACTATGGCCACTATAATTTGTTAATGAATACACAATATAGAAAGGTAAATTATAACATCAAAAACAAGAGGAAAGAGGTAAACTTTTGTATGCAATTGAAGTTGCTATCAGCTTAAAATGGACGGTTTAATTACAAGATATTTTATGTAAGCCTCATGGTAACCACAAAGCAAAAACCTGTAGTAGATTCACAAAAGATAAAGAGGGGGGAATCAGCAGAGTACCACGGAAAATCGATTCACAAAGGTAGGCAGAAATAAAGAAGAAAGGAACATCGGAACTATAAAACAGCTAGAAAGCAACAAACAAGGTGGCCCTAGTAAGTTCTTCCCTACCAATAATTACTCTAAATGTAAATAGATTGAATTCACTAATCAAAAGATAGAGAGTGGCTGAGTGGGTAAAAAGACAAGACCCAACAGTATTCTACCTACAAGAGACTCACTTCAGCTTTAAGGACGCACATGGGCTTAAAGTGAAGAGATTGAAGAAGATACTTAATGCCAGTGGAAACCAAAAGAGAATAGGAGTAGCTATACTTCTATCAGACAAATAGACTGTAGGCTGTAAATGATAACAAGAGACAAAAAAGGTCATTATGTAATTATAAAGGGGTCAGTTCATCAACATGATATTACAATTACATGAACCCTCATCATTGGAGCCCCTAAATAAATTAAGCCAATACTGCTGAAAGGAGAAATAGACAATAATACAATGATAATAGGGGACTTCCATACTGCATCTTCAACAGTGGATACAGACAGAAAATCAGTAAGGAAATTGAACTTGAACTATATAGTCTTTAGAACAGATAGACCTAACAGACATATACAGAATGTTTCACCCAACAGAAGCGCAATACACATTATTGTCAAGTGCACAGGAAACATTCTCCAGGATAGATCGTAGGAAAACTCACAAAACAAATCTTAGCAAATTTAAGAATATTGAAATCTTAGTATGTTTTCTGACCACAATGGTATGAAACTAGAAATCAGTAACAACGGGAGAAAAGATGGAAAATGAACAATATGTAGAAATTAACATGCTTGTGAATAACCAAGGGATCCAAGAAAGCGAAAGCAAAATAAAAAATCTTCAAATAAGCAAAAATGGCAACAATATACCAAACCTTTGGGATGTGGTAAAAAGCAGTTCTAAGAGGGAAGTTTATTGCAATAAGGACCTACATTAAGAAAAAGAAATATCTTTGTCTAATTTTACACCTCAAGCAACTACAAAAAGAAGAACAAACCACGCCCAAAGTTAGGAGAAGGCAGGGAATAACAACAGCGCAGAAATAAATGAAGTAGAGACAGGAAAAACAATAGAAAAAGTCAATGAAATTGAAGGGTTTTTTGAAAAGATAAAAGTGATGGAGATATTAACCAATGGTACTGTAGTATAATCATGTCACAGTACGTAAGTGTATCCAATGAATATGTTGTATACCTTAAACATGTTATATGTTATAAAACACGTGTGTTAATTCAATGGTTGAATGTTATATGTTAATGTTATTGTTATATGACATATTATGTTATATGTTAATTCACAATGTTATATGCGAATTCAATGGTGCCCAGTTTTTTGGGTGCAAGATTAGAATTGTGAAGTGTAGTTCTTGTCTCTTCAGGAAACCACACCTTAAAAAAAAAAAATGACTGGAGTAAGATGAAGTTGCATTTAAGTAAGGATCTGAAGGCTAGTGTAGAGGCCCAAGAGGAAAGAGGTTATGCCGATGTGAGCTGAGAATATGGATGGCTTCATGGGCCTTGAAGCACAGGCGCGTTCACATTCTGGCCACACAGTTCTCTCTTGTGTTGGGAAGCTCGGTGAGGTCTGTGCTCAGCCACAATTTACATGAGCAAAGAGAAGGACAACAGCAGAATGCTCCGCATACAGCCGTAGTCAATCCGACTTTCTTTTGCTGAATACCTTATAAAGAAATCTCACTGATCAGGGAAATATTCTTAGCTCTCATACTGCAGCTGTGGGAAAGCCAAAACCTCCCCAAACCTAATTGTTTGGCTAAAAAGTGGTGTACAGAAGTGGCAACTGCTTGAGTTTGGCATATCACCACAAGTGGAGGACACAGGTCAGTCGGCCTTTGGACTGGGAAGTTTCCCAGCTCCACCTGCAGCTTGACTCACCTCGTCGATCTGTTGCCTGCTGTTACTCTTTTTGTGGCACGTTTTCTGTTCTGCTAGATCGCCTTCTACTGATTGAAAAGCTGGCTGCTCACCACTGAGGCCTGTGCAGGCACGTACTCTTAGTTCTAAGCGAGAGCCCCCCACCCCCCAAGTCCTGGTGCCTGTCTCCAAGTTCTGCACATTTAACACTTGCCTTTGTGATAGGAAACATGGAATTTTGAGTTGATGCATGAAATAAAATGTTCTCATTAGTAACTGGCTTTCCTGTCCTTGCTTTGCTGTCAGGAGAGAACTGGATGATAAAACCTGTGATTTCTTTGGACTGGCTCCATTAAGAACTGACAGAGTGATGATTTGATTCCAATAATGCTTTATTCTTACTCTGCATTTTGACTATTCCATCTAGCTGTGCCCCTGCTGAAAGTGACTCAATCGCTAATTCTGAACTCACCCTAATCGCTTCTCGGCCTTTTGGCTAAGATCAAGTGAACTCACCCTAAGAGTATAAAACAGTACATGTCACCTAAAATCGGCGTGGAATTACCTTTGTTAACAAGTTTCATAAGGCTTTCAAAGTCTTTCTCAAACTATTACCAGATGATTGCAAAGTCCAAACAACGTACAGTTTCACTTTTTGACTGACTTACCCTTACAGGTGTTTCAAAGGGACCTTTGCGATCAACTGTACCGTGATAAATGTGTTCATTGATTCATTCAACACATGTTTATTGGGACTTTACATGTCATGCCCTGTTCTAGGTGTTGGGACTAGAGCAGTGAATAAAACGGAAACCTGTCTTCATTTAGTGGAGGAAAATAGACAAGAAACAAAGGAAATAATGTGACTGGTTATTTGAGCTTGAGAAATGCTCATGAAAAGGAGAAAAATGAATTGGGGCAGAAGAACTTAGGCTGCTAGTTTGCAAGCGATGAGTAGGGAAAGCAGCTCAGTTTATTTTAGTTTTTTTCCGTTTCTTTTAAATAGTGTTTGGAAACTCACTGAGAAAGTGCTGTTAAGAGCAAAGGCTTGAAGGAGGGTTAGGAGTGAGCCCCATGTATGATGGTGGGAAGAGTGTGCCGGGCAGAGGAAGCAGTGGGTACAGGGGCCCTTTGATGGGAAGTATCGGCTGTGTTTCAAACCAGGCTCATGACATTAGCACACACAGTCCCAGACACTGTTCTAAAGGTTTTGTATCTATTATCTCATTTCATCCTCCATGCTTCCCCAGTCCACATTTCCAAATGAAGAAACTGAGGCACAGACAGAAAATGTGCCCAAGATCCCCCAGCAGGAAAGTGGCGGAACCCAGGCAGTCTGCCTCTAGAGTCTGCGTGTGTAATATTTAGCCCTTTGCAGACGTGAGGGCCCTGCTCTTCACATTTGCACAGTGCCACTTTAGTGCTTTCAGGAGAAGAATATTTTCCTGATCTTAATGTTGGCATTAGTTGTGCTGGCCTTGAGCTGTGGGTCATTTTCAGTCTAATGGACATGGTGATCTGTGACAATTCCTGGTCGTGATTTTATACTGGCCATTGAATATTTAAAGGTCCACTCATTTGTCTTGCTCCATGATATATTTTGTCTATCATTATGAACTACCTTATATTCTTTCAGATATAGGGAATGGTGAATGAATAGAAATACATCTTAAAAGAAGGCTCAAGGTATTTAGCACTTTGGTACTGGGAAGCAAGCAGCCCTGGGTCTGGGAACGGTCAACTTCCAGCTGAGCCTTGCACCACCAGGGCTCCCATTTCTCTGTTCTTCCAGCCACGGCCTTTCTCCCATTGCTTATACTCAGGGTTCCCTCTGGAGGTGATGGAAAGAAAAAGAAGCAGGCTTCTCTCTGAAACCCCAGCCCTGATTAATGCTGTCCATGTGGCAGTTAGAAGCAGAGAGAGTTCATACCTTGACCACCACCTATCTGATGTCTGGGTCCTCGGCATCTTCATCTGTAAAATGAAGATCAAAATGAGAGTCGTGAGGCTGAAATAGGATAACATTCACACACAAAAGTGCATAATACAGAACCGATGCATATAAGCACTAGGGAACTCTTAAACCTGTTATCACTATTAGTCTTTCTTAAAAACAAACAAACCAAAAAACAGGCTCAGTCAGCTAAGTATCTGATTCATTTTTTTTAAAGTATTTTATTTATTTATTTGACAGACAGAGATCACTAGCAGGCAGAGAGAGAGGAGGAAGCAGGCTCCTGCTGAGCAGAGAGCCCGGTGTGGGGCCCGATCCCAGGACACTGGAATCATGACCTGAGCTGAAGGCAGAGGCTTTAGCCCACTGAGCCACCCAGATGCCCTAAGTATCTGATTCTTGATTTCAGTTCAGGTTATGATCTTAGATCAGGATCTCAGGGACACGAGATGGAGCCCCCAATTGGGCTCTGTGCTCCAGAATGGGGGTGGGGGGACCTGCCTAAGATTCCCTCTCCTTCTCCCTCGGCTTCTGCCACCCAACCCCATGCTTCCTTGTTCTTTCTCTTTAAAAAAAAGAAAGAAAGAAAGAAGAAAGAATGAAACACTGGGCTTGGTTAATACCTGTCTCTGGTTACTGATTCCTCACACCTTGGATCCCAAAATGAATATGGCCTATTGGAAACAAAATAAAACAGACATGAATAGCAAATAAAACCAACAAGCATGGCCAGGTTCCAGCTTACTGAAAGCCTCAGCCATGCTAAAGATAGGGCTCTGAAGAGCTGCCACAGGAGAAAGGAGAGAGGACAAGGAGCTGTGAGGTAATTACCTCTACTTTGTAAGCTGGCCCTCCCCCAAACCCTTCTCGATTGCTCAAGAAAAGTCTAGGTTTCTCACAAAATTGGCTTTGACTTTTTTAGGATTGCTTCAAGTTCTGCAAGAAGAAAGTAATCCCATTAAAGAGGCTTAAAAAATCCAATTAAATATTTCATTAATTGTGTTAGAATTAAAGAAAGGCTTTTTCAAATCTCTTCGCATGCTTAATTTTTTTTTTTTTTTTTTTGGTCCCATAAAATTGTTGAACCCTGACCTTTGTGGAGTGTTGTGGTGCTGTGGGAAGAACATACACACTGAGCCTGACTCTCGGCTGGGCAGTTGCAGGTTGTAAGATCTTCTGTCGAGGCCACAGGGCCCTCATCTGTAAAATGGAGACAATACTTACCACGCGAGGCTGTTGATAGGATGAAGTGGCGTGGCTGTGGGAAAGCTCCTGGCAGGACACAGATTTCCAGTGATGTTAACCTGATTTTTCTGAAGGCTTTCCTTCATTATTATACTTTCTGCCACATCATTAGGACTGCGTAATTATTCAAGATTTTTACATCTAGTTTATGGATTATCAAAGCCCTTTGTAATCGGTCTGTTTCCTGCTGACTTTTACAAAATTACAATGTAACTGTCTGTTGGCTTGTCAATGATGAGAAATAGTGGTTGATTCAACATCGATATTGCTGAATGCCTTGATAAAATGGTGATGAAAAACTGACACTGTAGTTAATGGAACTTTATTTTTTTGAAACTTATTTCATCTATGGACAGATTTTGCAAGTTGATAGTTTTCTGTTTTTAAAGTTTATTTTTTCTGATGATGCAGTTATCACAAAAATGTAAAATTAGAATAAAATTACTCATAATTCTTTTGCTCAGAAAAAAAACACCATTAACTTTTTATATGCAGAGTTCATTATATGACTCTTTCCACCTAAAAGTGTATCATAAGTACTCTCCTACATTGCTAACATTTAAATTACTTTTGTAACAGATAAACGATGATCAACATAATTATTTTCCTAGTTTAGATATTAAAGTTTTCTGAAACTACTCTGTAAGAAATGTTTTAGAATGTAAGCCTTTGTCTGCATTCCTGGGTAATGCCTGAAGATAAATTTCTAGAAGTGAAATTACTGAGTCAGTCTTAAGATATTCATTGCTATGTAACATGTTCTCAAAACTTAAAACCCAGTCACTTAAATAGTAACAGTCCTTCATTTGCATACAGTTTTGCTACTTGGGAAGAATGTGTCTCACTCCACGTGATGTTACCTGGCTGGGGAAGCTTGAGTCAGGCTGGAAGATGCAGTGCCTGGGTAACTCGCCCATGAGGGATAAGTTAGGCTGGCTGTTGCCTGGGGCCTTTGTTCTGCTCCAGGTGGGCTTCTCCACCGGATTCCTGAGGGAGGAAGTGGAAGCTGCCAGTCCATTTAAAGGCTGACCTGAAGCTGGCAGAGTCTCTTGCAGCATGCTCTCTTGGTCAGAGCAGTCACAGGCCAGTTTCCCAAGGGTGGTAAAATAGACCACATCTCTTTCTGAGGAAGTGACAAAGAATTTTTGGTCATATTTTTAATCAGTGTAAGCTTTACCTATCTAATATGTCCACAGGAACCTAGGAAATAATATGATTTATTTTGGAGGGACTAAACCAAAAAGATTTTAGATAACTTTATTACAACAGAAATGGATGAATAAAATTGTGTATTCATCCCTTAATTTTCTCATTATCTCTTAGCTATCTGGTAGGCAAGGCCCTTACCCTCTCTGAGCCTCAGTTTTCCTAACTGCAAAATGGGGATAACAGTAGCTATGCTGTGAGGCTTCAAAATGGGGGTAACAGTAGATATGTCATGAGGCTTCGAGAAGACGTTTAGGAGGGGGCTAGCACAGGCAGGGCCTGGAATGTGGTGAGCACCATCATTAACCTATGATGTTCTTCCTCATGAACCAAGAAAGACCTTACTGTCAGAATATCAGAGTCTGTCCTCTGAATGGCTTTCCAGGCCAGGGTTTGGATTGCATGAATGCTACTCCTATTCATCTCACCACAGCGGACACTCACAGTGTCCTCACGGCGACACTCCGTGACTCACAGGTAGGTGTTTCCACATTGTGTATTGCCCTGTGGTGTATATCAGGTGTCTGTTCCATATGGCACACCACTATTGTCAGGCCACAGCTGGAACAAACGTCGGCAGGATACTATGATATACTCCTATGAGAATAACCCTTTGGGAGCTTCTCAGAGCAATCTGGTGTCCACTCTTAACACTCTCAGAGTTCCATGTTTGTATTATGATGAATAATCGTTCTTACTTGTATGGCCCTTGAGAGTTTCCACAGAAATTTCATGTGTTTTTTTTCCTCACAGCTATTCATAGCTATTCTTCAAGGTCTATAGGTCAGGTCATATTATTTCCCTTTTATGCATGAAGAAGTCAGAGTTTGGAGGGGTTACAACTTGTCCAGAGTTACAGAGCTAATAAGAATCAGGCCTAGTACTGGATGGCTCTTATAGACCCCATCCAGAATTTTCCCATTGGATGGTATGCTGCCTAATTCTCCACCAAGGACCTTTCAGCAGGTGGCTCTAGGACGAGAAGTACAAAATGGATAGTTTTTCCCCTGTCTTCCATTAAATGGGCTGGAGAGTGTAATAGTCAATGTGGACTCTAGAATCATTGTGTACATTTGGATCCTGGCTCCATCTCTTGCTAGTTATGTTGTGGGAAGTTATTTAACCACTCTGTGCCTCAGTTTCTCCATAGATAAAGTGAGAATAATACTGGCACCTAACTCAAAGCTATATTCAAGATTTTTTTTTAATTTTTTTTTAAAATTTATTTATTTGTCAGAGAGAGAGGGAGAGAGAGCGAGCACAGGCAGACAGAATGGCAGGCAGAGGCAGAGGGAGAAGCAGGCTCCCTGCCAAGCAAGGAGCCTGATGTGGGACTCGATCCCAGGACACTGGGATCATGACCTGAGCCGAAGGCAGCTGCCTAACCAACTGAGCCACCCAGGCGTCCCTATTCAAGATTTTTTTTAGGAGATTTTATTTGTTTGGGAGACAGACCATGAGTTGGGTGGGGGAGGGGCTGAGAGAAACGGAGGGGCTGACTCCCCACTGAGCAGAAAACCTGATCCCAGGACCTGGAAATCATGACCTGAGCTGAAGGCAGACACTTAACTGACTGAGGCACCCAGGCACAGGCACCTCAGGAGTACTGGCGATTTAAATGAGACTGTCTATGAAAAACATTAGCTCAAAGCCTGGCACCCAAGTAAACATTAGCTAAAGTCCCTGTTCGTTCTTGGTGTGCTCAGAGAAAGTGAGAGCTTACCTTCTATCAAAATGTTTGCACTGCTGGCCTTTCACTGTGCCTTCGACTTCAGGCATTGGATTCAGGACTCTGTTGTAAAAAAAAAAAACAAAAACAAAACTGTCTCTCAGAGGCATCCACACTGCATTGCACTGAGCATCCTTGACCCCATTATCACAGTTTATCAGGCTGGTCCTGAGGGGATGGAGCACAAGACTTGTAAGTATTGGTTATTTCCAAAACAGTAAAAATAGAAGTAAAAAATCAGCCATGAGCTCCTGTTAACGTTTTGGTGTGTTCCTTGACAATCTTTTTTTTTTTTTTTCTTTTTCTAAAACTCCTTGACAATCTTGTATAATCCTTAAGAAACTGGGATTGAAGGAGAGCAGAATATGCTGCCCCCAAAATACCCCTTTGGCATATCGATTATTTTGACTTAAAGTTACTTCAAAGACAGCTGGTACTAGAAGGACGCTCAGATCCTCCTTTGTTCCCCTGAAAACAGGAAATAAATCTCCCACGTGAAAGGTGCTCTCCCTGTACCAAAAGGCTGTAGAAGTCACTCTTATCACTAAAGATAAGGAATTTAAGTCCAAGAAGACTATATCAACAAAATGTGTTATTTTTTTTTCATTAATTTAATACCCCAAGCCCAAACCCCTCACAAAGTTATATTTTCCTTGTCTAGAAGGTATAAAAGCTGCCTAAACTAAATTTGGTTTTCTCTCCTGGTTACCTGTCTTATGTCAATTTACTTATTAGGCCAGCCAAAGAACCTAGAAGGGAAGAAGGAAAAGTTCTTCAACGCTGCAGTTTTGGTGCCCAATGTGGAGCTCTCCACTGGCCACAGCACCTCAGAGATCCTGGGACCTCTGACAGGACCCCGAAGAGGTAAGAATTCCTACCATGTCTGTCTCCTCATTCTCTGCCTGCAGGGTCTGGTGGAAGCAGTGGTGAGAGTTCTTTCCTTTTTAAATTTTCTAAATTTAGATTACCAGGAGAAAATATTTGTGTGTACTAGTCCCTCAGGTAGAGCAACTCTGGTAAAGATTTGTTAGGAGCACTCTTGTTTTCTATTGATCCTTCTCCTCCCAGAGATGGTCATGGTTTTCTTTTGTCTCTGTCTTTTGTGTCATTTGTCATAACAGAGAAAACCACAGAGTGCAGCCCGGCATGGGTCCTTTGAGTCTGTTGTTTGAGCCAACCTCATAGACCAGTGAGCTCACGGTTCTCAACAGACTAGCATCTGTTTAGAGAAACTTTGCTGTGCGTCTCCTGTGTGGAAACTGGATTTGTTCAATGTCTTGAGAGCTTTGTTTTGTAACTAGCGAGAATATTCTCTTGGGCTTCTGGCAGCCAGAAGGTGTACACACAAGCTTGCATCTGGTGGCCAGTTGAAAAGATGAGGTTTCTAGGAAACGCAGTTAGGAGCAGCACTTTCTTTGTCTGTGCCAGTTCTTAGGGGAGTTTGTCGCAAGAGATTCCAGCCCATAAAGGACTTTTATTGTCTCAACCTTTATTGTCTTGTTGGTGCTGGAAAAGTCCCATTCGGGAGCACCCGCCTAGGTCTGTAGCTGGAGACATCTCGTGTTCTCATGGGAAACTGGAGACACTAATTTCATTACACCATTCTCACTGCCTGTCATCACGAGTCTTTTTGTGTAACCGGGAGGGAACTTTCTGAACTTCCTGGAGCTGTATTTTTTGTACTCTCTTTTGGAACACCTCTTACGTCTTGTGTGTCATAAAAGGGTTATTGGCTTGAGTCAGTTACTGAGATTAATATAAGATCCTACTGATCAGTGATGGGTCCTTGGAATTAAAAAAAACTTCTGTATTTGAAAAATATTTGAGAGAGCACTCATTCTGAATAGTTGTCCTTTTGGTACCTATGGAAAGATCAAATTAAAAAGAGGATGCAAAGGAATTTAATGGCTAGCCTTAGGGACTTCCTTAACAAGATGAAGGAACAGAAATTAGATTTCAAAAAAAATTAAAATCCACATTCAACATAAATTCCTCTTCTGAAAATCTAGCCCCATTTCCTTAGCAAATTCCCTTACTTCCCAAACTCTTCCTCCTTCTCCAGATAATCCCTTATACACCTAGCTGCCTGTTTTAACTTCCCTTTCCCTACAAGGTTTTCAGGCTGCACTCCAATCTCTAGGGCCAAGCTGGACAGGTTTCTCATGTAAATGCTGAAAGCCAGGAAGTCAGTTTAGCAGAAGACATGTTTCGCTGTCCCTTCAAACTGCTTCTACTTTCCAGGTCTCTATAATCAGGCTCTGCCAGTCTTAGGCCTTTCTGTGCAATATCCTTTGCAGATGTAATCCGGAACCCTCCAGCCCCACCTGAAGAATTCACGTCCTCTGGACAGCAATAGTTCTTTCAAACTATAAAGCCCTTTGACCTCCACTTTCAGAAGATACTAACAAATTTAGAGAGGAATTAGGTTAGTGGCCAGGGCACCTGGGTGGCTCAAACTCCTGGTTTTTGGTTCAGGTCATGCATGATCTCAGGCTTGTGGGATCTAGGCCCCCATCTGCTCTGGCTGAGTGGGGAGTCTGCTTTCTCTCTCCCTCTGCCCCTCCCCAACATCTCAGGCATGTGCTCACTCTCATGCTCCCTCTCTCTGATATAAATAGGTAAATGTTAAAAGAAAAACAAAAATTAGTGGCCATTTATAACCCCACTCCCAAGGACCTTGATTAGCTGCAAGGCCTTGTAGCCTACCCTTGATTCCACTGTAGTTAACAGATCAAATGGCCCCCTGGAGAACCCCCCCACCCCCAAAGAGGAAACACATGACCAGAATTTCTCTCAGGCCCTCCTACAAATGATCAGGAAATGAAAACAGCTGGAGGCTGATGTTCAGGGACTGATAGAAGCTGTTAGAGAACTTTCTCCCCACAAGGTGAACTGGTCTGTTGGAGTTGTACATTCACAAAGATGGAGAGCATCCAAAGGCCTTTGTTGAGTGTTTCATACAGATTTTTCAAAGGCATACTGTGTTGAATTCTGAAGCTCCAGAACATAGAAATCTTTTAGTTTCTGCCTTGGTAGGAACATTTCTCCCTGATATAAAAAGGCAAATTCTGAAATACTGTGACTAGGTAGGCTAGTCAATCTCTAAACATTATAATGGGAGAAGCTACCCAATTCTTTAAAGAAAGCTATCAGGAATGCAGGAGAAAATAAAGGGGTTGAAATTGACAATTCTTAATTTGCAACTTGAATCTTTAAAGAAACAAAAGCATGACTCTGAGAACAACTTCAAGTCCACTGAGAGCCTTTCCTATTTTCCTCCAGACATTTTCAAATGTTGTAAAAAATCAGGACCTTGGAAACACAATTATTCTGCACTTCAAAAAAAGAGAAAAATTTAAATAGTAATTATCTTCGACTTCAGATAATAGACAGGGATACCTTTGAAAAAAACTTGCATTCTTTCTCTGTCCCTTGAGATGTAAGTCTTACTGTGTCTTTGATATATAAACACCACAGGAGATAACTAAAATTCTGTCCACAATCATGTGAAACTGAAGGGAAAAAAAGTATATGGAGGAGGCTTTTAAAAATCCAATCTGCTATGAAATCTCTCTTGCTCAAACTCTAGTCTACAGCTTTCATAAGATTATTTGTCAAAGGCAAATACAAATCTTAAAAGTCTTCTCCACAAATAGTAAGAAATTTAGCTGTATGAGTGGGTAAACTTATTCCAACTGCCAGAAACACAATTTGGGTCCAACAGTTACTTGTAAGCCAGTGAGTTTTAGAGTATTGTACCTGATTCATGGTTAACATATTAGATGGAAAGCTCCAAGGTCTCTGTATCTACCTGTGTGTTTATCTATGTATGTTATAAATGTGTGATTTATTTTTTCTACCTCCAAATGGTATTATCAAAATTAATTTGTAGTGAAGCCTTATTTAATTGGCTTAAACAAAGATGAGCACTTACCAACTTAAGTATTTCAAAACTCTCAGAAATATAATAAAAGTTAACCCAAATGCTTTCAAATTCTTGTCATCTAGGATAACCTGTGTTAAATAAAGGCTAGTTTAAGTTTGTTGGTTTAATGGTATTTTAAAAGTTAATGACATTCTGTCTAGGTTTACTAAATGTCAAGTAAGTTCATGTTATCTCTGTTACAAAATTTCCTGTCAGCAGGAAAAATATCTTAAGATGATGGCTAGCTGCTTTACTATCTCATGAAATTTTGAGTATTCTAGTATGATTATTAAGAACAAATGAGTTAGAGGCACTTGGGTGGCTCTGTCGATTGTTGGACTCTTGATTTTAGCCCAGGTCATGATCTTTGGGTCATGAGATGAACCCCCAGGTGGGGCTTCATGCTCAGTGCAGAGTTGGCTTGGTAGTCTCTCTCTCTCTGCCCCTTTCCCTGCTCATGTGTGCTCTCTCTCAAATAAACAAATAAAATCTTTTTTAAAAAAATAGGTGAATTAAATAAATGCAAGCAAGATAAACTTTTATAATTCTTTTTTAAAAATTATTTTTATTAACATATAATATATTATTTGCCCCAGGGGTACACAGGTTTGTGAATCATCAGGCTTACACATTTCATAGCACTCACCATGGCCCATACCCTCCCCAATGTCCATAACCCAGCCACCCTATCCCTACCCCCCCACCTCCCAGAGACCCTCAGTTTGTTTTGTGACATTAAGAGTCTCTCATAGTTTGTCTCCCTCCCAATCCCATCTTGTTTCATTTTTTTCCTTCCCTACCCCCCATAACCCCCAACTCTGTCTCTCAAACTTCTCATATCAGAGAGATCATATGATAATTGTCTTTCTGTGATTGACTTATTTTGCTCAGCATAATACCCTCTAGTTCCATTCATGTTGCAAATGGCAAGATTTCATTTCTTTTGATGTCTGCATAGTATTCCATTGTATATATATATATACCGCTTCTTTTTTATCCATTCATCTCTTGATGGACATCTAGGTTCTTCCCATAGTTTGGCTATTGTGGACATTGCTGCTATAAACATTTGGGTGCACATGCCCCTCGGGATCACTACATTTGTGTCTTTAGGGTAAATACCCAGTAGTGTAATTACTGGGTTGTAGGCTAGCTCTATTTTCAACTTTTTGAGGAACCTCCATACTGTTTTCCAGAGTGGCTTTACCAGCTTGTGTTCCTACCAATAGTGTAGTAAAACATCTGTCCTTTCCAGACTTGTTAATTTCAGCCATTCTGACTGGTGTGAGGTGGTATCTCATTGTGGTTTTGATTTGTACTTCCCCGATGCCGAGTGATGTGGAGCATGTTTCATCTGTCTGTTGGCCATCTGGATGTCTTCTTTGCAGAAATGTCTGTTCATGTCCTCTGCCCATTTCTTGATTGGGTTATTTCTTCCTTGGGTATTGAGTTTGATAAGTTCTTTATAGATTTTGGATTCTAGCCCTTTATCTGATATGTCATTTGCAAATATCTTCTCCCATTCTGTCAGTTGTCTTTTGGTTTTGTTGACTGCTTCCTTTGCTGCACAAAAGTTTTTGATCTTGATGAAGTCCCAATAGTTCATTTTTGCTCTTGCTTCCCTTGCCTTTGGCAATGTTTCTAGGAAGAAGTTGCTGCGGAAGAGGTTGCTGCCTGTGTTCTCCTCAAGGATTTTGATGGGTTCCTTTCTCACACTGAGGTCTTTCATCCATTTTGAGTCTATTTTTGTGTGTGGTGTAAGGAAATGGTTCAGTTTCATTTTTCTGCATGTGGCTTTCCAATTTTTCCAACACCATTTGTTGAAGAGACTGTCTTTTTTCCACTGGACATTCTTTCCTGCTTTGTCGAAGATTAGTTGACCATAGAGTTGAGGGTCTATTTCTAGGTTCTCTATTCTGTTCCACTGATCTATGTGTCTGTTTTTGTGCTACTACCATACTGTCTTGACGATTACAGCTTTATAATGGAACTTGAAGTCTGGAATTGTGATGCCACCAGCTTTGTTTGTTTGTTTGTTTTCAATATTCCTCTGGCTATTGGGGTCTTTTCTGGTTCCATATAAATTTTAGGATTATTTCTTCCATTTCCTTGAAAAAAATTGATAGTATTTTGATAGGGATTGCATTAAATGTGTAGATTGCTTTAGGCGGCATAGACATTTTCACAATATTTGTTCTTCCAATCTGTGAGCATGGAATGTTTTTCCATTTCTTTGTGTCTTCCTCAATTTCTTTCATGAGTACTTTATAGTTTTCTGAGTATAGATTCTTTGCCTCGGTTAGGTTTATTCCTAGGTATCTTATAGTTTTGGGTGCAATTGTAAATGGGATTGACTCCTTAATTTCTCTTTCTTCTGTCTTGCTGTTGGTGTATAGAAATGCAACTGATTTCTGTGCCTTGATTTTAAATCCTGATGCTTTACTGAATTCCTGTATGAGTTCTAGCAGTTTTGGAGTGGAGTCTTTTGGGTTTTCTACATAAAGTATCATATCATCGGCAAAGAGTAGGAGTTTGACTTCTTCTTTGCTGATTTGGATGCCTTTTATTTCTTTATGTTGTCTGATTGCTGAGGCTAGGTCTTATAGTACTATATTGAATAGCAGTGGTGAGAGTGGACATCCCTTTCGTGTTCCTGACCTTAGGAGAGAAACTCTCAGTTTTTCCCTGTTGAGAATGATGCTCGCTGTGGGTTTTTCATTTTTTGATGATATTGAGGTGTGTGCCCTCTATCCCTACACTTTGAAAAGTTTTGATCAAGAAAGGATGCTGTGCTTTGTCAAATGCTTTTTCAGCATTTACTGAGAGTATCATATGGTTCTTGTTCTTTCTTTTATTAATGTTTTATATCACATTGATTGATTTGCAGATATCGAACCAAATTTGCAGCCCAGGAATAAATCCTGCTTGGTCGTGGTAAATATTCCTTTTGATATACTGTTGGATCCTATTGGCTAGTATTTTGGTGAGAATTTTCACATTTGTGTTCATCAAGGATATTGGTCTGTTATTCTCTCCTCTCTCTCTTTTTTTTTTTGTAAGATTTTTATTTATTTATTTGACAGATCACAAGTAGTCAGAGAGGCAGGCAGAGAGAGAGAGGAGGAAGCAGGCTCCCCAATGAAGCAGAGAGCCTGATGCAGGGCTCGATCCCAGGACCCTGAGACCATGACCCGAGCCAAAAGCAGAGCCTTTAACCCACTGAGCCACCGAGGCGCCCCTGTTATTCTCCTTTTTGATGGGGTCTTTGTCTGGTTTCAAGGTGATGCTGGCCTCATAAAATGAGTTTGGAAGTTTTCCTTCCATTTCTATTTTTTGAATAGTTTCAGGGGAATAGGTATTAATTCTTCTTTAAATGTTTGGTAGAATACACCCTGGGAAGCCATCTGGCCCTGGGCTCTTGTTTGTTGGGAGATTTTTGTGACTGCTTCAATCTCCTTGCTGGTTATGGGTCTGTTCAGGTTTTCTATTTCTCCCTGCTTCAGGTTTGGTAGTTTATGTGTCTCTAGAAATGCATTAATTTCTTCCAGTTTGTCAAATTTGCTGACTTATAGTTGCTCATAATATGTTCTTATATTGTTTGTATTTCTTTGGTGTTGGTTGTGATCTCTCCTCTTTCATTCATGATTTTATTAATTTGGGTCCTTTCTCTTTTCTTTTTGATAAGTCTGGCCAGGGTTTATCGATCTTATTAATTCATTCAAAAAACCAGCCCCTAGTTTCATGGATTTGTTCTACTGTTCTTTTGGTTTCTATTTCATCGATTTCTTCTCTTCTTCTGCTGGGTTTAGGCTTTCTTTGCTGTTCTTTCTTCAGCTCCTTTAGGTGTAGGGTTCGGTTGTTTACTTGAGACATTTCTTGTTTCTTGAGAAAGGCTTGTATTGCTGTATACTTTCAGGACCGCCTTTGCTCTGTTCCAAAGATTTTGAACAGTTGTGTTTTCATTTTCATTTGTTTCCATGATTTTTTTCAATTCTTCTTTAATTTCCTGGTTGACCCATTCATTCTTTAGTAGGCTGCTCTTTAGTCTCCATGTATTTGAGTTCTTTCCAACTTTCCTCTTGTGATTGAATTCTAGTTTCAAAGCATAGTGGTCTGAAAATATGCAAGGAATGATCCCAATCTTTTGGTACTGGTTGAGACCTGATTTGTGATCCAGGATGTGATCTATTCTGGAGAATGTTCCATGTGTACTAGAGAAGAATGTGTATTGTTACCTTGGGATGGAATGTTCTGAATGTATCTGTGATGTGCATCTGGTCCAGAGTGTCATTTAAAGCCTTTATTTTCTTATTGATCTTTTGCTTAGATGATCTGTCCATTTCAGTGAGGGGGTGGTTAAAGTCCCCTACTATTATTGTATTATTGTCAATGATTTGATTTTGTTGTTAATTGATTTATGTATTTGTCTGCTCCCATGAGACGGGCATAGATATTTAAAATTGTTAGATCTTGTTGGACAGCCCCTTTGAGTATGATATAGTGTCCTTCCTCATCTCTTATTATGGTCTTTGGCTTAAAATCTAATTTATTTGATGTAATAAATAGCTTTCTTTTGATGTCCATTAGCATGGTAAGTGGTTTTCTACCCCCTCAGTTTAAATCTGGAGGTATCTTTGGGTCTAAAATTAGTTTCTGGTAGACAGCATATCAATGGGTCTTTTTTTTTTTTTTTATCCATTCTGATACCCTGTATCTTTTGATTGGGGCATTTAGCCATTTACATTCAGAGTAACCATTGAAATATATGAATTTAGTGCCATTGTATTGCCTGTAAGGTGACTGCTTCTGTATATTGTCTCTGTTCTTTTCTGGTATTTTACTTTTAGGCTCTCTTCTGCTTAGAGGACCCCTTTCAATATTTCCTTAGGGCTGATTTAGTGTTTGCAAATTCTTTTATTTTTTGTTTGTTCTGGAAGATTTTTATTTCTCCTTCTATTTTCAATGACAGTCTAGCTGGATATAGTATTCTTGGCTGCATATTTTTCTTGTGTAGTGCTCTGAATATGTCATGCCAGTCCTTTCTGGCCTGCCAGATCTCTGTGGATAGGTCTGCTGCCAATCTAATATTTCTGCTGTTGTATGTTACAGACCTCTTGTCCTGAGCTGCTTTCAGGATTTTCTCTTTGTCACTAACTTGCAAGTTTTACTATTAGATGATGGAGTGTGGACCTATTTTTATTGATTTTGAAGGGTGTTCTCTGTGCCTTTTGGATTTTGATGCTTGTTCCCTTTGCTGTATTAGGGAAATTCCCTGCTCTAATTTGCTCTAATATACCTTCTGCCCCCCTCTCTCTTTCCCCTTCTTCTGGAATCCCAATTATTCTAATATTGTTTCATCTTATGGTATTACTTATCTCTTGAATTGCTGGTTCCCTCATGGTCCAGTAGTTGTTTGTCTCTCTTTTGCTCAGCTTTTTTATTCTCTGTCATTTGGTCTTCTATATCACTAGTTCTCTCTTCTGCCTCATTTATCCTAGCAGTAAGAGCCTCCATTTTTTATTGCACCTCATTAATAGCTTTTTTGATTTCAACTTGATTAGATTTATTTTATTAATTATTTAGTTTATTTAGTTTAGTTTATTTCTCCAGAAAGGGATTTTATTTGTCCAGAAAGGGATTCTCTAATATCTTCCATGCCTTCTTTGAGCCCATCTCCCAAGCACCTTGAGATTCTTCCTTCTGAACTCTAGATCTGACATATTACCAATATCCAGTATTGATTAGTCCCTAGCCTTTGGTACTGCCTTTGTTCTTTTTTTGTGGTGAGTTTTTCTGCCTTGTCATTTTATCCAGATAAGAAGAGATGAATGAGAGAATAAAATACTAAAAGGGTGGCAAAGACCCCAGATAAATATACACTAGCCAAATCAGAAGAGACATGAAACCTGGGGGAGAAGAAGAGGGAAAAGAAATTTAAAAATAGAAAATAAAAAAATATATATATTAGACTGGTGAATAGAACAGGGCCACCCACTTGATTTGGGGTGTATTCTGGTCTCTCAGAAGAAACTACCTCCCAAAATTTTAAAGAAAGAAAAATTTATATATATACAAAAAATAAGGGTAAACATGATGAAGGGAATATGACTGTAAAGATAAAAATTTAAAAATATTCTAAAAAAGGAATTTATTAGATAAGTTGGATGGAAAAAGAAAAAAGAGTTAAAAAAAAGAGGAGAGAATGTGATCTGACTGGAGACCAGAACAAAGCCATGCACTAGATTTAGGGTATATTTTGATCTATTAGAAGAAATTGTATCCCACAATTTTAAAGAAAATATCCTATATGTATACAAAAAATAAGTTTAAATACAATGAAGGGATAAAATATGACTATAACAGTGAAAATGTCAAGATTTTTTTTAAAAAGGTATTGATAAGATAAAGTAGTTAAAAAACATTAAAAGAGGAAAGAGGAAAAGTTTTAAAAAATAGAATAAGAAAAAAATAAAATTAAATAAATTTAGCTTGCAAGACTAAAGGATTATAGGGGGAAAAGCCATGAATTCTATATGTTGCTTTCCCCTATCTCTGGAGTTCCACAGTTCTTATTGATTGGTGAACTTGGTCTTGGCTGGATGTTCTTGCTGATCTTCTGGGAGAGGGGCCTGTTACAGTGATTCTCAAATGTCTTTGCCCGAGGCAGAATTGCCAGGGGCCAGGCTAAGTAATCTGTTCAGGTTTGCTCTTGGGAACTTTTGTTCCTTGAAGTCTTTCTGTAGAGCTTTGGAGGATGGGAATGAAAATGATGGCCTCTCAATCTCCAGTCCATGGGAGCTGAAAGCTTGGGGCCCCCACTTCTCAGTGCGCCCTCAGAGATAAGTAGTCAATCCCTCCTGTCTCACTGGTCTCAGGCTGCATTCTGTGCTCACCCAGCCTGGGACCGAGTGTTTCTATCTCTGGAACACAGTCCCCTTTGGAGTCTCCAAACCCAGCAGATTGCTTCCGTGCACTCCCATGCCACTCCTCCCTGAGGAGGAAGGTGAGTCTTCCTGGATCTGCTACTTGTGGGGTCCCTGCTCAAAAAGCAATGGCCTGATTGTGCCTTGGGTCACAGTTTAAGGTAACCCCAAGCTGAGGGCTCACTCCTTGCCTCCCTCTCTGGAGCTGGCTTCCCTGACTCTGATACCTGGCAGCTCTGCCACACTCAGATACCCCTGGTCTTTCTGTGACCCTGCAGGTCCTGAGACCACACTGTTCCTGTGAGGGCTCCACTGCTTAGCCTTTGGAGCAACATCCCTCAGTGGAGCTTACTTCTAAAAGTTCTGATTTTGTGCTCCATTACTCCATCACTTGCTGGGAGCTGGCCACTGCCCCCACGGTCTATCTTCCCAAAGCTTCAGATTCACTTCTCGTCACATCCTACCTTCTAGAAAACGGTTGATTTTCTGTTCCTAGAATTGCTGCTCTTCTTCTTTTCTGTCTCCTGTTGAGTTTGTAGGTGTTTGCAATTGGTTTGGTAACTATCTAGTTCATCTCCTGCAACCTGATGATATTTCAGTCTCCTACTCCTCCACCATCTTGCTTCCTCCGAGATGAACATTTTTAAGTGAATTTTTCAACAAGAATTATTTTTAATGATATGTCTACTTAAAGTTTCCCAAATCTCTGTAGTAACTTATACTCTCAGAGTTTTGTAAAGTTAAGTGACGGAAAGTCCCTGAATATCTAGGTCATTTCCAAATAAGATAAAATGCAGAAACATTAATTATTGAACATAGATTTAACAACTTTTGGCTTCTTATTGCAGAGAAACTGAACATATTTGGATCTGTCAGTAAACATGTCTCATGCCACATTAAAAAAAAAAAATTGTACTGTAAAGAAACATACATTTTCAGAGGTTCTGAAGTACATTAATGGGTTTGCCAGTCTGTGGAATACTGGTATAACAGTTGACGATTGCATACTAGAAATTATGGTTTCTACCAGCTAAAAATTCTAATTAATATATGAAATAGTAAAAGAAACAACAATATGCAAGCAAAATAAGATGTGTTTGGGCTTAGAAAAAGTATGACATATGGAGATGTATTTTTGTTAAGGGAAAAAGTAATATAATGCTGATTATTTGAGAGAGAGAGAAATAGAGAAAAGAATTTTTCTTGTGTGAGCATGCTAGCTAAAATAGAATAAATTTATTATAAAAATTTTAAATAAAATAGAATAAATTTATTTTTTAAAATAAGGTAGTTATGTAAACAAAAACTTAGTTTTCTTTCATTTGCTAAAAAAACGGTTTTCTTGGACTACTAGTCTTCTCTTGATAAGATTGTGGAAGGTTTCTAGTCCTTTGAATTGTCTTTGAGGTTTTTGTTGTCTCCCTATAAACTGGACTGGATCCTGAATATGTCTCGTTTCCTCCAATAAGTAGTTACAACTCTCCAAACTAACATTTCCAATTTTCTCCCACCCTTTTGCCTTGCCATCGTTGAGAACTAAAACTGCCCTTTTCCCAAAGCCGTGAATGCTAAAATTGGCCTACTTGATATAAACTTCAGAGAAACCCCCATAATAGCTCATGTATGGATAATCTTTATGACTCTTGCAGTGTGCTCTTCCCAAAGGATCACCAAGGATAGTCAAACTACAAACCAGGAAAATCTGTCAGAGTGCTACTTCCTGTCCTTACTCTGACCGAAGATGTTTTGAGTCTGACGTCTAAAAATCTTTTTGGCTAGCTGCCTTCAGAACTCAGAAACTGGGATTATTGTCTCCAATCATCAACCATTGTTTTTATCTTATTTCGAAAGAAATGTCTCCTCTTAAATACCTCATGCAGATACTCACACCGTATAGGCCTAACTTTGGGAGCCTACCTGCCACCCTACCTCCTGAAATGAGGTACAATTGTTTAACTGAACTGAACTGACCTATTTTCAAAGACTAAGAGACTAGTTCAGTGAGTTAATGGAACAATCTGCTGATCAGCTTCTGAATTGTGAAACTTCTTGGAAGTCTCAGAGGTGGGGCAGGAGAGCAGGAGCAGCCACCCCAAAATATGCCACTTTGGCATATTGATTATTTTGAATTAAAGTTACCTAAGAAACAGCGAGCAAAAGAAGAACACTTTGACCCTCCTCTGTCCCGCTGAAAGCAGTAAATAAATCTCCTGTGAGAAATGTTCTCTTCCTACACCAGAAGGGTAGAAGGCATCCTTATCACTGGAGGTAGGGAACTTAGGGTGAAGAAGGCTATATAAACCAAACATGTTACCTCTTCACTAATTTACTGTCCCAAGCCCAAACCCCTTTATCTTGTTGATTCTTCACAAATGTATTATCTCCTTGTCTGAAAGGTATAAAAGCTGCTTGCTTTGTTTCCTTCTTGGAATCTCATATTTGTATAGGGCTCCTGTGTGTGTGAAATTAAATTTATTTTCTCCTGTTAATCTGTCTTATGTCAATTTAATTATTAGGACAAACAGAGACTCTAGAAGGGTAAAAGGGAAAAGATTTCTACTCCTACAGATTCATATAGTATAAAGACTTTTTGTGATTTGCTTTCTTTTCTTTTTTTTAAAAGTTCATAGCAGCTTTATTTGTAAGAGCCAAAAACTAGAAAGAAACCTCGTGTTCATCAATGGTGAATGGTTAAATAAACTTGATATATTCATGCCATGGAGTACTACTTAGCCTCAAAAATGAACAAAGATATCATGTTGAGTGAAAAAACCTTATCTAAAAAGGTCACAGATCACATGGTTCTATTGAAATAACATTCTTGTGGCGATGGAACTGTTCCAAAGATATATATTACTATTATTTTTTAAGATTTTATTTATTTATTTATTTGTCAGAGAGAGAGTGAGAGAGCACAAGCAGGGGGAGTGGTAGGCAGAGGGAGAAGCAGGCTCCCCGCTGAGCAAGGATTCAATCCCAGGACGTTGGGGTCATGACCTGAGCAGAAAGTAGACACTTAACTGACTGAGACACCCAGGCATCCCAAGATAGATTTTTTTTAATTGAATTATAGTTGACACACAATATTACATCAGTTTTAGGTGTTGTGATTTGCTTTTTTCACTTCGTGTTTACATTGTCTTCTCATATCTTTAGTAATGTTGAAGAATATGCTTTCATGGTTTCATGGGATTGCATATGTGATTGCATATTATTGCATTTTTGTGATTGCATATTATTTTTTACCAGTTTAGTATATGGGACGATTAATTTTACTTTCCCATTATAAGTAGCACTAGGGTAAACATCCTTTTACACAAATTTTTGAGATCTCCTCTGATTATATCAATTAAATTCTTACATAAATAAATTACTTAAAAAAAGTTCCTAGAGGGGCACCTGGATGGCTCAGTTGTTTAGCATCTGCCTTTAGCTCAGGTCATGATCCCAATTCCTGGCTTCAAGCCCCACATTGGGCTCCCTGCTCAGCAGTGAGTCTGTTTCTCCCTCTCCCTTCACCCCTCTGCCTGCTTGTGTTCTCTCTCTCTCTCTCAAACAAACAAATAAATAAATAAGCAAATAAATAAAATCTTTTAAAAAAAAGTTTCTCAAAATGGAATAGATTTTTATTTTTATTTATTTATTAAGATTTTTGTTTATTTATTTGACAGACAGAGATCACAAATAGGCAGAGAGAGAGGAAGAAGCAGGCTCCCTGCCAAGCAAAGAGCCCGATGCGGGGCTCGATCCCAGGACCCTGAGATCATGACCCGAGCCGAAGGCAGAGGCCTTAACCCACCGAGCCACCCAACATGGATGAGACTGGAAGAGATTATGCTGAGTGAAATAAGTCAAGCAGAGAGAGTCAATTATCATATGGTTTCACTTATTTGTGGAGCATAACAAATAGCATGGAGGACATGGGGAGTTAGAGAGGAGAAGGGAGTTGGGGGAAATTGGAAGGGGAGGTGAACCATGAGAGACTATGGACTCTGAAAAACAATCTGAGGGGTTTGAAGTGGCGGGGGGGTGGGGTGGGAGGTTGTGGTACCAGGTGGTGGGTATTATAGAGGGCACGGATTGCATGGAGCACTGGGTGTGGTGAAAAAATAATGAATAATGTTATGCTGAAAATAAATAAATTAAATTAAAAAAAGTAAATTCCTAGAAGTGACATTGCTAAGTGAAAAGGAATATGCATTTTGAGAAATATTGCTGACCTGCCCCCTGGCAAGTTGTATCCATTTACTACCCCTACCAACAGTGTTTGTATCAGTGAGCAAGTCACTCAAGGCCTTCCACGTTTTCTCCTAACAGACTTACCTTTCTACCCTTTCTTCCCAGTACCTTCCTATATGAAGCGTCTACTTCAGTTCTGCCTCTATTCCAGTTACATTGTTTTGTTCAGTGTCTCTCAAACATCCCCTATGAGTTCCATCTCTGGGCCGTTGTCATACCTTTTTAAGAATGTCTTCTTCCTCTTTTGCATTTCTGAGTCGTACTTCCATAATTTAAGTCCCAACCCCTCTGCAGAGCCTTGCCTGATTGTCCAATTTAGTCAACCAACCTCCTTCCTCTGAAGTTCCTCTACCTTTATTGTCTCTGCCACTCATTTGTCACTTGTCACATATTGTGACTTGCCTTTTTATATATGTCTACATTGTTTCTTGAACAACTCAGAGTACAAAATTACACTTAAAAATTTCTTTTATTACCCATTGCCTACACAAATGTAGCTTTGTGTAACTATACTGTGTAACTAGCTTTGTGCTACTATTTTGTGTAACTATATTGTCTATACATGTAATGTATATATGTATAAGCTTTGTGTAACTATATTGTGATACATAGAATGTACATAATAACATATAGTATAAAACTTCAGTGAGGGATCATAATGAACCCTCACCCTCATTCTAGTCACCACCACCAACAAGAAAATCAGGTATCCCTGTCAGGGTTGTCACACACTCCCAAGAAGCTCAAACCTCAGCTTCCTTGAATTTTATCTTCCCTTGTTCTATGTTTATCTAAACTACCAAAAAACGATAGGGGCTCGTTTCCACATAGCACTTAAGGAATAGCTAAATTCAATTTTAAATCATAAAATTATGATAAGGATAATCTGGTCAATGTCTAGAACCAGAAATCAAAATCAATTTGACAAAGGATATATCTATCTATATCTATATATGTATATAGATATATATGTCTATATATAAAAACACTGCAACAGCAAACCTAAATATCAGTTTTTAAAAATACTTAACCTGAATGGTATAGAAAGTCTAGATACTGCTAGTGATTAAAAAATGATAACTCCTTCACGAAATATTGAGATCAAAAACATGTCAAAGTCATATTACCTAAATAATGAACTACATAGTGCAAATATAATATAAGAAGCTGAAAATTCGATCATTTTGTGTTTCATTTAGATACAACAGGTGCTGCTCCATCATAGCTAAATCATTACAGCTAGATCATCAGAGTATCTCGTTAACCTTCCTGACAATCTTAAGAAATAAAGTATACAAGAATATAGTTAAAATGGACATTTGTCATCTTTTACAGTTCATAGGGGCCATTGTCCTGCTGGAGAAGCATGAGCACACTTTCCAGTAGATATTGAGTGTACAAATGAAGACTTAGAGACCTGGGGAGTTTAAGGCTTAGTTAGAGCCACACAACCAGTAAGTAGGGTCCTTGACTCTCACACCCAGTTCTGTCTGCTTCTTGGTATAGTTCTCTCTCTCAGCTATAACTTGAATTTCTACTGCATATTAGGAGCAGGATTCAGGTTTAGAGGCCTCACCCTGGCCTCAGGATCTTTGTACTTTCCATTCTCTCTGTCTGGACTCTCACAAACACCCACTTGGCTTGTTTCCTCACCTCCTTCAGTTTTCCGCCCTGATGCCACTCTCTTTGTGAGTTCTTCCCTTGTTATTTAAAATCCCAGTTACCCTCACCCCCACACACATACCCAAGAATTTCTCTGCCTTTTTCTTGCTGTATTTTTCTCTAAACACTTACCAGCCTCTGATATGTTATATATGTAGTTGCTGACATTGCGTGTAAGCTCCATAAGAACAGGAATAAAAATTCCTCAGAAAAATTGTTCTGTTCCCTATGGTATCCTAGACCTACAGCAATGGATGGCATCTAGAGACAACAAATATTTGTAGGATGTATGCAAATTAAACATAAATCCATATAATTTCCAGTTTGAATTTATAACAGTACGGTTGGCTTCTGTGGCAGTAGTCTGAACAGCCTGATTGCTAACTCTGAGGTTTTCATTCACTCCCTCATTCACAGTTTTGTTTTTCTTCACAGAATTTATCACTGCCTGAAACTTTATTACGTATTTATCCATGTACTTATTTATTGTCTGTCTCTTTAATTTACTATAGGATAAGCTCTAAGAAGGCAAGAGCTTTGCCTGTTTATAAAGGGCTATATCCTCTCACAGAAAACAGTACCTGGCAATAATAGAAGTTCAAGATAATAGAAGTTCAAGAAATAACTCTGATAAGATAATAAACTAGTAAGTGTATTCATTTGAGAAACATTTATAGAGCACCTGGCATGACCTATCCTTAGTTTTGTAAGAGAGAAAAATAAGTCAGTAGGGAATTGCATCACTGCAATTTATTTATTGTGGAAGGGGGAAATGTGGAAACACTCCTCACCTGACTGTGAGTGGTCACAGAGAACTTGCATCTGAATTGTCCTGAACCAAGCTTGAGGGGCGACAACTATGTAAGTCAAGTAAGAACATGACAAGTTTTGGAAGTGCAAATACTTTGGTATTAGATTGGGCCTCAGGGTTGGAGGAGAAGGGGTCTGGGGAAGCTGGAGAGCCAAGGAGCTTATGGGACATGCCAGAATGCAGGACTTGATTCCGAGGTTCGTAGAAGTCTTTAAGGAGGGATTTGGCATGAGTAAATTCTCTTTATCATCTCACTGTGGCATTTGAAAGGAAGGACAAGGCAACAAAAATCTCTGCTCATACCAGGTCCGCAAAGTCAGCAAACTGTAGGCATGAGCTGGAACTGCACCACCCGATTAGCCTCCCACCCTGGCAGGTCCAGAAAGAGTCACAGGCCCAGCCTTCTGGAAGTGGGTGGGCTAGACTGTCCCATGGCTCCATGGGGACATTCAAATCCCACTACAGTGCTTGATGACAGCTAATGAGTGTCTGAAATGCCCACCAGGATCTTTCTCACTACTGTAAAACCTGGAAATAAGCAAAGCCGTAATATTCTGAATATTTTGATAAGCTAGTAATTCACATTCTGAATAACTCTAGAGAATAATAGAAAGATTAAAAACTCCTTTCCCCACTTCCATCATGCACACAATTTTAAATAATACATGCAAATATTATGTATAATACATGGAGATTTTTCTAAATAATTAGCTGGGTAGGCAGAAGAGAAAAGTGATACTATGAATCAACTTTGACCGACTCTCTAGTTTCTTGAGGCCCTATAACAATTTGTGTCCACAAACCCAAATTGCACCTGCATGTAATAGGGAAAGAAATAGTAGGGAGCCTGTAAATGTTGGGGCAGGGGGATCTGTGCCTCCGGGGAATGTCCATAATAGCCAAACTATGGAAAGAGCCCAGATGTCCATCAGCAGATGAATGGATAAAGATGTCTCACACACACACACACACACACACACACACACACACACACACTGGAATCACTCAACCATCAAAAAGAATGAAGTCTTGCCATTTACAACAATGTGGGTGGAACTAGAGGGTATTATGCTAAGTGAGAAATGGCAGTCAGAGAAAGAAAAATATCAGATGATTTAATTCATATGTGGAATTTAAGAAATTTAAAAACAGATAAACAGGGGCGCCTGGGTCGCTCAGTGGTTAAAGCCTCTGTCTTCGGCTCGGGTCATGATCCCGGGGTCCTGGGATGGAGCCTCACATTGGGCTCTCTACTCAGCAGGGAACCTGCCTCCTTCTCCTCTCTCTCTCTGCCTGCCTCTCTGCCTACTTGTGATCTGTCTGTCAAATAAATAAAAATCTTCAAAAAAAAACCAAAAAACCCAAAACAGATAAACATAGGGGAAGAGAAGGAAAAATAAAGTAAGACAAAAATAAAGTAAGACAAAGTAAGACAAAACCAGAGAGGGACAAAACCATAAGAGACTCTCAACTCTAGAAAATAAACAGAGGGTTGCCGGAGGGTAGGGGGTGGGGACGGAGAAACTGGGTGATAGACATTAAGGAGGGCACATGATGTGATGCACACTGAGTGTTATATGCAACTGATGAATCACTAAATTCTACCCCTGAAACAATAATACACTATATGTTAATTAAAATGAATTTAAATAAAATTAAAAAACAAAACAAAACAACAATCAAAAAACTTCCAAAAGAAAACGCAGGAGAATATCTTTCAGACCTAGTACTAAGTGAAGGGTACTGAGACATTATACCGAAAGTACAACCCACAAAATGGAAAGTTGATAAATTGGACTGCATCAAAATGAAAACTTTTGTGCTGCAAAAGACCTTGTTAAGGAGAGAAAAGACAAGCTACAGCTGAGAGAAAATATTTTAAACCACATATTTGACAAAGGTCATGTATCTAGAATAAACAACAACAAAATCCTCACACTGAACAGTAAAAAAACCATCCAATTTGGAAATGGTCAAAAACCTGGAAGAGATATTTCACTAAAAAGGAGATATGGATGGCGAACCAGAGCATAAAATATCACAAAATATCAGCGTCATTATCCATTAGGAAGATGCATATTATAATCACAGCAAGATATCACTACTCACTTATCAGATGAGCTAAAATAAAAAATAGTGGTCATACCAAATGCTAGAGAAAATGCAGAGGAACTGAATTTCTCATACCTGGCCAGTGGGCATGGCATAGCCACTTAGGAAAGAGTCTGGCAGTTTCTTATAAACTAAACATGCACTTACCATAATGACCTGGCAATTACACTCTTAGGTATTTACACCAGAGAAATGAAAACTCATGTTCACACAAACATCTGTAGCAGCTTTGTTTGTGAGCACTCCAAACTGAAAACAACCAAATTCTGGCATTTCATACTGTAGTATACTACTCAGCAATCAGAAGTAATAAACTATTTTTTAAATTAACATATAATGTATTATTTGTTTTAGGGATACAGGTCTATGATTCAAAAGTAATGAACTATTGATATATGCAACAACCTTGGAGTTTCTCAAGGGCATTTATGCTCAATGAAAAAAGTCAATCTCAAAAGGTTGCTACTTTATAACCTTATTTATAATAACATTATCAAAATGACAAAACCACAGGGAGGAAAAACAGCTTGCAAGTTGCAGTGGGGCAGGAGGGGGTATTAGGAGGAGATGTAAATATATATGGAATATACAAGAGGGTTCCTTTGTGTTGAAGGAAGTCCGGGGTCTGGATTGCGGTGGTGGCTACCTAAATACGTATGCTTGGGATTACGTATGCTTATATTGCATAGAAACACAAACACACACAAATGAGTGCATGTAAAAAATTGGTGAAAATGAAACACAATCTGTAGTCTAGATAACAGCACTGTACAAATGTGGATTTCCTGTTTTGATATTGCATATAAGATGTCACCATTGGGGAAAGGTAGATGAAGGGTACTACAGGTATTTCAAAATACAAAACTAAGGAGTGAGTAAAAATAGTTGTAAAAAAAACCTTAGAAATATCTGTATTTTGAAGATATAAATGGAAGTGTGATTTTCGGCCTTGCTAAATATTCCCAGAGAGTTAGAGGGAGTCGTACCATCTCAGTGCTTTGGTAGTGGGGAACATAGTTCAGGGAATGGCACCCTGTCTCCTAGGAGGCGAGCAGGTAAACAACCACTTGTCATCTCTGAATCCAAAACGTTGATTAATTCCAAGCAAAGTGTGGCAGAAATTGAGAGGAAGAAGGTTGGGGTGGTGATTTCTGATATGAAACTTGAAGGATGGGTCTAATTCTGAAGGTACAGAAGAGAGCAAGGAAGTTTTTCATGTAGATCTTAGATTTTTTTTGTTGTTGTTGTTAGTACTTTTAAAATCAACCTTATACTTTTTCTCCAAACTCATTCTTTCATGCTTTTAGCCTAGGAAGCTAGATGAGTTTATATATAGTAAAAATGCACCACAGGGACTGGCTTGAAATGTGCTTATTTTGAGGCTCACAGAGTGTTTAACGTCACTTCATAGTTCTTCAAAGAGAGGTACTTTGAGAGAGAACTTGAAGTCCTGGGTCCTGTAGCCATATGCCTAGAGGTACCAAGCTGTGGTCATGTAGCTGGGAACCTTGCCAAAGTAAAAGAGTATTTCTTCTATCCTCATGGTTTTTTTTTTTGTTTTGTTTTGTTTTGTTTTTTATCAAGAAGAACTTGAAAAATGAATCAAAATTGAAAACCCAGTGCTACTGACAATAAAGAATATTGCCCCAGTAGGGACAGAGCAAACCATTTGCAGTTAACAGAGTCTTGATTCTGTATTTTCTTGCATTTACTTAAATCTGGGCTCCAGCCCAGAGGAGCCCAATTCCAAAGGAAAGCTAAGTGCCAGATAGAAGTAGACCCAGCCAGAGCCCAGGCAATTTATTGTATCATTCGTTGTAATGAGGAACTTACATTTTACTTGGCCCTGCCTTACTTTAATGGCAAGTGTTAACTCTATTATTTACCTCATGAGGCTTTTCTCTATTTCTGCAAGCATGAATTTGTGCTTTGGAAAGAGGATTGCGAGTCCTTTCAACTCTCTGTAGAGAAAGGATGCCCTTGTAGAGCCAACCGTTAGGGTGTATGTGCAATTACAGACAGAACCTGGGTGTTGGGCAATTACAGACAGAACCTGGGGCCCCAGAGAATACCTTATGAAACAACTTCATTTTGCAGGTGAAGAAACCAAGACCAGAAGAAAATGCTCCTTTGTCGCAGAATAAGTGGCATTCAAACGGTTTGTTCGTGTGTCTGTTCCTTCAGTACATTCTGAGCACCTAGGAGCCAGATGCTGGATACTGGGGACATAGGGACCTACTCCCAGGGAGCTGACGGAGGTGCTTGTGAAGGAGGGACTAGAGAATTAAAAAGTCAACAAGTGTTCCAATTCATCACAGTGTAAAGAAAAGAAGTCCTGGGAGAGCTACTCTCTGATGGGGGCAGGAGGGGCTCAGAGAGGGCCTCTTCCAAGAGGTGACATGTAAGCCGAGGCCTGAATGATGCTAAGGAGACTTCTGTTGTGTTAAGACACTGGAGGAGATTGGTACAGGTAGAGGAAGAGCTGAAGCCCTAAGGTAGGAAGGTGCCTGGCAGTTTCAAAGAGCAGAAAATGGGTGAATTCATAAGGAGGGAGATGTGCTGGTTGGTGGCAGGCTTGAGGGTTGGGACCCTACAGGCCTTATAGGCCTAGGGGGCGTCTTGAGATGTTGCAGGTTTAAGTGAGAGAGTTCTAGATCTTGTTTACATTTTTAAAAATAGTTCATTGAGTATCATGTGGAATGAATGGTAGAGAAACCAGAGCAGAAGCAAGGGGTCTACTGCTAGAGTCAGACTAGGCGAGAAGTTTATGGCTTAGGATAGGGTGGTGGCAGGGGTGAGCAAGGGAACTGATTGTATTTAGGATCTATTTTGGAGACAGAACTGTTAGGACTATGGTTGGATTGGGTATGGGTGCGAGCCAAATGAGAGTCATCAGAAGGACTGAGGTTTTTGGCTTGAGTAATTGGGTAGAAGAACCGTTTCCTGAGATGGGGAAGCCTGGAGAGGAGCAGGTTGGGGAGAGTGTGGGTGGGGTGAGGAATCATTTATCTAAATAAATAAATAAATAGGGCATGGAGAATGGGAAAAACAAGAGTAGATCCATTTTGGAAGAACAGTAAATGAAGGCCTCACTCAGAAGTTGACATTTAAGGTCAAATCTGAAAAGCGCAAAGAGCCAGCTAGGAGAATGTTCCAGATGGAACCGCAGGTGCAAAGGTGCAAGGGAAGAAATGGCTTAGCAAGTCAGAGGTAAGTGAAAGGAGTTATTGTGACTGCAGGGCAGGGAGTGAGATAATCAAAAGAGTGGTTTCTATTTTTCGTACTGCTTGGGAACAAGTTTAACACCGTAACTTAGATGTGCAAAAAGAAATACTGCTTTTTTTCTGACCTGATTTTCCTCACAGCTGCTACCCTGAGTAGGAGTGGATACTGAAAGAAGGGACCGGAAATTTAAACCTGCCAATTTGTGGTACACTCACTGCTTTCTGATAACTCCATTGCCTTTGCAAGGTGTGTGTGTGTGTGTGTGTGTGTGTGTGTGTGTGTGTGTGTGTGTGTTGGGGGGAGACTTTGGGTCTGCACACCAGTTGTCTGCTGCCTTCTAGCTTCCCGTGCCTCCATCTTGGCTCCTGTCGTGTACTTGTCCATCCAGTCAGGTGACATGTCTTAGGAAAACTCTTTGTCTGTTCTCTGGACTCAGTAGACCTGGAGGTCTTTCCCACAGATTCACCCCTACTTCTGTTTTCTCTGATGCCATAGTTCCTTCTCCCTGAGGTTGGGGACACCTTTGACTCCCAACCTGAGGTACTTCTGAGTCACCTCATCATTGTTCTGTGGCACCTTCAGCAGCATCAGCATCATCTCACATCCTTCATAAAGCTGCCAGGAACCTCTGGGGCTCTTCTGTGCCACAGGGCAGCCAAGGAAGTCTCTGGGTAATTAAGTGTTCTCACGACCTGACTGGGCTCTGCTGCCATTTTTACCTTACTGTGGTCCTACATTGCTGCTGCTCTATGTGGTGATATCCCCTCAGAGTTGTTAATGGGCAGTGGCAGCAGCTCTTCCACTCTTGACTTTCTTCTTGACCCTTGACCTTTCTGATACCTACCCCACTGATGTTATGGTCTGGAGAGATGTGGTGGTGATCCATTACACATATGCATCTGACAATTGTCTTTCTCTACCTCTCTTTGTTTTCTAGCAAATTCTCTGACTAGAAGGAGCAGGTGTCCCTCTGCCTCCTTTGGTAGTTTTAAAACATAACTGTAAATTCTCTGGTAGAGAGAGGTAGCATTCTTTCCAACAAGAGGTAGCATCTATGTCACTTCCCTTAAAACTGGGTGGACATTTGTGTCTTCCTTGATGAAAAGAAAATGGCAGAAGTGATGCAGTGTGAAATTAGAAAAGACTGTGCTTCTTCTGCTAGATTCTGGAGACTCACTGCGGGAGCTGTGAGAAGCCCAGCTACCCGGAGGCCACCGTTTGGGGAGATTATGTGGGGAGATAAGAGAGAGGGGGAAAAGGGAGGGAGAGATCTGAGGAGCTTTAGCTGTTAGCTGTTCAAGTATGCCAGGCCAGTTGCCAACATGCTAGCTAGTTAAGAAGGTTTCAAGATGATATCAGTTTCAACCACTGTCTGATTGCAACCTCAAGGGACAATCTGAGCAGCAAGCACCTGGAAGAGCTCAATCAATGCTCAGATTTATGAGCAAAATAAATGATTACTCCTATTATTTTGGGGTGGTTTGATAATAGATGATTGGTGTACTCACTCCTCCTGGAGCTCACGTTCTTAATAGTATTTTTCTTCTACCTTAAGTAATCTGTACACTGTGGCTCATAATTAAGCCGTAGATGCAGGCCTTTAAGTAGAATGACCAATTACCCTGATTTACTGCATTTGAGTGGATTCCTAAGATGTTGGACTTTCGGTGCTAAAACCCAGAAATATCCTGGGCAAACTGAGATGAGTTGGTCACCCTATTCCAAGTTTTACTTTAAAGCTGAAGAAATTTAGAGATTTTGAGAATTATTGCTATGAATTTTAATAAGCAGCAGCGTTGGGCTTGGATGCTGACCCATTGTTCTAGAGGATATCTGTCCTCCCAAAGGGAGTCAATGAGTAGGCTAATGCAGGCAAAGATAAATATAGGATCTGAAAATATTTCAAAAATATCTCCTACAGATGGGGAAACTGGATCCAGCAAGGCCACTGACTTTTCCAAGGACAAATAGTGACAAGGCCATAATTTGGGATACAGATAGTTGGACTTCAGTCAAGGACTCTTACCTCCATATTATGTCATTTCCCAATTCTCATTGATATGTACCCTGTGAGTGTGGCTGAACCCTGGATACTATTTAGGCCAAAGGAGAGATGTCCTTGCCAATAATATAGTTCACCATCCTCAGATCTAGGCAATGCAGAGATTAGACTAATAATAGAGCCATACCTGGACAAACAAGAGAACCAGAAAATCCATCTTGCTTGAAACAAAACCCTAAACCAACGTCAGGTCTGTTCTGAAATGGAGTTTTAACAGTCACATCAGAAATGTTAGTGAGAAATGTAGGCCCTGGTACTGCTTGTCCCAGAAGAAGCCCAGTTAACTTTGGGTTCCGATTTTAGGGCTGTTCTTAAAAGTAAAGGATGGGGTAGCTCTCAGGCCGCAACAGGGCAGGTGTAACTAGATATGGGCCAATGAGTGTTTCTGGGTGTGTCTTTTGGCAATGAAACCCAGACTGCTTTAGCAAACAAATAGGAGGCTGGTAATTATCTGCTCTGCCGAGAGCTGAAGATGGACGACTAGGTGGGAGGAAGGGTGGAGAAGGAGAACATGACTTGAGGTCTGAGTTGGCAGGAAACGGCCATTATGGTACTCGCCCCACCTCTGTTTAAAAAGTGTATGTGGTATGCTCGGGTGTGAGCTGTGTGTATGTCTAACCACTAGAGCAGAGGTTTTATCAAAGAAAGCAAATTGCTCACTGATATGACTCCAATGACATGGCCACCCAAAAGCCAGCCCCATCCCGTCCAAGGGATCCAGGAGGAAGCTCTGTTTTGACCGGCAAGGCAACAAGGAGGGGAGGCTGTGAATCATACGCACTTAGATTTGGTTGGCATGTGAGCAGGCGTGAGTTACCTTTCATTCAATGATAATAAGATAAAGCCCTATAATTTTGCACAACCCTAGCACTCATTCAGTAGCAACTGAAATCAGTTTGAAAAGACAGCTAAAACCCTTGGGATGGGGTACTGTTTTGAGGTTTTTAAACCTTTGCTCCTCTTCTGTATTTCCTCTTTTTCCCTCCTTCCCTGGAAGCAGGCAGTTAAGTTTGGTCTTTGCTTCCATAGGGGGTTATGGTTGAGAGAAGAGCAAACCTCATCTGCTTATCTTCCTGGCTTTGGGAGCAGAGGTGGGGAGGGGGTGGGTCAAAACAGCACAGAAACAACATATGGGCCAGTAAACCAAAAGAAAAAAGCTTTCTCCAAGACCAGCGAGAGATTTCCCAGGACTGGAAAGAGAGAATAGGAGGGGAACAGAGAGCTCGAAAGTCCTGAGAGAAAAAAACATGCCCTGAATCTTTCAACATCCATTCACCCAATTCCTGTATACACCATGCACTGTCCTAAGAGCACTGAATAAGTACATAAAGACCCTTGTCCTTGTGGAGCTTACATTTTAGTGGCAATCAAAACATGGCATTCTGATATGCCAGATGCTATTGTAAGTGCATGGCATGTATTAACTTCTCGGGACCCGTTGAATTAGATGCTATATTCCCAGCTCACAAGTGAAGCAATTGCGACATAGAAAGGTTACATAATTTGCTGATCTCATAGCTAGTAAGTATCAGAGGCTGAATATTGAACCCAGGCAAGCTGGCTTCTTTTCTCTTAACTGCTTGCTTAATTTCTAGGCAGGGCTTTGGGAGGGTGGCAAGACACCCAGCAGTTGAGAAATCTGCTTGGAGCAATTTCACAGAGACTCCCATGCCCCAGGTAGGCTAGGGCAGCAGTGAAAAGACCCTGAAATGCTAGGGGCTGCCGCCTGTGATGATGGGTATCTCTTAGTCAGCCCTTTTGACTGTGTTCCACTGCCCCAAATTCTGTGAGGCCAGCTCAACCACAAGGGAGGAGCCCTGCTCCTCTGCTGTCTGTGCCTCCTTGTCCAGCAGGATGGAAGCCCAAAAACAGAAATGAAGCTGAGTTAAAAGAATACAAATGATAAAATAGATGACCAAAAAATTAGAAGATAAAGAGAATTAATGTTTCTGTAATCACGAGTCTGCAGGCTAAGATCCAGCTGTGTATTCTGGAAAGTGTGAAAATTAGAGAACGCTATGTGCTGCCCGTGGAGGGAGTTAAAAATCCCAATCCCTTCACTATTCCATACCCCTCCTCCGGCCGTCTGGAACTGGGGTGTTGTGCAAGGGGGACTAGGATTTCAAGATTGTTAAGATTGGAAGCCCAATCAGTGCAGAATTTTCACTAATTTATTTAAGAGAAAAGAGTTGTTCGAATTCTACATGGATGTGGTATATTCTGTGTGCCTACCCACATGCCATTAAAAAATGCACAATATGTAATATTGTACAATATTACTCTCTAATCAGTACAAATATGTCAATCAGAATATTTGGTTCTGTTGGGAAACACAAGCCGGGATCTGCGGTAGATGGAAATCCTGCAGTATGCAGTTGAGAATTGAACTGTGTGGAGCTGGACCTTGTGTCTCCCGCCTTGTCTGTTCCTAAATGAGCCTAAGGCATAAGGTAGACAGAGAGAGGACAATGATGTTTGTCTTAGTCTCCTAATTTGTAACAAATTACCTCAAACTTAGTACTTTAAAACACCACCACTTTGTCCTTTGCAGTACTGGAGGTCAGAAGTCCCAAATCCAATTCACTGGGCTAGTCAAGGTGCCAGCAGGCCGGATTCCTTCTGACAGATTTGCAGGGAGAATCCACTTATTTGCCTCTTGCAGTTTCTACAGCTGCCTGAACCCTTGGCTTATGGCCCCTTCCTTCCCTTTAAAGCTCTTCACTATCGGGGGGAGGCCTGGCTGCCTCAGTCAGGAGAACATATGACTCTTGATCTCAGGGTTGTGAGTTCAATTCCCACATTGGGTGTACAGCTTATATTTTAAAAATAAATAAATAAAATAAAGTTCATCACTCCAATCTTTGTTTCTAACATTGCATTGCCTTCTTTCTAACTCTGACTCCTGCCTCCCTCTTGTACAGACCATTTGATTCTTTCTATTGGGCTAATCTGGATAATCCAGGTTAATTGCTGAGTTTCCATGGATCAAATTTCCTCTTGGACTGATTGCTCCAAATGTCAATCAGTGATGGACAGTCTTAACATTGCAGCTGTGTGAACTGCTTTTAAAAACATGCATGGCCCCTGTTTTATATTTTACATAGCCCAGAATATGTTTTTATTTTTATGGGTAAATATCCAACCATTTTGAATTTAAAAAGATTTGAACTTGAAATACCTTCAATACAATGTCATTCATCAAAGAGGAGACAAAATTTTACACAAATTGATTGTGTTTACTTATTACGAGCTATACTGGTTTTCTCATCTGAAATCCCAAGAATTCTTTGTGTTGTGTGTGTGGTCCTCCAGCTTGGGTGTCTAGTGATGGGCACCCTGTCTGTGAGTTCAGTCCTAGATGCCGTTTCTTCAGAAGAGAGAACTACTCCTGACTCCAGCAAGTGCTCCTTTAACATCCTGCCCATATTGCAACTGCTAAACTCAAGCCATTCTTGGAACACGGGGGTGGCTCAGTTGGTTAAGTGTCTGCCTTTGGCTCTGGTCATGATCCCAGGGTCCTGAGATG
The DNA here is from genome assembly GCF_022355385.1 of Mustela nigripes. Taxonomy (NCBI): domain Eukaryota; kingdom Metazoa; phylum Chordata; class Mammalia; order Carnivora; family Mustelidae; genus Mustela; species Mustela nigripes. The sequence goes on along the minus strand of NC_081558.1, from coordinate 133,416,331 downwards.
GAGCTCCATACCGGGTGTTCTGCTCAGTGGGGAGCCTGCTTCTCCCTCTCTTTCTGTCTCTCACCCCAGCTTGTGTGCATGCACTCTCTCTCTCAAATAAAAAAATCTTAAAAAAAAAAAAGCAAATTCAAGTTACCTATTATCATTATGTGTCTGTCTATGCCATTGATTGCTGGACTTTTCAGATCATGTTTATATATTTTCAACCTTTGTATCCAACCCAGTGACCATGGAATCTAAGGTATTGTGAGTCCTTCACAAATATTTGTTAAATGGATTAATTTATTGAAGAAAGAATCATACTTCATTTGATTCCATGATGTGAGCTTTACATCATTTCTGGTTTTCTTTTCCCTTACAGACCAGAAAACTTCAGGCCAGATTGTTCTGTAACAGTAACTTCCTCATCCAAATTCTAAAAGATATTTTACCTCTGTTCTTATTTTTCTTTAAATTAACCTGACTACATATTTTTATTATAAGTAATGCCAAACACTTTTTAGAATTACAAAGAACATAACTTATAAATAACATGTTTGGCGAATTCAATCCATCCGGGATTTCTGTTTAAGGAAAATCAATGCCTTTCACCATAGTGAACCTAATCACTATGATGGTAACAACTGGAAAAACCAAGGAGCAATAACTATCAGATAAACAAGGGAAGGTAGTGTGCATTGTGTTTTTTAAAAGGAAAGGCAAATAACAAATAGGGATCATTCAAAGAATTGACTGCTGATGTGAAACTTCAAACAGGTGCTTTTCTGTGGAGGAGGGTGGCTGAGGTGGTCTGGTACAGATGGCTATTATGTTACTAGAAGAATTGTGTTGAAAACATTTATTTTACTTTTAGTTATTTAATAGTTTTTTTTTTTTTATATCTAGGAGAAAGAGAAAAGTACATAGAAAATCTAAAGGATTTCTCAGAGCAATACGAGTATTATAAACCTAGGGATAAAGCTGCCCAGTGGTCCAATTATGAGAAAGGCAGATGGAAGATCCAAGTACCAAGGTCAGACGGAGTCGGGAAGATGCACCTCAATCACTACGAGAGAAAAGCAGTATTTGAGATTGGGGAATGGTTGCCTTGGTTAATAACAAGCAAGAATATCGTTTTGTGAAGTGAGGAGGATATTCTCTGTCAAATTACTCTTGGTTTTGTTATAGGCTTACCAGAAGGCCTAGGGCCAGAGTGAAATGGGAAAACAGGAAAGAACAGGAGGAAAGAAAAATCAAAATGCTTGATGACAAGGCAGAGCTTTATTTATTAAAGTTTTTACTTTGGAAAATTGGAGAACGTAAAAAAGCTCAGCATCTTCTTTTGAACTGAAAATAGACCATTGATTTTACTTATAAAGGAGAGAACACTTCCTAAATGAATACTAATAAATGGAAGAATCCACAAAGAAGCAGTCATCTCATCATTATGGGAGTCACTCTGTAAGGTGACCAGAAATACGTGGCTTTGTTTTTTTAATCCTGATGAGATAAAATTTTCTAAATTTTTACTAAACGCTAAACAAAATTTTCTTAATTTTTACTAAACGTTAAACAAAGGTAGTTTAACCTTTAGTAAACAATTGGTTTTTCCAACTCAGGCCAACAGTAGACCAGATTTGCTCTTATAAATGAACTCCAGGGGCAGCGTGTGGCTCAGTCAGCTGAGTGGCAACTCTTGAGGTTTCAGCTCAGGTCATGATCTCTCTCAAATAAATACATCTTAAAAAAAAAAAATGAACACCAGTTTTAAAATGAAAAGTGTCCTCATTTAAAACGTTTTTGTTGTTCAAAGTAGGTTGGACTATCCGGTATTGCTAAGTGGGAAAGGAATGTGCCTATGGAAAGTGCAGGGATCTGTAAGTGGAAGACGAAGCTCCAAGAAGGTTGGCTGTAGGGAGAGCTTGCATCCTGGAGCTGCTCTCAGAAGGCACAAAACATTTAGCCCATCTGAAATGTCCCATCATCATAATTAGCATTTAATCATGAAATTTCACATAAAAAGCCACATTTCTGACCCGATAGTATGCCTCTGTAGCAACTGTCACTGAGTAGGACCAAAAAGCTGCTGCTCATTTGGGACAGGGCTGACTCCCTGCTGTCCGTCTCCTTTCCACCCCTATGTTTCCTTCAGACGTGGAGGTGGAGTGTCAGTTGCCATCCACCCATGAGATTGCGCAGTTGTTTGTCTTATGGTAGAAGTAGTAAGATATTAGAACTTGTCTTATAACCTTGTCTATATCAGAAGTGTGATACAGACCAAGATGCCACGTAATTTAAGAACAATGGAAGAAAGCAAACTTCCTTGTGGAAGTGACGGGTATCCTAGGGGTCATATGCATAGAAAATAAACCTGTATAGAAAACACCTGCCTATTGTACTCATTTGATCCCTTGCAGACTTTGGGTTTAAAATGCCTGGGTTAGCTTTTGTAGCTCTGGTCTCGTCTTTGGGCACAGATCACCCCTGAGGCTAAACTAATATGTTTCTTTTTCCAAGAGACAGTTCCCTTTTCTATCTTTTCACTGAAAGTCTGACTTTTTATGGCAGTTAAGTGCCCCCAGCTGGGTCTATGCCAAAGATGTTAACCACGTTTAACCCTTACCTCCCAGCTTCCCGTGTTGCTAACCGTGTAACCCAGACCTGACCAGTGAGATGTAGGCAGAACATGCTGATGAGTTGAGGAATTTATTTCCCTGTAAAGGGAGCAGGTGCCGTTGGTTGGGCTCTTTACTATTACCCCTTTCTTCCTGCTTTGAAACAGACAAGTTCTCTGGAGAGGCAAAACCCATCTTGCACCCCCAGGAAGACAGCCACGGGGGCAAAAGCCAATTTGTGAAGGATGCTGAGTAGAAATAAAGCAGGAGTCTAGACCCTTGGGTGCAGGTGAGTAGCGAAACCAATTTCCAGTAACTACCTAGGTTAGATTTTATGAGACAGACAAACACTTCATTGTTTACATCATGGTGGTTTGGCTTTTCTGTTAATGCAGACATAGGCATTCCTAATTGGTTCATTCTTCTCCCCTCCCCTCCGTTCATATAAGCACAATGCTTCTCACTCTATCTGTACCTCCCACGTCTGCCAAATTATGTCAACACCCCAATTCAGTTCCTACGGGATAATGTTTGCAATGCCTAATGCTAGCATTTGGAATGCAGGGTCCTATAAAAATGAGCAAGACAAATTCTTTGTGTTAAAGTATCTTGTTATCTAGAAGGGAGAATTAGATACATGCACACAATAATTGCAACACAAAGTAGAGCAAAGACAATGCCAGGTTGTTATGGAAAGTTCAAAGCGGGGGTGATGTAAATACCATTGCACCTGGTTCCTTGCTGGAGTTGTCAGGAGAGATTTGGAGAAGGTGGAATTTGAGATGAGTCTTGAATGTTGGAGAACTCGAATGTTTAGAACACTGCCTTCTAGAAAGAGGGACTGGTAGGAGGAAAGGCATGGAGGCAGATAATGTAGAATATGTTGGACAGTGAAGGTTGTACAGACCCTGCTCTCACATTCCAGACCCACTGGCCTCTCTAATTCTTCCAGGGAGAGAGCCAGTCCCAGCTCTGCACCCTCACATGTGCTCCTTCTACCAATGGCTCTCCTTTCTTCTCCTGTCTGCTGGCCATCTGAGACTCTTGTTTCCTTAGAGAGGACGTCCCTGGGTAGCCAAAGTCAAGCAGGTCCCACCACCTGCCATTCTTTCTCTTGTACTAGATTCTTTGTCTTTACAACATTTAGACGCTCATTTGTTTGCAGTTGTTAGTATTTATTAAAGACCTGTTGTATTCTGGGCATTGGCCTCACCTAGTAGGTATATTTTTTTTAAAGATTTTTTTTTAAAATTATTTGACAGACAGAGATCACAAGTAGGCAGAGAGGTAGGCAGAGAGAGAGAGAGGAGGAAGCAGGCTCCCTACTGAGCAGAGAGCCCAATGTGGGGCTCCATCCTAGCACCCTGGGATCATGACCTGAGCTGAAGGCAGAGGCTTGAACCCACTGAGCCACCCACGTGACCCTCACACAGTAGCTATATTAGTGAATAAAAAGTCAAGGGGTGCCTGGTGGCTCAGTTGGTTAAGCGTCCAACTCTTTTTTTTTTTTTTTTTAAAGATTTTATTTATTTATTTGACAGAGAGAAATCACAAGTAGATGGAGAGGCAGGCAGAGAGAGAGAGAGAGAGGGAAGCAGGCTCCCTGCCGAGCAGAGAGCCCGATGCGGGACTCGATCCCAGGACCCTGAGATCATGACCTGAGCCGAAGGCAGTGGCTTAACCCACTGAGCCACCCAGGCGCCCCGCGTCCAACTCTTAATCTCAACTCAGGTCTTGATCTCAGGTTTGTGAGGGGGAAAAAGAAAAAAAAAAAGTCAAGCTTCATGCCTGTACATGTGAGTAATGAGATAGAGGGGTAGCAAACGTAAAATTGTTACCTATTGTATTAAATGCTAGGAAGGAAACAAGGGTAATCTGAGAGACACCTGAGGGCTGGCAGGAGATAAATTCTGTTAATGACAGCACCTACTTCAGAGGATTTTGATGATAATAGAGATGACACGAGTGAAGAGCTAAACAGAGTGACTGCCACATAGTCCGCAATAAAATTAGTAATTATAAGTTTGTGTGAGTGAGTAAACTTTTTATTGCTACATGTACAAGAAAGCACAAATCAAAACTCTGTACCTTGGTGATTTTGTTTTTAAGATTTATTTATGTATTTATTTATTTATTTCAGCGAGACAGAAAACAAGTTGGGGGAGTGAGGATGCTTGAGCAGACTCCCTGCCACCACGGAGCCTAATGCAGGACCCCTAGATCATGACCTGAGCTGAAATTGAGAGCTTGCCCCTCAATTGACTGAGCCACCAAGGTGCATCTATAGCTTGGTGAATTTTTATAAATAAAACACACAGATGTTACCCCCCCAGGTCAAGAAACAAAATATGTCTCGAACCCTCAGAAAGCCATCATGTTTCCTTCTAATTAGTCACGCCTCAAGGGTAATTATTATGTTACCTCTAACAGTAGAGAATTATTTTGTCTGCTTTTTGAACTTTATATAAATGAAATCATAAGGTGTGTACCCTTTTGTGCTTTTTTTCCCTGAAAAATGCTGTATTTTACAGTATGGGAATTTTTTTTTAAGTGTATATTCTGTTAAAAATACTGATATGCAAAGAATTGCTTTGGGTTTATTTTTTAAATTTAGATTTGACCAATTAATTAAAATCAGAAGTGTGGATTTTATTATTATAAGAAATACAATTCTTATAAGTCTTAGATGAGACTTAATTTCTACCTATATGTTTGCTATACAATGTATCAAATATAAACAGTAGTATAGCAAGAAAATAAGGCATTATAAGTAATTACTTACACAGTAAAAGGAAAAATCAACAAGGTGAAAAGACAACCTATAGAACAGGGTAAAATATTGCAAGCCATACATCTGATAAAGGGTTCATATCCCAAATATATCAAGAACTCATACAACTCAATAGCAAAAACCCAAATAATCAAAGTAAAAAATGGGTAAAAGATCTGCATAGATATCCTACCCAAAGAAAATATAAAAATGGCCAGTAGGTATATGCAAAGATGCCCAACACCACTCATTATCGGGGAAATGTAAATCAAAACCACAGTGAGATATCACCTCATGCCTGTCATCAAAAAGACAAGAGATAGCAAATGTTGGTTAGGATGTGGAAAAAGGGGAGCCCTTATGAACTATTGGTAGGAATGCAAACTGTACAGCTACTGTGGAGAGCAGCCTGGGGTTTCCTGTAAAAAATTAAAAATAGAACTACCATATGATGCTGTAGTGTGTTGATTTTTATTGCTGTGTAGCATTCCATGGTATGACCATCCTACAATTTATTTATCCCTATCACTGTTGATGGATTTTATTTATTTACTTCACAGAGGTCACAAGTAGGCAGAGAGAGAGAGAGGAGGAAGCAGGCTCCCTGCAGAGCAGAGAGCCCGATGTGGGGCTCGATCCCAGGACCCTGGGATCATGACCTAAGCTGAAGGCAGAGACTTTAACCCACTGAGCCACCCAGGTGCCCCTGATGGATTATTTTTAAATGTTTGTCATTTCACCAGGTTCAAAAGATTTTTGTTGGATGAATGGATATTGAGTAGGTGATAAGACATAATACTGGAAAAGCTAACTAGGGCCATACTGTGGAAAAATGTAGAAGTCTGGTAAAAAGTTTGCAGTAATTTCTTAGGTGAGAAGGTTTAGGGGTAAGAGGTTAAAAGCATGAAGTATGGTGGGGGCGCCTTGCAAGGCTAAGTCGGTAAAGCATGCCACCCTTGATCTTGGGGTGGTGAGTTCAAGCCCCATATTGGGAGTGGAGTTCACTTTAAAAAAAATAAATAAATAGAAGCATGACCTGTGGAGCCAGACTATTTGGGTTTAATGGCCAGTTCTACCTACTAGCACTCAGTAGCTCTGTAACCTGAAGAACTTACCTCATATCTCTGCCTTAATTTCCTTATCTAAAACAATCGGTATTATAGGAGATTATAAATATTAAATGAATTAGAAATCATTTGGACCAGGATCCCGCACATGGTAAATTCTACAGCAGTGACTGGTATGTAGGATGAGGGTCTCCACTGTTGGTTTTGGAACAGGGAAATGGTATTGTTGAATTAAAGTGAGAGGCTGTCAACAAGGCAGGACCAGAGGTCCAGCTGCAGCGACTGTTCTTGTCAGGAGGCTGATGGTCACTGACCCAAGGGGTGTTACCTGTATCAGAAACACTAGCGAGCTACTCAGATACAGAGAAACAGCTTGACAATGGGGGGTGACAAAACTGTAGTTCAAAGATTCCATCCTCTGCCTCAGCAAACAAGCTGTGGACTGGCGGTTTGGAATTATGACCTGTAATTAGAAAACTTTCATCTTTTATAACCGTCAGTTAATGAACAAACTGTAGGTATAGAGGTGGAATTTCAGACCAGCAGAAGAGGAATTTTTTTTTTTTCCATGCCACTGAAATGACACAATGTAAGAGTCTCCCTATGGTCCCTGGTCTCGAGATTTGCAGGAATTTCCACCGGAAGTTTCCTGCCATGAAGTTGTCTGTGTTGTGCTAGGTCATCCTGCTGGAGCCCAACTACAGAACGGTGAATATGTAGGAGTCTGGGAAGAAACAGATGCTACATACACTCCAACGGCATAATTTGAAAAGAGTTTTAAGGAAAGGACCATTTTACAGAGTTGGGAGATAGAACAAATGTAATGCAGAACCCTGACTTGCAAACTTGGGAAGATCTGAGCCCCCCAGACCTGGGGTCGGGAGTAGGGGGGAGCTCACCAGAACCCACAGAGGGCTGAGGACAGAAGCTGTGGGCTTTGGTACAGGGGACGCCCAACCACTGGGAGAACCAATGGTTTTCCCCTGTGAGAACACATCCTGGACTTTCCTCTTGCCGCACGCTCCCACCTCTAACAGTGTGCCCATTGGCGGAAACTTTCTGGAAGCCAGAAAGCCCAGGAGTACACTGATGCAGTCCATAAAGCTCAGCCTTCCTAAGGCACAGAGCAGGTGGGGTCCAGGGAGGCCTGGACCTGAAGGGACAAATCATGGATGTCCTGCTGAAACAAAATCATGGCATCCCCCAGGCAGCCCATTGCGCTCCTTTCAGAGTCAATGTAATCTTATAAAACAGCATGATTATTATGAATAGTAATAATCGTCATAGTAGAGTCCTGCCTTTTATCTGTTGGGCACCCCCTGTGCCAGACACTGTACTCAGCTCTTTGCACGCTTTAGTTCACTCAGTCTTCATAATATTCCCATAGTTAGTGTCACTGCTGCTTTACTGATTAGGAAAACTGAGGGGTTAGAGAATTAATTGACCAGCCTCAGGTACCACAGTGCAAAGGAAACACCTGACTCAAAATGTAGTCCCATGCTTTCCGAAGCCAAAGTCCACGCCCTTGTTAGCCCTTGAGTGAACAACTGATCTCTTTTATTTACACATTCACTTCAAGTGCTTTCTACTCAGTTAGATGAATCTATTTACATATACTTGGCAATAAGACAGAAGTTAAAGAGTCAAAGTTCAATTTACTCCTTCCCATTTCTGTCCCTTAAAATATTTCCCTTCTCAGAAGTTCTAAGAAGTCTGTTAATGATATGGTATTTCTCCTTTTAAATTCTTTTTTTCTACGCATTTACAAATTTACATGTACGTGTGCAGTTATTCTATTTTTACATAAATAAGATCATAATTTTTTTGAACTTTAAAAAAAATAACTGATTTTTTTATTGATGTATAATTGACGCACAATGCTCCATTAGTTTCAGGTATACAACAGAGTGGTTTAATATCTCTATACATTATGCTCGGGGTGCCTGGGTGGCTCAGTTGGTTAAGTGTCTGACTCTTGGTTTTGGCTCAGGTCATATCTCAGGGTTGTGAGATCAAGCCCCATGCCGGGCTCCACACTGGGTATGGAGCCTGCTTAAGATTCTTCCTCTGCCCCTCCCCTCTGCTAAAAAAAGAAAAAAAAAATGCTAAGCTCACCAGAGGTGTAGCTGCCCTCTGTCACCATACAACACTATTACAAATACAATTGACTATATTCCCTCTGCTGTACATTTCATCCTCGTGATTTATTCATTCCATAACTGGAAGCCTGTACCTCCTATTCACCTTCACCCGTTTTGCCAACTTTTTTTTTTTTACCCTGACTTTTTTCTCCTACTTTGACCCCTCCATACCATAGTGACTCAAATATTTTATGTGATAGCTTAAATACATATAGATATATAATTACGTAGAAAACCCCCTTGTGCTTCTAGGTCATATACAACTGTAAAACCCAAACAAATTAAGGACCAACAAAGTAAAGCATTATCAGCATTAATGTAACACAGTTTAATGTAATGGAAATGAAATTATAGATAGTTGTGTTTAACAATAGGATGATATTTTATTTTTCAGTTGTTGACTTGATCCTTTTGATTTTGAGCATGATGGCCCATTTTTTATGTCATCAACATCATCATTATTTTTATTTTTCCTTTTGAACAATAAACACTACATTCTCTTTTGATCCTATGGCCAATCTATGTAATAGAGCATGCCAAAACATACTGAAAATTTTACAAAGGACCATTGAGCAAAAATATTTTCCATGTATCTCTACAATTACGTGTTTTGACAGTAAACTTTTGCAAACCAGTTGGTACAGAAGGAGATACATACAAAAAATGAGCTTGCTTCCTGAATGGTACTAGCAATCATACCCTTACATCTGAACTATTGTGTCTGATGTGACTGGATTCTCCATCCGTTGTTTAGCTTTTGCATAGAACCCGATGAAGTCATTTGCCCTCCAGTTGAACTTGGTGCCTCATTTCCATTCAAGGTCTGTCTCAATTCTTTCCTCATTAGCTTGGTGCTTTAGAGGATATTACTGCTCGTTCTCATGATGTCATGTCAAAATGCCAATTTATTAAGTAACTTAAGAAACTAAAGCCTTAGTCCATGAAAATGTCTTTCAATTTTGAGTCTGATTGCAAATATCAAGATTTCTTTATAATTGGCTAAAATAAATCATTTAAATATAATAGCAGCCATGTTGTCATTTGGGTATGAAGATAGGGCAACTCAGATCCATCCAGTTATGCCTATTAACACATAAAAGTTAAATGCTGTCCTTTCAGATGATCAGGTGATAGATAATAAGCTGACTATGAACAGCAGTGCAAACATGCAAACACTGGAATTAGTGGCAGTTTGTGGGGATTTAGTGGTCATTCAGATTGACCCAGAATATGCCTGTTATTTTTTCAAGAGTATCAACCATATGAAAATAAAGAATTGAAATAATCCCGAGTTATTTGTGGGTATACTTTTCTCTTTCTGGTTATGTGTAAGTGAAATCCACAGTTTAAGAACCACTGTGCACCATGTTTTATGTTCCTTTGTGGGGGTATAAAGGCAATCAGGGTTGGGGGCAAGGAAGAAAGAGTTGCTAGAGCCAAGAATTTATAGAGTTTCTGTCTGCTGCTGGCAAGGGAGCTGGTGTTAAGAAAGTTGGTGTTAAGATTCTGTGATCTGTGTGAGTTTCTGCCTCCCCAATCCCCAACCCAGAAAGATATTTCTCCCTTCTTCAGATAGGCTTAGATTGAATTCTTTCTGTGATGTCTAGACCCTGAAAGATTAATGTCAACTTTCCAAGTTATCACTGCACCAGTTTTTACTGGGGCTTGAGACCCTGTTTCCTATTCCAAGGTATAATCATTTGCTGTAAAAAGTAGGAGGAAAATCCATAACTGTGGTTGTATGGTAATGGCCTCATGAATGTATTACCCTGCTCTATAACTCACCCAGGTGGTATAAGTGCCAAAAACATGTTTTGTTTCTAGATCTTTTCTTGTGATTCAATATGGGTATATCCCATTGAATGAAATGTGTCCCCTTAAAATACTACTTTTTCAGACTAACCAATAGTTAGGAAAAATACAAAGGGTTTATCTTTCCTTTTTCTCTCCTCTCCCCTTCCCTCTTTTATTTCTTTCCCCCTCTCCTCTCCTAGTCCTTCTCTTCTTCCTCCTTCTTTATTTTTCTGAAAGATACCCTTGAGATTATCTCCTTTGATTCGGAAGTATAAAATAGATATTCCCAAGCTGATAGATCTCACTGGGGCAGCGTTACTGCTAGACAAGAATCTCCAAGACCCCCAGAACTATGCTAACCATACTAAGCATCTGCTAAGGAGCATAAATCAATAATATATAAACACACACTGAGCCTTAGAGAATACTTTATACAATTAATAAATACAGAAGGAATGAGGGAAATCTAAAACTGCCATTGGGCAAATCCCTCATAATCACAGTTGCAGGCAAGATCCTCTAATGGATAAATTCCGTGGGTGAAAGCTAGAGTAGAAACAGGTTATTAGCAAAATCTCAAAGTATCTGTTTAAAGGAAAAATAGTAACTTGCAGTGGAGAAACCCAGCAGATGCCACAGTAACCAAGTGGCCAAGGTCAATGTCACTGGCACTGAGACGTATCAATATTACATACCTCTTCATATGATGCACTGAGGACACATCACTTTTAGCGTAATCTTGTCAAAAAAAGCATAAAGCCCCTGTTTAATCATGAGAAAACACCAGATAGATCCAAATTGAGGAACATTTTATAAAACATCTGTTTAGTTCTCATCAAAAAGTCAAGGTCATGAAAGACAAGGATAGACTGAGGATCTGCCACAGGTTGGAAGAAACTAAGGAGCCAACCAAATGGGGTCCTGAATCAATTCCAGCACAACAAAAGGTCATTAAAGGGAAAAAGTAAATACATTCAAGTAAGATCTATAGTTCAGTCAATAGCATTGTACCATGATTCATTTCCTGGTTTTGATCACTGTGTTATGGTTGTACAACATATTAACATTAGAAGAAGCTGGGTCAAGGGTATATGGAAATTCTCTGTACTATTTTTGTGACTTTCTGGAAAATCTAAAATTCTATTATGTATTTATTTTTTAAAGATTTATTATCTATTTTAGAGAGAGACAGAGAGAAAGAGAGAGTGAGAGGAAGAGAGAATGGAGCAAGGGGCAGAGAAAGAGGGAGAGAGAATCTTAAGCAGACTTCACACTGAGAGCTGAGACCAATGTGGCGCTCTTCCTCACAACCCTGAGGTAATGACCCAAGTCAAAACCAAGAGTCAGCCATTTAGCCCACTGCATCATCCAGGTACTTCTAAAATTATTTGGAAATAAAAAGTTAAAAACAAAAAGAAAAAGTACTCAGAACAGAGACTCTCTTTTGAGAAGGATAGAAAAAATTTCAGTCTTTAGGACCATCTTTAGAGTGCCAAGCAAGTTGATGGGATAAAGATCTTTGCCAACATTTGTATCTTGTAGTTTGTGTGATGATGTGTGAGGAATTTACTGATTTTGTTTTGTCCTTCCTTTTCCATGTTCTGCCAAAACATCCTGCTTTTCCTTGGTAAGTGTGATTTGAAAATTGTGTTGTATTTGTTATCATTATAAAATTCTGAACACATATTTTTTCCTGCTGGGAACTCATTTCAAACTTTTATAGGGATTTAAAATGAGTTTTGCTTCCCCCCAGTTATCGGTGGTAGTCTGCTTTTAGGGACTACATCTCATTTTTTTAATGAGTCATAGTTGTATCCAAATCTGATAAAATTAATCAGCACATGTCTACCTACCACTTGCTGAAAACTCAGGACAGAGCTATCGTCCTTAGTGAGCTCACATTCTTTTCGGAAAAACAAGTTAACATAGAGAAAGCAGGGCAAACCCCGAAATGAAGCCCTGAATGAGGTTGTGGTGCAGAATTTAAGTGCTGTGGAAGGAGAGGGGGTTAGGGGGTTGGAATGTTCACAATCACTTTCCTGCATGAGAAATCATGTCAATATAAAAAAATTATTTCAATATCAAAACATCAAGTTGTACACATTAAACATATACATTATTTTTATGTACAAGGTTCTCTCAGGAGAGCTGTTAATAAAAAGAAATTATTTGATCTCAGTCTTGAATTGCAGGCAGAATCCCATAGATGGGGGAATTGGAAAGGATTTCAGATAGGGAGAGAATAAGCCAGCAAGCCAGCACTCAAATGACCAGGAGAAGCACAGCCTGCCTGGGGGAGCCAGTAGATGTTGACCTGATGTTTGATCAGTAGCCAGTCAGTAGCAGGGAAGGAGGGAGACTGAATTATGGAGATTCTTGAAAACCAGGTCAAGAATATTAGATTACAAGCCTGTAGCAGATAATAGAGTCTTCACATGTTTGGAAACAGGGAGTCTCTTGTAACGATCTAGATGGGACCTGAGGCCTTGCTAGGTTTGCATGTTGATTGTGGGGATGGAGAATGGACATGACACAGAATATATAGGAAACATTCAAGTTTTGATCAATATGAGGGAAATGGAGAGGAGTCGTAGAGAATGTGAGAATTTTAGGCTCAGGAAAGCAGATGCCAGTACTCCTGACAGCAGGAAATTCAGGAGGCAAACGAATTCAGGGTTTTTGAAAAAGACATCATTTTGGTATAAAGTTTGAGATATTATAAGAGATCTGAATGAAAATGTTTTAGTAATAGTTTTGTAAACTCATTCATTCATTCATTCATTCATTCATTGAAGAAGCCATCATGTGTTTTGTGCCAGGAATTACGCTAAGTGCCGCATATAGTATCCCAGGGAAGTCTGGTAGAGATAGACATGTATGTTATGATTGTAGAGAGCATGAAAAGGTTCTAGGAGCATCAAGGAAGGGCGAGTTGCTCAAGGTGCTGGGACTATGGGACTACAGGTCAGACAAAATATGGGAGATCCTAAAATGTTGAAGTCATCTGCAAGAAATAATAAGTAGAAGCCAAGACCGGCTAAGTCCAATTTTAATGGAAACAAAAAGGCCGAAGGTCAAGGTGTGAGTCCTGCTGAGACACAGAGAGAATAGGACAAAATCAAGGGTCAGCGACAGGGAGAACGTACTGGAAAAGTTGTATGAGAATATGCGGTGGTGTCGCAGACACTGAAAAGAGTCTCAAGGAGTTTGCCAGCTGTTTGGATTGGGAAGCAGCTTTGAGGGGATGGTTTCAGTGGAGCCAAAGTAGCAGAGGTGGGAGAGGAGCTACAGAGGAAGTGGAAGTGGTAAGCACCTGTGTGAAAAGTAAGACAAAGGAAACCTGAAAAATAGGAAAGTAACCAGTCAGGGCACCAAGGGAGAGTGAAGTAAAACCTTCTCCATTCATTTACTCCATTAAAAAAAAAAAAAAAAAAAAGTGCTGATTCAGTTGCCAGGTGCCATGATGGCTACTTCATGTATATTTTCCCTTTTGATCCTTACAACTTCTTGAGTGAGAAGCATCTGTTCAGCACACATTTATTGAGGGCTACTTGGGGCCCCATCTTGTTTCAGGTGATAGGGATCCAGTAGTGGACAAAAATAGACAGCCCTTGCCCCCATGGCACTTACTGTCTAAGGGGAGAATTGACATGAAATAAATCATGTCACACATTATGAAAAATTGAAAAGGAACAAGGCATACTGTTATGGCTTGTAATCATTCAAACAAGGCCGTACTCCAGGTCACCTTTGTCCTGTGAACACACATTTTACTAAACAAATTAATAAAGGGAAGGCCATGACATCTTTATGAAAAATGTTCTAATTTGCAGAGAAGTGTGCAAATGAGTACACTGGGTTTGCTGTAACTCTTAGGTCCACTCTGACTGTGGACTGACGTTAGGTGACTTCAAGTGGAAATTTGTTCTGCTGCCCTCCTGAATCTTTTGATCCATGTAAGGCACCGTATCAAAGCCAAGAATTAGACCAAGAGTGTGCTCTGAAAGTAGTGGAGCTGGTGTTTAGCATCGAACCTGGGGAGCTGGCTCACCTTCACCGAATGCTTCCTCCACCCCAGCTCCCAGGGGCAGCCTGGAATTTAGAACCCCAGACAGACATGTCTTACCAGGAGTGGGAATGATGGAGTTTCTGGGCACTATTTCCACTCCAGGCTCTGGAGTTTCCCACTTGGTCTTTTTTTTTTTTTTTTTTAAATAGAGATTTTATTTATTTATTTGACACACACAGCGACAGAGAGGGAAAGAGCGCAAGCAAGCACAAACGGGGAGTGGCCGGCAGAGGGAGAAGCAGGCTCCCCACTGAACAAGAAGCCCGATTTGGGACGCGATCCCAGGACCCTGGGATCATGACCTGAACTGAAGGCAGACACTTAACCAACCAACTGAGCCCAGGCACCCTCGCACTTGGTCTTGACACCCTATTTCTGTTCTCCTGGTTCCTGCCAATCCAAACAATTGGCGAGGTTATTTATTTATTTATTTTTTGCCCAGATCTTAATCTTCGTTTTTAACTTCTGCCCAATATACTGATATCACCTCTGGTTTTTATTTAGAGATTTATTTATTTATTTGAGAGAGAGAGTAGGAGGAGGCGGAGGAAGAGGGGCAGAGAGAGAGGAAATCCCAGGCAGACTCAATGCTGAGCAGAGAGTCCAATGTGGGGTTTGATCCCAGGATCCTAAGGTGATGACCTGAGCCAAAACTAAAGGTCAGACACTTAACCAACTGTGCCACCCCAGCTTCCCACCTCTGAATGACTTTATTGTTTTTTTAAGATTTTATTTATTTATTTGAAAGAGAGTTGGGGGGGGGGCACAAGTGTGAAGGGGGAGGGGGTTTATAGAGGGAGAGGAAGAAGCAAGCCCAGTGCAGTACTCAAGACAAAGGAAGACACTTTTTTTTTTTTTTTTAAAGAAACAGTGAGAGAGGGAACACAGCTGGGGGATTGGGATGGGGAGAAGCAGGTCTCCGGATGAGCAGGGAGCAAGATGCAGGGCTCAATCCCAAGCAGACACTTAACCAACTGAGCCACGCAGGAGCCCTGGCTTTATTGTTTTTTTCTAAGTTGGTTTCTGTCTCTGGAAAAGTCAGGATCCCACCATCTTGATAGATTTCACCATTTTTTCTCCTGCCTCTCATCTGGGAGGCAGGTAATTTTAAGTTTCCAAGATACATGACCGTCTTCAAATCAGATCAACTTTTAAGTCTAGTTTGAGTGTTTCGTTATGGTAATTAATCCAGAGTCAACCCAGGCTTTGAAGAAGTGAGAAGCAACCATGGTCTCCTTGTCATTTCTTCTCTGAGTTTCTCAATGCTTTCAGGTCTTACAAGTAAATTTGTCTTACAAGGCTTGTATCTGCGTGTCCATCAGGTAAAGTCGCTGTCATGGTCAGGTTGAAAGTTATTCATTATTATAATTAATTTGGAAAAATATGGCTGTTAAATGAAAGAGGCATGATTACCGAACCAGAAACTAATAAAAAAACAGGGCTCCAATGAAGTCCCTTTATATTTTCTTTGATCAGTGGGCTGTCGTCCTGGCCCAACCATCCTTAAAGTAGGGCTCAGCGTGTCTAAGTGGAACCAGTCTTTATCTGAAACTCACCCAAATCTAGCATCTTCTCCCTTATGTCCTCATGGAGTTACCAGCTCATTACCTTTGATTTATTGGAGAGTCTGAAACTCTTGCCTGTAAGAGGGAACAATTTCCCTCACTTTCTGGTGTCCTGAAATGCTTTCTCCTTTCCTAATCAAGAATTTTATTAAATCTTTCCCTCCCTTTCTAACAATCCAAGAACATCACCTGGAAATGACATTTTAAGCCTTCCATAGGTAAAGCAAGTTACCGCAGTTAGGTCAGGACTGCACTTTATTCTTGCACATATATTAATGGGTTTTTTTGAGTTTTGGGGAGGGATGGTCAGCTCTGTTTATGAAATAATGTATTTAAAGGGCGGGGGGTGGATGACTCAGTTGGTTAAGCATCTGACTTTGGTTCAGGTCATGATCCCAGGGTCCTGGGATGGAGCCCTGTGTCCAGGTCCCTGCTCAATGGGGACAGAGCAGTGTCTCATTTTCTCTCTCCCTCTGCCCTCCCTTCCCTCTGCTCATGCTCTCTCTCACTCCCTCTCAATAAATAAATAAAGTCTTAAAGAAAAAAAAGAATGTATTTTGGGGTCCAAGCAATATTACCCACTGGAACGGGAGAATGTTTATATTGGAGGATAAACTGATTTTAAGGTGGCCAATTCCTATTGATTCTTTTATATGTAACTCAGGCATCATCTCAGGTAGAAAGCCTTTGAATTTTCCCACCCCCACCCAAGACACTGGCTGGGCATACCAGGATGGTATGGTCACCCTCTATAAAATTCTGTCTAAAAAGTATAGTCTTGGGGGATGATTGATACGGATGCTCAGAGGAGGTGCCATTCATCCCATGGTGAAGCACATTTCCTCTGATACAGACCACCTCCATTCAAATTCCAGCCCTCTCAGGGATCGTGTAACCTGGAGTGGGTCCCTCACACAATCTGTGCCTCAGCTTTCCTGCTCTATAGAATGGGGGTAATAAAAGTATCTCCCTGAATGGATTGCTGTGAGGATGAAGTGAATTACCTACACAAAGTGCTTTGAGTAGTGCCTGACACATAGAACGCTGCGCGTGTGTTACCCTTTATCATCATGGCCTATGGCTGGCCTAGCCGAAGAGACAGAGTTTGAACTGGAGCTGACAGGTAAGTGTGACTGGGGAAACACAGCTGGATGCCAATATGTATATATGGCTATAAAGATTAGCACTAAGGTGGCGGAAATTGTTCTTTTTATTTCATTTCTACTGGTCCCCATCCATTGTATTGGGTTGGGACAGTAATTCTCAGGGGTTCGGCCAAGTGGAAATTAAGCATCACTTTCCTGCTGACCTCCTGATAGACATTGATGAGTTGATCATGGATTTCTGTCCAGGGAGCTGATTCAGCCTCAGAATGTTTCTCAACACACCTTCCAGGAAGGCCCTGCCAGTGACCAAAGAACCAAAAAAAGCAAAAACATATGTGTCATTCCCAGGTGAGTGCCTCATCTCATAGCAGAGAAACCTGGAGCCCTAGAGAAGCGAAGTGACCCACACTCGAGGACAGGCAGCTACCAGAGCAAGAACGAAAACCTGGGTTTTTCTGGTCTCTGGTTAGCATTTATCTTTTCATCAACCACCACTAGTACTCATTTTTCTAGTACATGTTATCACTTGGTTAATTTAATTTCTAATTAGAGTGACTTCTGTCACCAACTATGTTGGTATAGCTTTGGATGATTTAAAAATATGTGTGTGCCTGTATTGTCGAAAGTTCATGAATAACAGAAGTGAAACAGGGATCATCTAAGCAGTAATTAGTAAAAGTTTATTGCGCATACATTGAAAAGACGATGCTCAAACTGAGAGCACTTGAACCAAAACATGGAATGAGGCTCAGGGTGCACTTTTTTTTTTTTTTTAAGATTTTATTTATTTATTTGACAGAAAGAGAGAGACAGTGAGAGAGGGAACACAAGCAGGGGGAGTGGCAGAGGGAGAAGCAGGCTTCCCGATGAGCAGGAAGCCCGATGCGGATCTTGATTCCAGGACTCTGGGATCATAACCTGAGCCCAAGGTGGACGCTTAACTGACTGAGCCACCCAGCCATCCCTAAAGGGTGTATTGTTATAAAACAATTTATATAGTAGAAAGGCAGTGACTCTGTATTCTTCGCAGTGATTGGTTTATAATATAATTTTCTTAAATGATGGGGAACTGGTTAGTGATTAACTCATACCAACTTTGGGAAACTGTTCTGCTTATGATTTCCAGAAGCATAAGCAAGAAATGACCTAGTCCAGTTAATCCTGCAACATAAGCTAAATAAAGCTTTGCTTCTATGACTAAACTGGTTTTGTCCGCTCAGGGAATTTTTAAGGCTGGTCTCCGTTTGTTTTAGATTTCTAACAATCTCTTGTACTATGTATCTATCATGTTAAGGACAGGTAGTCGCAAGTAATTAAAACAAAAGGAAGCGAGGTGCAATCCCACATCCGCGGGACGTCTGGGTGCCTTCCAACCTTAGGGTGAAACGGAGAAGCCTTATGTGCACTGCCGCAGGGCTGATGACACTATCTATCTGGCTTAACCGAATTACGGTGACATGATTTTGGACTCAGGTTGCAAATGAAAAAGCTCCAACGAGCTCATCAGCGGCAGATTGAGTGTACTTAGAGCTTTAAGCCTAGAAGCATAAATTGTGATATTTTACTACTCTTAAATGATGCATGCTGAAATGATTGAAGACATCATTAGGTGGAGAGGAATCTGGCAGGGAGTGTGATGTTCTTAACTCTTTAGCACTTTAAGCTCTTAAGGGAGTGTTTAAGTACTTTGACAGAAAACCTGTAGGGAAGTGATATTTGTTACGATTAAGACTTGTCTAGAGAAGCATGGAAGCTTGATCCTGTCATAGACATGTTTGGGGAAACTAGCAAGTGGGCGAGAGTTCAGTGGAGTGTCCAGCTTTAACCTGGATTTTAGTGACTTAATTAGCACTTAGTGAAGCCCAAGTACAGTGGTTCTTAGTCTAGACTGAATATTAGAATCACCTGGGGAGCTTTTGAAACTACCAGGCTGGGATCTCCTTCAGGGATTTTGGTTTAATATTTTGGGTGGGCCCAGGCCCTGTGGTTTTTAAAGCCCCCACGTGATTCTAATGTATAACCGCAGATGAGAACCAACGTTGTGGTCTTGAGGAGCAAATTCATCGATTAGCCTTTAAAATTCCCCCTTCTTTCTGCAGTGAGCATGCCGGGATTGCGGTGAAGGAAAAATGTAGGGGCGGAAGAGGAGTTACAGGTAGGAGAATCTAAGGGAGGGTCAGTAATTTCTCAAAACCTTCACCTACTCGTTCGGAGTTTATAAGCTCTCCTTAGAGGTGAATCACTCAATACAAACTCTAGGAACAGGTGATGTGTGGAAATAGGACTCTATGCTTCCCGACCCGGAATTTTCAAAAGGACTTAATTTATTCATCAATCAGCTCATTGAATGATCTTCTACAAAATTGCATGGAGCCAAAAACACAAAAAACAAAACACATACATATACAAAACACACGGACTGTGCTCTCTGGAAGCAACTGGCGCAGGACTCCGGGGGAACCGTCGTAGAGAGACACAGAACATGCCTATCTGGGTAATAGACTTTTCCTTTTTTCCTCTGCTTTGGAGCCAGTTACTCCTTCTGGCTCAGGGAAATACAATTCCGGGCTGGGAGGATGGTAATGCCTTTGCATAACAAGGTGTAAAAGATAAGCTACTAGAGGTTCTATGGATACTAGTTAGTTAGAGGAGGAAAAGAACCCAACCGTTTCTCTCTTTGTAGATTCTACTTAGAGCCTGTCCTCCTATCCCCAGTCCTTTGTGTTCATCCAGCGGTGAAAACCGAGGTTGCTGAGAATGACAGTGAACCCTTCCTCTGGCTGCAAGGAAGGGTAGGCTGGGGTTGAGCCCGGAAGAGGCACGGGGGTGGGGTGGGGGAGGGGCTGCAGAGTAGGCGTGGCTACTGAAGCAACCTACACGCTGAATCCCCCAGGGAGGCCTCTCCTGTAAACCCACCGCCCCTTCAACCGGCTAGCTTTTCTCAACTGAATCGGAGGTCAAGCACTGACTGATGGCTCTTTGGGATTTTGTGTGTTAGTTTGCTTGTTTGTTTTTATTTATAGACTGTCCTACCTTTCTCCCATAACAATGATGGTTAGTGCGAGGGTTACAGAGGTCATGGAATTTCAGAGAAAGGTCAGGTTCCTATCAGTAACCCGGGAAAGCTTCAGGAAGCTGAGAGGCTGAAAGTCACTAGAATTTCAGAGACTGTAGACTTTTTAATTTGAAGACTCTCTGGGGAGACTCAAGTCCATTCCCTAATTTTCTAAGGAGGTTATCGAACTTTGAAAAATAGTGACATAGTGGGGTTGGGATGGGGTGAGACGGAGTGAAACTTAGAAGCCAGACCAAAGGGGAAGGAAGACTAGACCCACTGGAGAACGGAGAGAGGATCAGTTGCCTGAATTATTCATAAGATTTTTTTTTTTTTAAACTATGGGCAAAAGTGCACTATTTTAACAAAAGAAACTGAAATATTAATATGAACAAGATGTATAACACTTGGATATGGCTCATGTTAGGAAAAAATATATGAGATTAGGGAAATTCTTTGAGGGATGAAGGTGGAAGAGAGGCATTACACTTTACTTGGAGATGGACTTTCCCACTGTGAACTCAGAAAACAAGGGATAAGCCTCCTTCCATTTTCCTTCTTCCCTCCTCCGATCTCTGACTCTTCTTCCTCCTTGTCCCTTTCTCCAGTCTCCTTGCTGAGTGGGAGTCCAAGCTGGGTGACGTGGGGCTCTCCTTTATTGCTGCCTGCCATCCAGGGAATTTACCCACTAATGTGTGTGTGTGTGGGGGGGGGGGGGGGGGGGGGGGGGTGGGGGGTGGCTGTGCGTGCGCGCACGCGCGTGTGCGCCAGGCAGAGGCTGGGACCTGGGGCACTCTTTCCTCCATTTTGCAGTCTCCCCTCCCCCACAATCAGACATCTGGGTTAAGTGCTCCCTCTGTTAGGAACAAAAAATACAATAATAAAAAGCAGCAATTTGAGTTTTGAATTCCATCTGGAAATGATTAGAAGTGTGAATTTTGTTAATAGAATACGTCATCATTGTTCACAAAAAAGCTACAGAAATAGGCTTTGCCATTATAGTAAAGGCAACTGTAATTTTATTTTGGAACTCCTTCTGCCTCCTGTTTCCTCATAATTTCCAAAAAAAAAAATAACTGAAATTAAAAATTGGTCAGCCGTGCTCTGATAACACTACTATTAAATCTTCTCAATACTATTACTTTCACTGTTGTCAGCAGAATAATTCAGTAATGAATCAAAGAGAACTCGAGCCCTGAAGTTTGCTTTCAGAGTGTTTTCAAGCTCTAGAATTGGTCTTGGGATAATTTAATCCCTAGGAACAACCATGCTACTGATATTTGGTTAGTCCCGTTTTGATAATGCAAAGTACCTAGAGAATAACATTCTGTTTCATGGTGGAAAATGGAGTCCTTTTTCCAGTCAGAAGTATAAGGACTCTTGATGAGATACAGTGGGAAAAATAGAAAAAATATATGAAGCTGGCTTCCTTCAACCTCTCCTAGGATAATCAGCTCCGGAAATAACTTTACCAAAACGCCAAAACTTTTGGAGTTTAAAAGAAAAAGGTTTTGAGTATTTAATGGAATTACTCCTTTGCTCTGATCTATAAGTAAGATGTGTTGACTTTCTAGATCCACAATATATGTCAAATCAGATCATCTGAGTCTCTGCTTCTCTTGCTGCCCCCTTAGTTCAGCCCTCTCCTGCATGGGGTCTCCCCACTCTGACCCCTGCCTCTCCCTCCCACCCTCACACAACAGCCAGTGTCCCTCTCTTATAGGGTGAGATAACCTCCTTCCCACCTCATCTTCCTGCCTGCCATCCTACAGTGAGAGAAGTTTGGATTTATGTCTCACTGGGTCCCCAAAGTGCGCTACCTTCCCTGATTTTCTGTTGCTTCCTCTCCAGCACGTTGCTGTTCCTTTCATAAGACCTTACCACAACTCATAAATATTTTGTTTGCTTATTTTTTTCTTGTGTCCTTTTGTATACCAGATTGTATGACTCATGAATTTGGGAATGTTCTTGTTTCTGTCTCATTTATCTTTGTTTCCCAGTGGCAGCTCAATAGCTCAATGACTAGAACATAGTAGACTTTTCCTCCAGCTTTTTTTTTTTTTTTTTTTTTTTTTAATAAACACTTTCAAACAGGGGTGCTGGGTGACTCAGTTGGTTAAGCATTTGTCTTCGGCTCAGGTTGTGATCTCCAGTTCCTGGGATCGAGTCCTGCATTGGACTCCCTGCTCAGTGGAGAGCCTGCTTCTCCTTTTCCCTCTGTTCCTCTCCCATGCTCAGCTCTCTTTCTCTCTCTCTCTGGCTCTCTCTCTCTCTCTCTCTCTGGCTCTCTCTCTCTCTCTCTCTGGCTCCCTCTCTCTCTATTTTAAATAAACAAACAAAACAAAAAACAAACAACTTTCAAACATGCAGTAAAGTTAAGAGAATTTTACCACAGACTTGGGACTACCTGCCACGTAGTTTCTACTAGGATTTTTTCATCAGATATCTGTCCTCTCCATTCCTTTATCAATACATGGTTGGCTTTTAATATGTTTGCTGAATGAATGAATGAGTGCTACTCTTTTGGGTGGTAGACGGAAGCTGTTCATTCTGAGATTGGCCCAATACAAATACTGAGCTTCCTTATTTCTGTGTGGATACAGGGTATGGGCAATTATGTGATGTGCTCTAGAATGTGTACCTGCTAAGCTCTGTATTATGCACTGGGCTAGATACTGGGGACTGAGAAATAAGAACAAATTTCCTGCCTTCCAGGGGCACATGCTCTGCTAGAGAGAGAATCTAAATATGGTAATAATGGAAGAGGAAAGAAATAGAAGATGAGAACTAGTGATTTCTTTCTTTCTTTCTTTTTGTACACGCAACTTATTAGCAAAGACTGACCAGTGTTATCTTGGTGTTAAAACTGCCTGATTTCTCAGTATTTTGTATTCTTTTGTTGCACAAATAGGTAAAAGCAGTTGTTGACTTGACCAATATCAGGGCAGGAATATTTTAGGATTCCAAATTTGGTGAGTGACAAAGGCAAACCCATTTTATTTTATTAAAGATTTTATTTATTTGATGGAGAGAGAGAGAGAGAGAACTTGCAGGGAGAGTGGTGGGCAAAGGGAGAGGGAGAAGCAGGCTTCTAGCTGAGCAGGGAGCCTGATGTGGGGCTCAATCCTAGGACCCTGGGATC
Organism: Mustela nigripes; assembly: GCF_022355385.1. NCBI lineage: Eukaryota > Metazoa > Chordata > Mammalia > Carnivora > Mustelidae > Mustela > Mustela nigripes. Next base: position 133,393,028 of record NC_081558.1, on the reverse strand, counting down.
ATGACCTGAGTGGAAGGCCCATGCTTAACTGACTGAGCCACCCAGGTGCCCTGCAAGCCCATTTTAACCATGAAACTTTTGACTTTTTTTTTTTTTAATTTCCATGATCACCATTGAAATATACAAATGACAGAAGAAAAGAAAAAGCATATAAAAAGTGTTTGTTATCTAGGCTAACGATGGTCACCATAAAGAGCATCTCTGCCTAATAGCAAATTGACAGAGCAGGCATAACAGGTGGGCATTTCTTCCCTTCTGCGTGCAAATAGGTTTTTTCCTCCCATACTATGTTTGATTACATTTGTTGAACCCTCAGAGAAAATGCTTACCTTCAAAGTGACATCCTAGGACAGTGCTGTGCAATATCCTTTATGAAGGTTTACTGTGTCTCTTCACATTTATTTTAACTCTTATTTTTAGAAGGAGGATTTTAAGAAGGTCAAGGCAGTATCTTTGTAATTGGATTCCAAGAGTACTTAGCAGGGGTCCATGTATATAAGGGTGTTGAATCATTGTGAACTGGGAATGTGTCCAAGTTCATGCTTAACTGCAAATCTTCTGTTAAATATTTAAAAGTGAAAGCAATCTTTCAAAATAGGCATATAGGCCTGGACAGCATAGAAATGGGTGAACACAGTACCTGGATAAGCAGCAAATGTGGAAACTGGGACCTGGGCTTCTGTGCCTCTGACCTCAGCTGTCTCCTCGAGCCCTTGCCTCTTTTAATCGATGTGGTTCTGCTTTCTAACTGGCTGTGACCCCATCCCATCATCTTTGATTTGCTCACGTTGTCCTCCCACGAGCTTGCATGTGGCACATATTTCTGGGACCTGAGTGGCCCCGCCCTGGATTTGCTTCCTTGCTTTGCCTCTAGGAGCTAAAAGACCTTGAACAAGAAATGCCTCTTTCTAAGTTCCACATACCTGTAACTGGGAGACCTTAATATTTACTTCAACATGGAAAATGGGTTCATTATGGAGAAGACCCTTGATAAAAGTTTGTTTTATCCTGCTGTTTTAAGATCAGTTGTCCCAATGGACTAGTAAGAAAAGATAAATTTGGGGACAAATGTGGATGGAAGCACCTAGATAGTGCAATATGAGGAAAAAGCAAATCTGGAGGTGAATATTTTATTTACAAAATTAAACCTAATTTTATTTTGCAAAAATCAACAAGTCCAGGTTCAGATCTGGTTTATCTTTAAAACATGTGTTTTTGGTTTTGCTTCATTTTGTTTTTAACAAACATGCACATTAATCAGGCATGCCAAAAATCTTTCTCTCTAGCCTTCCTTGGAAATGTTTTTTCCATAACACAAACATGGGTGTAAATATTGTCCAAAAACTATTTACATTTTTACCCTCAGAATTACGAACTTTAATATTTATTGAAAGGAAAGACAAACTGTAAGGTCTGGTCTTTGGCATTCACATTTGATTCAGCAGTACAATTAAAAACTTGTATTTGTTTTTAAGATAAACACTTTGAAGGAAATTTAATAAATCTTGTTTTTGCTGTGCAAAGGAGCCACTATATCAAAGCATTTAACTGGAGCTGTCGAGTTCCTGCTGGTAGAATATTACTTCCAGCCTATTTATTAGCTTTTCTTCCTGTAGCCCAATACGTACTCCCCCCACCACCTCCACTGAGTGAAATCACAGAAAGAAAGCAGTTTCTTTTCTCTTCCCCCCTCCCTTCCCAGCATCATGCAAGGCAAGGTTCAGCCTCACAAGTCACAATATCTGAATTTACTTTGATTATATTTTGTTCCTTACACTTAATATTTTTTGTATTATAATACTTACTGGGTTATCTAAAATCAACATTGTTGATTTTAAACTCTTATAAAGCCAGACTTTTAGAGGCATTTGAAATCATTCATGAACCATGTCTGAAAAGAGATAATTGCCTCCAGCCTATTCTTTTGCACTTTTAGTAAAAGAATTTTAGGTATCAGAAACTTATTAGAAAATAAGACTTTACGGGGCCCATATAATTTATTCATGTCTTTTTATATGTTGTAAACAAGGATAGGATACTTTTGACAGGAGCTTATGAACAAATTTTTTTAAAAAATATACCCTTTAGTGCAGAATAAGTATCAAGGGAGCATTTTAGATGATTCTGGTAGGTTTCTTATGAGCCTACTTTTCAGAAAAATTTTCTATGAAATTTCCTGATTAAAAAAAAATCTAAAGTTGTAGATTTCAGTTGAGAGAATATGATTGGCATGTGAAGTAAGATGTTTGTGTTATATGGTTGATGCACAATGTAGAGTGTATGAAAGAACCTAAAAGACATCTATCCCACATTTCAGGCAAGATATAAGAGTGCATAGAGAAGAGAGCTTTTCAGAGCAGATAGTGAAAGAAGACAGTATTCACATAAATCGGTAAGTTGTAAGCAAAATGTACATAGGCGATGCCAAGTCACAGAACGCAAACAAGATCAATTAGAAATTGTACTGTGATAGCCACACATTTTGGAAAAAAATTCCCAAGCCAGACGAATGTGGATTGGGATGAAAACATAGGCGGTGTACACCACCATAGCAACAATGGTTAGTAAGATGGTATTGAACATGGATTGCTCCCAGGGCTCCAGGACAGCACAGCAGCTAATGATTTGGTATTGATAGTAGAGCCAGGAGAAGTAGTCTTTCACATGCTTGAAATCCATGGTTGGCTCCTTCAAGCTGCGGAAAGTCTGTCCTGTTAACAGATCAGAAGAAAAATAAAATGAGGAACCAAACACAAACTCTCCTTAGAGTTTCATGATCTCAGCAGGTTAAAACCTTTCAAAGAATGTCAATGACCACTGGATGGATTGTCTATATGAATATTATATAGAAATAATTCACAGTATATTAATCATAGGAGCTCATAATATTGCCGCTATGAATAATAATTACTATAGGATTAATGGGAGCAATATTATTAATAATAGTAATATTTATCTAAAAATGATAATTTGTTGGTGGATAGTCTAGTGAAAATACCTAAAAATCAAGGCTAACCACATATTCTTTAGCTAAGTATATAAAGAGTGAGAAGTGTGAATATTCTGTTTCCTACAACATGTATTCTGGAAGAAGATTTAAAGAATGGTGTGCAGAAAAGAGTTAATAACAGCAAGCCTGAGGATGCTATCTTTATAAGGGTCTGCTTGCAAGTTTTTGGCCCTCGGCTGGCATCCGGGAACTTGGCTTTTGGAATGTTCTCTCTACTCCCTAATGGATAAGGATGATTCACTATGCCTAAACTGTGCAAACACCATAATTTTGGGGAATACATGATTTATTTTGGAAGACTGAAATTTTGGTGATCGTTAGGCAGAGGGTATCCACAGAACCAGCCTGAGTAAGAATCTTGAGGCTGAGTCTCTAATAAGCTTCTCTGGGTTGAAATATTGCATATGTATCACTGTACTTTTTGCTAGTGGAGAAAGCAGCACACTTGGTCTGTCCACTCATGGGAGGCAGAGAGCATCGGAAGCCTGCAAATGGATTTTTTCCAATTCTATCTGTATCTTTCTTCTTTGCCGATCCTGTTGTACAGCCTTTCACTGTAACAGTCCTTATTAGTACCGCTGTAATTGTAAATATATATTGAGCTCTGTGAGTCTTTCTAGTGAGTCACTGGGTATGTGGGAGGTCTTGGGGACCTCTGAAACAAATGGGAAGCGCAAAGTTGGGTGATCATTTGGGTTTTGGGTAGAGAATTTATGAAAACTTATAAAAATGTTTGTTGGTCCCCAGTTAGAATTACACTTACAATCACATGCATGTAAAACTTCCTAGAAAGAAGGGCATCTGTTATTTCTTAAAAAGGTTCTTGGGAAGATTCCGTAAACTTTCACAGACACTATGGGAATATAAGCTGATCTTTGTGCCCCTTCTACTTACTCCTAAGAATATCGTGGTACCTAAAGTCTACTTTGACTATGTTTACTATTCAAATCACAGTTAAAGTTTTTGAAGATCATTTCTATCTTCTGACCTAAAAATATCTCTCTTTTCTTTGATTCTCTTTGAGTAAAGATAAGATGTTTTGCTCCATTAGACTATGTACTCCTCAGGATATGGGGAAAACTTTCATCATCCTAAACCCTGGCCACAAAGATGGTCATAAGTAAATATGTACTGAATGAATGAGTAAATGAATGATAAGTAACCAACTTAAAAAAAAATATATAGCTCACTGACAGTTCCAACCTAAGTAGGATATGGTTAGCTATTGTTGACTTTCGACAGCTTGGTTTTGATAAGTAACTCTTTCTGATAAGGGTAATTTCCACAAAAACTTAAAATGAAAAGTCTTTGTGTTACCAGGTTATGATTATCTATAATAATGGCCAGGATAATCCAAATAAGTAGACAATACAAACTGAAGTCGTTGTGAAAAGTCAGTCTCCCAACTGTCCTAGAAGCCAGAGTGGGAACAACATAATTGGATTGAAATGCCTTGTCCTGGTAAGTGGACCTTGATTAAGAAGTCACTTCAACATTCTTTTTAAGTCCTAGATCTGGTTGCAGAGAAAGAGCAAGGCCAATAGAGTTAGGTCTCAGAGGGAATGAATGACAGAAGTGGTCATTTCAGTGAGCAATATTATCTAAGCAACCAACATTTTCCACTGATAGACCGAAATGGAGACAATTAGGAGGTATCACTATTTGAGATTTTAGACTGTCCTACTAGACAACTATATATTTCAAACTAACCTTAATCATTAAATATCTCACTCATGGCTACCCATATTTGCTTCTTCTTCATTATCTAGATAGGGTTCAGGGTGGCACTGGGTAACCATTCCAGAGTGTGAGAAAACATTCATCAGGTATCATGTCCAGGCTGTAGGAAAAGGTGGGAGACTGATGGCTCAGACAGGCCCAGACCCTCCCCTTGGGAAGCTGGGCCCAGTTGAGGAGACAGGTAGCAATCAAGTGGTATACACAAATATGTAATTATCAACTACATTATGCCTTTAAGGAAAAGAGCATTGTATGAGAGGCTGTGGGAAACCTGATCCAGTCTCAGCAAGTCTTGGAGGAAGAGATGCTTGAGATAAGATCTGAGGGATGACTGTAAGTCATACAGATAAAATGGGTAGTGTGGGGGTGGGGAGAATGGCCAAGAGAGGGATCAACCGATGTTTGTGCAAAAGTTAGAGGTGGGAAGAGGTTTGACAGATGTTTGTGGGGCTCAGGGAATGGAGCCATAGATATATGGGGATGGAGAGTGGGAGTAGGAGAAAACTTAAGAGACGGGAATGGCCAGAGTTAGGCCAAGCACTGCTGGGCCTATTTGGATGAGCTAAGTACTTTAGCTTTATCCTATGAGTGAAGTGGGCTGTGGTGGATTTAGGAGAATAAGGCATTAAGTTCATGTGGACACGTGGCTGTCTCTACATTCTCAAGCCAAGTTGAAATGATTTTGAAGACCAGACATTTCAAAAAATCTATACTTCTGCTGTCCCAAGGGCGTTACTCATTCAGAATCAACTTTCTACCAAAAATATGCTTAAAATATTCTGAATACTGTTTTCACTTTTATAAATGAGATAAAGTACTTATTTAGAAATATCATTGACTTTTTCTCTCTACATTTTAGCTTTTAAAAATATACATAATTAATTGCCTGGTCATAGCTTTCTCTTCTCTTTTTAATTTTTTTTTCAAGTAGTCTCTACACCCAATGTTGGGTGTAGCTTTCTCTTCTAAAATTAAATTTCTTGCTTGAGCAGCCCTGATGGCCACCTTGACTGCAATCCTATGAGAGACCTTGAGCCAGAGGCACACAGCTAAGTTGTGCCCAGATTCCTAAGCCACAGAAACCCTGAGAGTCAATGTTCATTGTTTTCAACTATAAAAACCCATCAATCAAACAGGCAAACATTAGATCTGAAACACACCAACACGCATTACACCAGAGGTGGATACCTGTTAAGACTTCGGTTGTACACTACTAATAATTTAAAGAATTGAGATTTTAAAAGCTTTTCTTTCCTTGCCAGTTTTCTGAGGCCCCTGTGTCACTTCCCACTCTCTCAGGAGCCAGTTCAGACATGCAAAAGTGCTTGTACCATTGGATATTTCTTCTTGATATGTTAAAGGTTAGTTGACCATAGAGTTGAAGATCCATATCTGGGCTCTCTAGTCTGTTCCATTGATCTATGTGTCTGTTTTTGTGCCAGTGGAAAAGAGACAGTCTCTTTAATAAATGGTTGCTGGGGAAATTGGACAGCTATATTCAGAAGAATGAAACCTGACCATTCTCTTACACCACACACAAAGATAAACTATAAATAGATTAAAGACCTCAATGTGAGGCAGGAATCCATCAAAATTCTAGAGGAGAACATAGGCAATAACCTCTTCAACATCAGCCATAGCAACTTCTTTCAAGACACATCTCCAAAGGCAAGGGAAACAAAAGCAAAAATGGACTTTTAGGACTTCATCAAGATAAAAAGCTTCTGTCCAGCAAAGGGAATAGTCAACAAAACAAAGAGACAACCCATGGAATGGGAAAACATATTTGCAAATGACACTACAGATAAAGGGCTGATATCCAAGATCTATAAAGAAATTCTCAAACTCAACATCCCAAAAAACAATCAAATAAAAAAAAGGGCAGAAGACATGTACAGATACTTCTCCAAAGTCTTAAGACATACAAATGGCTAACAGACACATGAAAAAATGTTTATCATTATTAGCCATCAGGGAAATTCAAATCAAAACCACATTGAGATATCACCTTATACCAGTGAGAATGGCAAAAATTGACAAGGTAAGAAACAACAAATGTTGAAGAGGTTCTAAAGAAGGGGGAACCCTCTTACACTGTTGGTGGGAATGCAAATTGGTGCAGCCACTTTGGAGAACACTATGGAAGTTCCTCAAAAAATTAGAAATAGAGCTACCCTATGACCCAGCAATTGCACTACTGAGTATTTACCCCAAAGATACAGATGTAGTGAGAAGGGCCACATGCACCCCAATGTTCGTAGCAACAATGTCCATGATAGCCAAACTGTGGAAAGAGATGAGATGCCCTTCAACAGACGAATGGATAAAGATGTGGTCCATATACACAATGGAATATTACTCAGCTGTCAGAAAGGATGAATACCCAACTTTTGCATCCGCATGGACAGGACTGGAGGAGACTATGCTAAGTGAAATAAATCAAGCAGAGAAAGTCAATTATCATATGGTTTCACTTATTTGTGGAACATAATAAGGAATAGCATGGAGGACATTAGGAGAAGGAAGGGAAAAATGAAGTGGGGGGAATCGGAGGCAGAAAAGCATGAGAGACTATGGACTCTGGGAATCAAACTGAGGGTTTTAGAGGGGAAGGGGGTGGGAGGATGGGTGAGCCCAGTGATGGGTATTAAGGAGGGCACAGATTACATGGAGCGTTGGGTGTTATATGCAAACAGTGAATCATGGAACGTTACGTCAAAAACTAATGATGTACTGTATGGTGATTAACATAACATAATAATAATAACAACAACAATAATAAAATGTTTGTACCACTACATCTCACTTCAGCCTCCTGAAGCCTAAAACTCAATAAAAGCCATTGATTTCTCCCCTCACTTTGGTTCTTTTTTCCCTTATTGATGAAAAGCAATTTTAAAGATGGTTTATTTGTTTCCTGGGTGGAAAGGTAAATACATAAATTAGTCATGGGGAGGAAAATACAGCATAAGAAATACAGTCAATGATTAACTGTAGTAACTTTGTATGGTGACTACACTTATAGTGCTGAGCACTGGTGATTGTGTTGTATCACTGTGTTGTACACCTGAAACTAATATAACATTGTATGTCAGCCACACTTTAGCAGAAAAATATTACTAATGCAGTCAGAAAAAAAAAGTAAATAGAATTATAGTAGGTTCTAGAATCTGTGTGCATTTTTACAGAATAAAATGGGATAATATTTCATAAAACATTAAAGAAAGGAAAAGGTGAGATGAGAGAGTTGGTTATTATTGTAAACCATCTGTTACAATCTATTGTTAGAATAACACTATATTTAGGTTCTAGATTTGATTAGGTAATATATTTCTACTTCCTTTTGAGCCCATTTAAAAATTTCCTATGGGACTATATCCAAGATTTAGAAAAGAGAAAGTCTTCAAGATGAGTAATGTGGGTAGAAGAATTCACTCATTAACAAATACATTTTGAATACTACTGTGTGTTTTTTTTCTGAACAGCAGTGGCTTCAGAAGGAATCCATCCCCAAAATAGCACTGCAGCCAGGAGATGTTTTTCTCGGCAGCACAGTACACCATGTAACAAACACATAGATTTGGGGTGTTTGATGATGCGGGGTGGATGAGGGGTCAGGAATGAGGGGAAAGGACATGGAAAGATGCTAGGAAGGAAACTAGGAGACTAGGTTGAATTTGGGGAAAGAAGATGGCAGAAATGCCATGAAATCAATTACCCATAGGTAACTTAGAACTGGATGAGAGCAAACATCTTAACGTCTTAATTTCTCACAATGAAATTTGGAATTCATTTGCTCACTTCCTTGAAGACCTAATGCCCTATCCCGGCAAAGCTAAATAAAGGACTTAAAATGGTAACTTTACTCAAGCACATAACAGATCTCCTTGTTTTCCATTGTGTGCTTTGAAAGATGATTTCTATACATGGAAATGAGGGCAACTGTAGTTTGTTGCCTCTTCAAAAAAAAAAAAAAAACAAAAAACTTCTCTCTAAACTTGACGATTTTTAAGACCTTCCTAGACCTTTAAGGAGGCTGTGCTTTTAGGGGCAGCATTGCTTAAGCAGATAGTGATGTGTCTTCGGGAGCCTGCATAGGTACAACTGACAGCTGAGGCTGAGTGATGGGTACGGCTTGAGTGAACTGGGAGGGCTGGGAGGCCCCATGGAACACAAAGCAAGTGAAATTCCAAGAAAGAAGCAGGGGGTGAAGCAAAGGGCAGCAGTGTTACGTGGAGGAATGGATGGTGAAGTCTAAGGAAAGGCTTTCCCTGGGCCATTGCTTTAAAAACCTGAGGACCATATGATAACTGACTCCCTCTGCTTGACTTATGTCACTCCGCATAATCTCTTCCAGTCAATTATCATATGGTTTCACTTACTTGTGGAGTATAAGGAATAACATGGAGAACACTGGGAGACGGAGAGAAGGGAGTTGGGGGAAATCAGAGGGGGAGATAAACCATAAGAGACTGTGGACTCTGAGAAACAAAGGGAGGGTTTTGAGGGGGTTTTGAGGGAATGGGTGAGCCTGGTGGTGGGTATTAAGGAGGGCAGGTATTGCATGGAGCACTGAGTGTGGTGCATAGACAATGAATTTTAGAACACTGAAAACAAAAACAAAAACAAAAACAAAACCTGAGGACCAGTGTGGGAAAACATTCTAAGGTGCCTAATGGATCTGATTTATCAGAGTTTCTCTAATAACAACAACAACAAAACAACTTATATATTCAAAGGATCCTTTATAGTTTGGAAAGTGCTTTTGTTGCATTTGCATAATGCAGCGTATGGGTTTGGGAATAAAGATAGACGTTGGTTCAAGTCCTGACTCTTCCACACACTGCCTGTGTGACTCGGGCCCAGTTACTTAATTGTGCTGGGTCTCAATTTCCTCACCTGTAAAATGGAGACAATAATCCCTACTGTTTAGAATTGTTGGAAGGATTAACAGAAATGCAAGCAAAGCATCAATTCAATGGGCTTGCGTATGGAGGAATCACATAGATCGGAAGATCGAGTCTAAGTGGAGAAAGCCTTCCCTTATTCCCTCCCTCTGTCCCTTTTGTTTGCTGAAAATAATTATTGACATGCTGGCAATTGCACTAGGAACTGGAGATTCCATGGTAACCATCGTCATTGCCCTTGAGGATTATAATTCAGCTGAGTATATTCCACCGGCATACATTAGAGATAATATTTACCACAAATATTGAGTAGCTAAAGTAAAATTTAGAATGTTAATTCCTGACTGGATGGACTGTAGAGATCCCCTAAACCAAATCACTCATTTTAAAGAAAAGGACCAAGTCTATGGGGCTGACATCAAATTGATATTAAATTGGTTAACACTGAAGTTGGTTTGTCAAACTGAATTGAAGTGACTGGACCCGGTGGGGGACACTCTGTGTCTTGGCAATTGACACTGGATGAATGAAAGGAAAATTCCAGTGCAGGTTTTCTGTGGTCTTAAAGGACTCCAAGCTGAGCAAGGACAATGCAATCAGCTGTGTAGGATATCTGGAAGATCTCAGCCCTACCCTCTGTTTCTCCAGACTCGACTCTTCCCTTACTCAAGGCTCTTCCCTGAATTCCCACAGATCAGATGCTCCTCCGACTAAATGAGGATACGGATGCCTGTTTATTGCAAATGGTACTGGGAACTGGCAAAAATTAAAGTTCTTGTTTGCGATACACATCTTAGCATGACTTTTACCCATACCACAATGCGCAAAATAATAAATTGGTTTGTTGTGATTATTGGAGAAGCTCTGATAATTGGCTTTATCAATAGTTTTAGCCAACTTGGCAAAGCGGAGTGTTACTAAGTGGAGGGGAGGAAGAGGGAGAAGGATTATTAGAGTCCAGGGGACACAGGAAGGGACTAAATCCTGAAGGGAATCTAGTGATGGAGAGGGACACTGGGGCCCTGGAAAATAATAAGGGCTTGGAAGTCCCCTAAGAAGTTATCTTACAATTGATAGGAGAGTTAGTGACTATTTTTTACTTCAGAATGTCATTGCCCTTTTATCAACAGATGATGACTTTTCCTCCCCTCACTAGATTTCTGTACAGTGAGGAAGGAGATAAAATTTCACCTCTTCTCTCAAAATGAACGGAGAGGACCTGGGACTTATGACCCACATTACTCAGGGGCAGGGCTTTGTTCCGGCCTGTATGGACAAGAAAGAATACATAGAGCAACAAGAAAACCCCACGTGCTCCCATGAACCCATGTATATGAGTCATGGAACGAGCGTTGTAAAAGAAATGTGGAGGGAAGGAAAGAAAGGAAGCCGGGCTTGCTCAGGAAGTTCTGTGTTGTTTTCTGTCCATGATGCCAGGAGGTTAGCAGCTGCACTGAGGGGGAAGCAACAGGTGGTGGGGCAGGCTGGAACTGACCTTGCGGAAATTGCAGGGGCCTGATCTTGCAACCCTCCTCCACCTAAAGAAGGTACTCCAAATTACCGGATTTTCTCAGTGTGAGATTTCCCTTTCTAAACATTAGCTAAAAATCAATCTTCCCTCTTGGGGGCAAAGAAAAAAAAAAAAACAAAAAACAAAACAAAACAAAACAAAACAAAACAAAAAAACAAACCCCAAAAAACAAAAAACAAACCCCTAACACATTTTTGGGTTAAATTTACTTCTAAAATGCCAGAATCGGGCTGAGGAAAAAAGTCAGAAGGCTCTGTAATTGATTTAGTTAATTCCTTTCTGACTTATTTTGGAACTTTGCATCAATCACTTAGCGTGCGTGCGTGCGTGTGTGTGCGCGCGCGCTTGCTTCATATTTGGAAACTGAAAATCTGAGATGTGAAATAAGTGTCCCGGCTGCTGCAGAGGGAGATGCTATATCTAAAAAGAGACTGTGTCTGTACTCAGAAGTAGATTTCTTTGGAAAGAACTCAATATGATTTATTCAGGTTCAAGCCTTCCTTTAATTAAGTAATTCATTTTTATTTTTATTTTTCTTAAAGATTTTATTTATTTATTTGTCAGAGAGAGAGAGAGCGCGCACACAAGCGGGGAAGCAGGAAGCAGAGGGGGAAGCAGGAAGCACAGGGAGAAGCAGGCTCCTTGCTGAGCAGGGAGCCCAATGCGGGACTCAATCCCAGGACCCTGGGATCATGACCTGAGCCTAAGGCAGCCGCTTAGCTAACTGAGCCACCCAGGGGTCCCTAGGTAATTCATTTTTAAAAGGAGCAGAGTGATTTCCTCCCTAAGGGTACTGTTTGACAAGGAGGGGGGTGGATAAAAAAGTAAATTTAGAGCAGAGAAGACTGGTTAGCACTACCCCAGCCAGTGGATCAAGGCAAAGATCGATAGTGATAAATGTTGTTGATGGTATGTATCCATGATATCATGGCATGAAAATGGCACTTTACCTCTGTAGTCTTCCCCCAAATAACCCACAACCTCAGTGTAATCATGAGAAAAAAACGTCAGACAAAATTCCAATAGTGCCTGCAAAACACCTGATCAGTACTCCTTAAAAATCTCAAGGTCATCAGAAGCAAGCAAAGTGCGAGAAACTGTCACAGCTCAAAGGAGCCTATGGAAATGTGACAACTAGATGTAATGTGTTATCCTGGATGGAATCCTGGAATAGAAAAAAAGGATATTAAGTAAAAGCTAAGGAAATATGAATAAAGTATTGGCTTTACTTAATAGCGTATCAACATTGACTCATTAATTGTAACACATGTCATACTAATGTAAGATCTTTTTTTTTAAAAAAAGATATTATTTATTTATTTGACAGGCAGAGATCACAAATAGGCAGAGAGGCAGGCAGAGAGAGAGTGGCAAGCAGGCTCCCTGCTGAGCAGAGAGCAGGACTCGATCCCAGGACCCTGGGACCACGACCTGAGCCGAAGGCAGAGGCTTTAACCCACTGAGCCACCCAGGTGCCCCTAATGTAAGATCTTAATAGGAGAAACTGGGTGCAGGGCATGTGAAAACTCTGTACTATCTTCTCAATATTTCTCTAAGTCTAAAGCTGTTCTAAACAATATGGTCTATTAATATTTTGAAGGCAAAATAATAATTAGGAAAGTCTTGAAAGGTCCAGAGTTCTCCCTATTCAAACTTCAATGAACTAAACTCTGTTCTTCTGGGAACATCTTGTCAATAACTTTGAACATAGTTAAATAATACCCTTTCATAAAGGAGTGACTCTCAAACATTTTTGAACAGAATATAGAGGGAAAGTATATTTTGCATCATGATCCTGAGTACCCACATGCACACAGCTCTATGACAGAAACAAATCTCTCAAAGGATTACTCTACAGTGCATGCTACTTTCTTTTCTATTCTGCTCTATTTGATTTGATTTAATTCTACTGCATTCTATGTTATTCTCTTCAGTCATTACAAAATATCCCAATTGCGAGCTACACCAGATATAACCTACAGTTGGAAACACCCAGCTTTAAGGCTTAACTCAAGTGCCAGCTACTTCAAGATGCCTCAGTACTGACCAATATGGCAGCCACTAGTCACATGGGGCAATTTAAATATTTAGTGCTCAGTAGCCACATGTAGCTCATGGCTACCACATTGGACAGCATGGATAGAGAACATTTCCATCACGGCAGCAAATTTTATTAGGCAGCACTATGGATTCTCTCCATATCTTGCTTGGACTAATGAAATAGCCTACGAACCTATCTTCTTTTCACCTTACAATCTTCCATCCTGATTTTGGAATTAACTTTCTAAAATCACAGATTAATTTCTTTGCTTGAAACCCTTCAGTGGCTCTCCATTTACTATGATATGAAATATTTCTTGAAAGTCCTTCACGATTTCATTTTTCTACCTCTCCAGCAGCAAATCTGAACTCTCCTGCTATATTCCATTCACTGTTAAGATTCCATGCTTTTGTTCATCTTTTTTTTTTTTTTTTTTTCTAGAAATGATCTTGTGCCCTTTCTCTTCTAGATAAAGTCCTGTTACTTTCAGGACCTAGCTCCTGTAGTCTCTCTTCTATGGAATATTCTCAGGAAATTACCCTTCCTGAGGAAAATATATTGCTTTTGTTTATGTGTTTTAATTGGAGCAATGTCTCAGCACTTACACCATATTATAACTAGCCATGTACAGTCTGTTTCTTTACTAGACTATGAGGACTACATGCCCCGGTCATCTCTTTATCTCCAGTGCCTGGAATGGGGGATCCTTGCATGCTGGCTGGTGAGCTGGTTGGCTGGCTGACTGAATTGTAAGTGGGGTGAGGGCAGGGAATGCGCTTGTACTTATTTAATATTTCCATAGCACAGTGTGGGCTACATAAAAGGTACTTATGAATTCTCATTGTCTGTCTTCAGGCAAAGAGTTTTAGGCAGATTGTTTTTTTGCAAATTCAGTACAATCTGTCTTTTTGTAGGAAGGAAAGAAGCTGGTACTAAATTTTTTTTCAATGTAACAAATGCTTTTTTTTCCTTCTCATACTGTTAAAAGTTCATGGACTTTGTGGAGAATAAAAAAAGTACTTGTGAAGTGGTTTTAAAGCTCATTAAAATGGCTTTTACAAGTGCTTACTCTAGGTGAGTAGTAATTTAAGATTGGTAGGTAGAAAATTGTTCTAATAGAGAAAAATCCCAGGATGGGAGCATCTGGAGGTCTGAATTGTGTTGTAGCTTTATTCTTTTCTAGTCATTCATTCATTCATTCATTCATTCATTTTGCTTCATGTTCCTGAACAAGTTCCAAAATCTTCTGGGCCCCAGTCTCTCTGTAAAATTAAGATAATCATAATTGCCTTTATGTGTCTCAGTGATGCGGCAGGGAATGTAGGGGTAAGTTGTGAGTTCTTTAGAAGTCATAGTCACGGTCCTAGAAGTGTTTGTTGTTGTTTCTTGTGAATTGGTACACCTTTAAACTACTTGCAAGATTTTTCCTAAGTTATGGAGTCAAGGAGTCTTTGTGAAATAACGGTTACCTATAATGGAGTGGTGTGTATATTTTATAAGGAAAAAACCTCAAACCTTATTACGTTCGCTAATTGAATTGTCTAGTAATGTTTTTGAAAAAATAAAACAACACATGTCTAAAGCGATTACCACAAACCACTACTTGAGAGGCATTCCAATCTCTAAGCATGTTTTCAAATGCATCTTGGGCAGGGCGACCGCATACAACTGTGTGAGCTGTGCCTGCACAATCTTATGTAATAGTTCTTATCTTGGGGATCTAATTGCAAACCGCTGCTTTATGTGAACACAGTTTGATTCACAAAGATACAAAGTTCCTACAGTTAACGGCAAAACCTCATATTGTATCTATGTAAGAATAAGGCATAATAGCAGTTTATTGGTTTCCCACTTTCCACATATCTTGCTCTGTTTTCTGCGGATGACTCCAATGTTTTCTGCGCCTAGCAGAAAGTTCCATTCTTGCTTAAGATTTTCCTGTGAATTTCTTTTCCATCTTAGAATACTCTCCAGCCATCCTTTGCCAACCAATGCCTCATGCTGATACCAGGGTTAATATTAGAAGTCAGACCAGAAGTGATGGATTTGAATAATTCTGGGCTCCTCGGAGAGGAGGAAAGAAACAGTTGTAAGCCAAAGCCTGTTACCGTTTTGGGCAATTAAGCTACTCTAAATTGTCTAATCATTTACTTAGAAGTGAGTTACTGAAATAATGTACTAAAAGGAAAAAGTCTCACCAACAATTTTAGCTACGTTGTTGTTGGTGCAGTGTTGGTTTGAATTATATGCAAGAGCAGAGTTTTTTTTTGAGGCTATCTGAACCGAACTTATTGCCTCCAATTGTCATTGACACTAACAAAAGCAGAACAAGAGAAAACATGTATTTCTAGCCCAATTATCAGCTGAGACCGCTGGGCAACGTGGCATGTGTTAAATAACTGTAATTTCAAAGTAATCCTTGTTGTTTGGCATCTTCCGATAGGTTCCAGAGGGATTTAGGGATTAAAGACTTCTGCTTGGGAAAGAAAATTTGGAATTTGACTTCAACAGAAAATTTTATAATAGTTTAAGAAATATGAAGTTCACATTAGATCAGTCTCTATGTTGTGTAGCTCTCAAAAAGAAGATAAATATTTTGAAACTAAACAAGAGCAGTAAGTACATTAGTGTTGAGTAGATGTCATAAATTGGAAGAGAAATTTGTAACCAGCAGGTTGATATATCTTGTGTTGTTCCTCGTGTCCTTTCATTTGCTCATACAGAAAAAGAACAAGGACCCCTGTTTATTTCTGCCAAAACTGGAGTGGAGAGTAGGGCTTCTGAGCCAAGCTCTTAACTAGAATGTCATTTCTTAAGGTAAACCTCGTTATTACTCTTTTATTAAAGAAGGAGAAACCCTGTTATCCTGTAGTGAAGGAAAGAGGAAAGAGTATTGCTTCTGGGTGGTTTTTTCCTTCTGAAGATACTATTCCCAAGATCTGCCAGTTGTTTTTAGAGGTAAAATGTAAACAGAGTTGCAGCACTAACAGTGGCCTTAAAGTCTTTATAAATAATTTTTTAAAAATTATTAAATGTACACACATGTTAAAGCAGCATTATTCACAATAGCCATAAGGTGGAAGCAACTAAAATCTCCACTGGTAGATGAATAAATGGCTGAATAGTAATGTAGTAGATACATATAATGGAATATTATTCATCCCTGAAAAGGAAAGAAGTTCTGACACAGGCTACAGCATGGATGACTCCAGGATATTATGCCAAGTGAAATAAGCCAGTCACAGAAAGACAAATGCTGTATGACTTCACTTACAGGAGTAGTCAAGCTCATAGAAACAAAGTAGAATGGAGGTCTTTCCAGGAGCTAGTGGAAGAAGGAAGGTGGGAGTTGTTCAATGGGTATGAAATTTCAGTTTTGCAAGATGAAAACATTCCCCAAACTGGTTGCACAGCAATGTGAGTATACTTAACACTACTTAACACAAACATGGTTAATATTTAGCATATTTAAAAATGGTTAAGATGGCAAATTTTTATGTTACATGCAGTACGTCTTACTGCAATTAAAAATTTTAAATGTCAATGAACAACTCTAAACATTATGGAGGACTGAAATTTAAAAATACAGTTTAACAGTATGAACAGGGGCGCCTGGGTGGCTTAATGGGTTAAGCCTCTGCCTTCGGCTCAGGTCATGATTCCAGGGTCCCGGGATTGAGTCCTGCATCGGGCTCTCTGCTCAGCATGGAATCTGCTTTTCCCTCTCCCTCGCCCCTCCCCCATTCATGCTTGTTCTCTTGTTCTCTCTCTCTCAAATAATAAAATCTTAAAAAAAATAAAAGTCTGAACTATTATATATATATATATATATATATATATATATATATTCATTTTCACACACACACACATATAATATATATATGTATATTTTACATTGAGATTCTCAATTTGTAGTGGGGCATGACTAGCTGACCAAAATCACATAGATGTACCATCCAAAGCTGAGTAAACAAATAACCCCAAATGTCTTCAAATAATAATTCTGAAGTCTCAGTGGGTTTCCCTTCTTCTTGATTTTCTTAGGATACAAGAGGAAAACTGGGAATTGCCAAACTACAAAGAATCTTCTGAGAAGAGGGATGACATGTTTATCTGTGTTGTTCCCAGCGGTGAAATTCAGTATATAGAATATAGTACTTGTGGGAATTGTAAATTCTATGATATGCTTATTCGTTTTTGACAGTGATGTGAAATATGGGGTTTATAAGACACCAGTGCCTAGAGCATTTGAAAAGGAGTAAGAGTGGAAAAGTGGTTAAACTGTTTGGCTGAAACTTTTCTACTGTCATTACAAAGCCCTTTCTAGGTAATTGTATTCTGTGCATGACGTAACAGTTTGCCTTTGTCTTTTCTTCCCCAGCTTTTGGCCATCAAACGCACAATTTGATAAAGGAATTACGTGTTTACTATTTGTTTCTAAGGACTTTGTTTTCTTAGGAGCTAGAGGTCTGACCATGAAAATTTAAGCCTTTATCTCATCCTATCGTCATTATATTTAATGTGTCTTCAGAAACAGAAAACTTATTTTTAAGAAAGAATTCGAGGCTGAAGAAGGTGAGTTACTGTAATAATACTGATTTGTCACCATCATACCTGCTGAGTACTTGCTCCCAGAGTTCTGTCAATGGAAATCTGTTTGATAGGCAGCTGGTCAACAAAGACACTTCCAGTAGTATGTTCTAATAGTAGTTTTCTTTGCAATTTTAATTTTTTGATAGCATTGAATATTTGCTCATAAAACTTTTTTGGTTTTGTTTATTTTCCATCCTTCCTCCTCTTTCTCATTCTTCTGGTTTATTGTTCCCTTCTTATTACACTGTTTGGAGTGCTTCTGGTGATGAGTTCACTGTTTTTCTTATTTTGGTGACCAGTAACACTGAATTCCCATAGGCATGATTTTTGTGACATTGGTCATATTGTCTGTTGCTTTTTCACTGTCCTCAACTGAGCTGCTTCTGTGTCTCAGTTATTACTGCTTTTAGGCAAATGAGTGGACATCTAGGCTGACTCCAAGGGTCATGGAAATAGACTTAACTTTGTTTAGGTGTTTTCTCTGCCAAGGCCCAGAGCAGGGGGCACCTCCCTAGTGGGTTAGTTGGCATTCTAGGTCGGCTAGTTTCTGGTGTAAGGAATAAAGGGGGAAGAGGAGGAGGGAAGAAAGGAAAGACAGGTGTTTATAGAGTCATGTCAAAACATGTTGTTGCTTTTAGGCAATTAAATTCTCTAAATCTTATGATCTTGTACTTAAAATTGAGTTACTTAAATGATATACTAAAAGAAAAAGTCTCACTGGCCTAGTTTAGCCAAATGGATTTCTCATTCTCCTAGCAAGAACAGTGTAGACATATTATTGTTGACTATTTTCTTTCACCTGTTCCCAAGTACATGGCTACCTTGCCTCATTCTAGTGAAAAGTGGACAAGTGCTGAGCTCCAGGCTTGTTCTTTTAAATGGGTAACAACTGTTTGTTTCCTAACACTTTGTTGATTTTCAAGTAAATGTGGGAAGGCTAATGGCAATTGGGTATATTAAAAAAAATTTTTTTAGCTGGCAGATTTTATAACCAATTTAACTATAGGCCTAAATTAGGTGAGATAAAATGTCCTTTTCCCTCTCTGAGTAAATGTGAGCTGGCTGGTGAAGAATACCAGAGGGAATCTCCCAAGACATAAGTGTATTTGAATTAAGAAAAGTGTGGGCATTCCTTAAGAAATCAAAAATAGAGCTACCCTATGATCCTGCAACTGCACTACTGGGTATTTACCCCAAAGATACAGATGTAGTGAAAAGAAGGACCATCTGTACCCCAACATTCATAGGCAGCAATGACCACAGTTGCCAAACTGTGGAAAGACTAAGATGCCCTTCAACAGATGAATGGATAAAGAGGATATGATCCATATAAATATAATGGAGTATTATGCCTCCATCAGAAAGGATGAATACCCAACTTATCAACATGGACAGGACCGGAAGAGATTATGCTGAGTGAAATAAGTCAAGCAGAGTCAATTATCATATGGTTTCACTTACTTGTGGAGAATAAGGAATAACACGGAGGACATTGGGAGATGGAGAGGAGAAGTGAGTTGGGGGAAATTGGAAGGGGAGACAAACCATGAGAGACTGTGGACTCTGAGAAACCAACTGAGGGTTTTGGAGGAGAGAGGGGTGGGGGGTTGGGTGAGCCTGGTGGTGGCTATTAAGGAGGCCACATGTTGCATGGAGCACTGGGTGTGGTGCATAAACAATGAATTTTGGAACACTAAAAAAATAAATAAATAAAACTTTAAAAATATACATATACCATATTAGGTTGAATGGGGAATCCCAAAGAGATATGCCCACATCTTGGAACTTGTGAATATGACCTTATTTAAGGGAAAAGGATCCTTGTAGCTATAATTAAGTTATGAATCCCAGCATGGGAGGTGCAGAGGAAGAACTTCCGTAAACCCTTTGGAAGGAGTGTGGCCCAGCTAACACGGTGATTTCAGACTTCCAGCCTCCAGAGCTACCTAGAGAATATATTTCTCTTGTTTTAAGTCACCAATGTTGTAGTACTGTGCTACATCAGGTCTAGGTAACAAATTCAGATTTCTTTAAAAACACTGGAATTCTATAATATGAAATGCTTTCCAGGGAACAGAAATAACATTTATTAAGTACACTGTGACATGCACTGGGTAGATGCTTAACTTAAGGGACTTCTATTTTAAGGATGAAGAAACTGAGGGCAAAAGTCTCACAGTGAACACATGTGGAGCTGGGTGAGAATCTCGCCGAGAGACAGTGTGTGTGGTGAGTAGTGATGAGCTCTGGCCCTGAATCATATCTGGGTTTGACCCTGGCTAAGTTACTCAACCACTCTGACTCAGTTTCCTCAAGTAAGAATTAGAAATCATAACAGAACTCCATTCCTAAGATTTCTGGGAAGATTAAAAAATACAAGGTATTTACAATAAGGAGTAGGAAGGGCTAAGTGAATATTAACTGTTGTGATTACTACATGCTGTTCTATACACTACATTACTACACACTGCACACTCTATTAATATTACTAATCATTTCCTTAGTTATGGATACCAGGTATAGATGAAAGGAAAATAAACTCATCTTGAAGACGAGGCATCTGAATTTTATCAGTTATTCAATTCGAGGCCACTTTTAGAGATATTCTTTTTTTTTTTTTTTAAGATTTTATTTATTTATTTGACAGCCAGAGATTACAAGTAGGCAAAGAGAGAGAGGAAGAGAAGCAGGCTTCCCACTGAGCGGAGACCCTGATGCGGGGCTCGATCCCAGGACCCTGGCATCATGACCTGAGCCAAAGGCAGGGGCTTTAACTCACTGAGCCACGCAGGCACCCCCTAGAAATATTCTTCTTCAGTATGTTTATTCAGTTCTGGTGTGGCTGTCATTAAGGAGGCAAAAAAATATATCACTTCATTTTAAAGATGAGAAACTGAAGTTCATTAACTTTTGCACCTTGTTTATTGCCAAAGCCAAAGCAGAATCAACAATGAGTTTCAGTCCCAGGACCTTCTCACTCCAAGCAACCTTCCTATCATGTCATGCTTGAGAGTGCTGCACAAATGCTAAGTGTCCAATAAGTGTTTCTGACTTAGTAAAACAGACCTCATTATCAATAACTTTAAAGTTATATTGGAGCTTCCCAATCTATTTAAAAATGACATTTTGCCAGCCATTTCAGAACTACAAATCTTTTAACACATTGTGGCAAAGGGAAGGTTTAAGAAACAATCAGTTCAGAAAATAAATCTATTTCTTTTTGTCCCCACCCCTACTCTGTTTCCCATTTCCCCATAGATCTCATCAAAGTGGTCAGGCAATTAGTGGTAATCTAAGTTGTTTTCATTTTATTTCCTTTTCTTACCTTCTTTTCTTTTTTAATTTTTATTCTATTTTATTTTTTTAAAAAGATTTTATTTATTTATTTGACAAACAAAGATCACAAGTAGGCAGAGAGGCAGGCAGAGAGAGAGAGAGGAGGAAGCAGGCTCCCCGCTGAGCAGAGAGCCCGATGCGGGGCTCGATCCCAGGACCCTGGGATCATGACCTGAGCCGAAGGCAGAGGCTTTAACCCACTGAGCCACCCAGGTGCCCCTTTTCTTACTTTCTTAAGAATAAAAGAAACAGAAAGAAAATGAATGTCCTATTACAAGCACAAGTCATCCTTACTTTCACTACTTATATTTTTGAAAGAAAAATGTTTTCATTTTCTTGTATTTCTCAATTTGTCCTGTTTAATTAAGTACGTATTAAAACTTACTACTCTCTTATATCAAAGGTCTTCCAGGATAAGATGCCACTTCATTTAAATAAAAGATGAAGGACTCTGAAACAGAAGCAGCCTTTAACCAGAAGTCCCATAAATAAGAAAGGAGCTGGCATTATGCAGTCTTGGCCCTGGCACTTGTTCTGGGCTTGGCCAGAGGTTCTTAACCTAGAGGCCAAGCACTTGGTGGTGGGGTGCATCTAGAAACCCCTTGAGATGTTTGCAAATTTTGCATAAACATTTTTCTTCACACACTTCAAAGGAACTTGTGATTTCTGAAGCTAAGAGCCGCTGTTTCAAGACCTCATTACTAAAGCTAATTGCCACATTTTATTCCTTTGTATCATCCTAAATGCCATTCTGATACCAAGGGTATAATATTTGTTGGTTGCTTAAGTGAGAACCAGAAGCTCCATGTTGTTAAAAATGTCGTCTTGTCATCAAAAGGGTCAGATTTCTAAAAGTGAGACTCCATGATATAATCAGAAGAATTTACCAGCCTAGGAGGGTTCAGATCCTGGTTCTTGCCTTTGTGCCTCTGTAGAATAATCCTGTGTGGGTTACTTCTCTTCTCTGGGTTGCTGTTTCTTCATCTGTGAAATAAAGATTTGGATTAATCCAAAGTTGCCTTCAAACTTTAAAATAGTTCTGTTCTGTGTAAAGGTTATGAAACCTCTTGAATGGTTATCTCCCACAAAAATCTAAAATGTATTATAAAAGCAAAGTATGACAAGCTAGCCATATTTTAAGAGCTGCTTTCAGAGCAGGTTACAGTTTGAAAACATGCCACTGGTTAGTGACTTTGGAATGTGCTTGGGAGACTACGAGACGCCACGTTACCATCTACAGGGGGTTGAGGGGATGCCCCAAGTGGGACAGACACAGAGACTAAGAATCTTGTACCTCATTTCTATCAGAACAGCCAGCTTTTAATCTGCTTTATATGGTGGGTTTTAAGTGAGATTTTTTTTTTTTTTTGGAAAGTGCTTTTAATTTTTATTAGTCTCTTTTGATATCTATGGTGGGGAGAAAAAGGAAAAAGAGATTAGGTTAATCCACTGTATTTAAAAATCTGGTTTTGAAAATGCTCTGGAAATGGTTAGAAGCCTTAAGGTTTTTTCCTATTTTGTCATTTATTAGCTGTGTTCCATTAGGCAAGTCAAACATCTTTCTGAATTTTTGTCCTCACATACAATGATAATAGTTTCTGGTTTACAGGGTAAGTTGTAAAAATCAAGTGAGATGTTTGTGAAAGTGCTCCGTAACTGGTAATGCATCATAAAGTCAGGGAGTGGGTCTCTAGTGGTGAGGCCCACAGGTCTGCATTTTGTCCTGACCTTGGTAGGATTTTTGTCCATCTGAATTAAATCATAGAAATTATGCATGATCAGATTTGCAGAAAAGCTCAAATTATGAGGTGAAGTTATAAAAGACTTAGCAGATTACAGAGTTCCAAGTATGGTAAAACTTTTGTGGGAAGTATAAAACCTCATTCTTCAATTCAAAAAGCTAACGGTCCAAGGATCTGATGGGGGGGGAAATGTGGTTGATGATCAGTTCAAGTAAAAAAGACTAAACAATTTAATTTGACTTCAAGTTCATTATGAGCCATTAGTGTTGTAAAATGTTGGGCAATAAATAAGTGATCTAATTGTTTCAGTCCATTTGGGCTATTATAAAAGAATACCACAAACTCAGTAACTTGTAAGCAATAGTAATTTATTTCTTGCAGTTCTGGAGACTAAGAAGTCATTCCGGTGAAGACCCTCTTCCTGGTTCATAGCTGGCACCTTCTACTGTGTCCTTGCGTGGTGGAAGGAGCAAGAGATCTCTCTGTAGCCCTTTTATAGGAATACTAATCCCATTCATGAGGGTCTCTATCCTCATCATCTAAGCACCTCCTGATGACCTCCCACTTCCTTCTATGATCACTTCGGAGGTTCAGGTTCAACATGGATTTGGGGAGAATAGATTCAAACCACAGTGCCAGTATCCTTATATATTTATAGGAGTACAGTGCCACAGATGACAAAAAGGGGCTACAGCCCTTGGCTTTGATTAGGATCCTTCTTCCAGCTGCAAAAAGCAGTTACTCCAGCCAGTTGAGCACACCTGAAGGAAGCTAAATAGAGAAAAGTCTGGAAGGTTTTTAAGGGCAATGTTGAGAGAAGATTTGAGGAGAAAAACGTGTCTTGGAGGTCTTAAAAGATCTGAAAGGTTTTAAATGGTGTTACAGGCAGTCCTGGAGGTGAAGTTTTGGAATTTATTGTTTTCAGAGGTGAATCTCAGGGAAAACTTATTATAAGAGCTATCTAAAGGGAAAGTGATTGCCTAGTTGAAGTAGTGATATTTCCATTAGGGAAACTGTTGAAGCAGAGACTGGACCACATCTTCTGAGGATTATTATCAACCATCAGGAAGATTTTAAGAAGAAATTACTAAGATTTCATCAAATGCGAGATCCTATTTGTATAATAGAATTCAATATCCCACTGGAGAATGATTCACTTCATTAAATATTTTTGGTCTGTGATAAAAGTGTGGATTTTGAAAATGGCAAGCCGGAGTTTGCTACTGTGTGATATCCAGGATATCATTTAACCTCTGGGAACATCGGTTAGGTTGTCAGTAACACAGAGATGATTATTTTCTGTGTTGCTGTGAAGATGATATAGCATAACATTGGTAAAGGATGCTTAATGGTGCCTGGTCTTAGTAAGGGCTCAGAGAGAGTAACTTTTATTACAGTTAATAATTGTTCCTCTTGTTTTCTACATGCATTTTATTTCCTCTGTGAGATTCCTTCCAGGTGACTCCATTGAACCTTTCAGAGACATATGATGTAAGTGGGTAAAATGGTGACTTCTGTGAGTCTAGGAGGAAGAATTCACTCTGAAGGTCATAGGGGTCCCATATCATCTCTCCTGTGTTTGCGGCCAATGTTTGTTTTCTCCTAAATGGAGGAAACCTGTGGAACAACTCCTTTGTCCTAAATTATAACCTGATTTTCCTGCCCATCAAAACCAGAACTAGGCCAACCTGATTGATTTTTTTTTTCTTTGTTGAAAAATTGAGGCAATAAAACACCTTATTAAAAATTTAAGGACCAAGATCTCCCTTGTGGAGTAGAGAACATATCTTCAGCCTTGAGGAATGAAAAGAGTTGGTAACTGAAGAATTGGGGTCACTTATGTCTTCTTTTAGGCCTAGTTTTTCCATCAGTAGAGTGATTCTAAGCTACTTTTATTTAAAACTGACTTTCCAGTTGATGAGTTAGTAAGAGAGCAGCAGTTTACTATTCTTAGGAGAAGACAAAAGCCATGAGACTCCACCATGGTTGGGAGAGAGACCATGTGCATTCTGTTTGCCAGAACAGAGGGAAGCAGTGAGGATGCTGGGATTCCATATGTTGGTCACAGGCTGGCGTTTGGTCTCATTCAGAAGGTAATAAGGAGTTGCCTGTGAAGAGGCACTATGATAATTCTGACCAAAGGTCTCACACAAAAAGAGGAGTATTCAATTTTCAAAAAAAATGAAGAGGATGCTCTAACACTTTCAGGGTTAGATAAGACTCCACTTCAAATAACTTTTTTTTCACTTTTCTTTCTTCTGCATCAGTGAACATCTATTGATGCGTAAGGGGCCTGACATTTTATGAGGTATGAGTGTGTTCCAGAATGGGGTTGGGCTGGTACTTGGGCTGTCTAAACGGGAGGTCTGGGTGTGAGAGCTGTAGAGGTTATTATCACTCCAAAAAATTTGCTTTGGACATACCATCTTGAGCTTGTTTTCCTCCTTTCTTTTTCTAGTCTGTTTAATTTTCTTGTTCAATATCCTACTTATATTAATTCCCAAATTCTCTTTTTAATCTTTTCAGAGAGCTTGAATTCAAAATGGTAGCTTTGGCTTGGAATTCCTAATTGACATCCTTTGATCTTACAATGCAGCTGAAAGGGCAGGAATGCAATATTTGAATAGCAAACTGTCCCCCAGGAAACTGCCATTCTATATGGGTAATAATAGCAGAGAGTATTTATTGAACAACTTATGTCCCAGAACTTTGCTAACTGCTTTATATTATAGCTTACCTTATGTAGTTCACTTAATAACACTATGGTGGAGGCACTATTTCTGTAACCATTTCACAAATGAGGAAACTGAGACATTGGGAATTTATTTTATTTTATTTATTTTTTTTAAAGATTATTTGAGAGAGTGAGAGAGAGAACTCAAGCGGGGGTGGGGGAGGACAGAAAGAGAGGAAGAGAAGCAGACTCCCTGCTGAGTGTGGAGCCCAAGGCGGGGCTTGATCCCAGGACCCTGAGATTATGACCTGAGGCAAAATCACTGGACACTCAACTGACTGAGCCACCCAGGTGCCCCTGACATTGGGAAATTTCAAAGCTGACCCAAAGTCTCACAACTAGTGTAGAGTACACAACTCTTAACAACTCTGGGGGACTGCCTATCTATGCAAAGAGCTTTGGTCTTAACTTGGCAAATCATTAATGTACTCACCCATCCATCCAATCAAATATTCATCACACAGGTGGGGGGGGGGTCTGCTTGAGATTCTCTCCCTCCCTTTCCCTATGATCCCACCCCAGGCTCTTTGCTCTTGCTCTCTCTGAAATAAATAAATAAGTCCTTAATTAAAAAAAGAAAATGTTCTAGAGATGTAAATGATGACTAAGACTGACAGGTCAATCTCTTCTAGCACTTTCCAGAGAGGAGAAAGGACAGTTAGGCTAGCATCCCCACATAGTGTGGTAAGTACTATGACAGGAAAGCATTGGAAGGAGGTGCTAACCCAGTCTGGAAGGAGGTGTCAGGACAGGCAGGTCAAAAAGTTCTTATCCTCATCACTCTGTGCTTCAGCTATTTTGTTGCAAAAGGCATATAATGTAACTTCTACAAAGAAAGGTCTTTGGATTTTTTTTTTTTTTAAGATTTTTATTTTTTTGTCAGAGAGAGAGAGCACAAGTAGGCAGAGTGGCAGGCAGAAGCAGAGAGAGAAGCAGGTTCCCTGCTGAGCAAGGAGCCGGATGTGGGACTTGCTCCCAGGAGCCTGGGATCATGACCTGAGCTGAAAGCAGACACTTAACTGACTGAGCCACTCAGGCATCCCAAAGAAAGATCTTTGAAACAAGGTCTTCCTCTCTGTTATTCCACCAGCACCCAGGGGACTGCTCAATTAACATCTGTAGAATAAATAAATTAAGAATTCTAATATACCAAAATAACCCCCATTATAACAGGGAGTCTTTTGACTTATTTCTAACTGGACTCTGACCATGCTTAAATGCTTCTCCTCTAAGCCTGAAATAAATGCTCTTTTTTTGACTTTAAAACATCAAGTACCTGCTCCCTTTTAAGCCATTTTCTAAAAGCTCTATTCCAGGCGAGCTGCCACACCCATTGTCTTTTCCTAGAACGTTGTGTCCTCAGGTGTCTTTTAAAACGAGAGCCTTGAGTAGAGATTCTGGGACAGTCCAGGAAAGTGGAGACTCTGGTTGCTTCCCCCCTCCCCACGTTTTTCAAATGATCTGTGGGAGTCCATGCTCTGTGCTCTAGTTCTGAAAGCTCTGTTCTCCCTTCACCTTTCCAAAATGACCTGGAAATTTTTCTTCCCCTCATCCTCCCCGCAACCCCAACCCTTCAAAAAGATGTTAACTTCGGGAAAGCAGTTCTTAATTATTTACCACACTGTCCTCTGGCAGACGACAAGAATCCAGGGCAAAGAAAGAGAGAAAGGAAAAGAAAACCGAAACCCCAGGCTAATGATTTCCCTCAACAAGAATTTTTGTTATCATAAGGTGGTGTTTTATTTGGATTATAGTTCTCTGGAGCAGGTATTAAGCTATGCCTTCCTTGTGCCTGTGTTAAGACTAGTATTTTCCTTAATGAAGGAGCAGCAAAGCCAAGGTAGCAAAATAATGCTAATGGGAAGGGGAAACCAAGACTCCCAAGGGGAAGAGTTCACCTGGAGCTGGTAATCTTCATGGTCCAACTCAGAGACATGTAGCCAGGTTTCTACGTCTTCTTTACATTATCTAATTATGCAATTTTACTCCCTTGCATGATGCCACAGTTTAAAACTACCTCATTCCTTTCTCTGCTTAATTCTTTCTCCAGAGCCCTTATCTCTTCTCATACACTGTAAATCACTTATTATTATAATGACTTTTTAATCATTTTTTTAAATGGCTGATGTCCCCTCTAGAATTGAAGCTCCTGGAAGGAGCTTATTTTATTACTCATTCGGGGCCTAGAGTTGTTCTGGCACAAGATAGGTGCATAAGAAATATCTGTTGGATAAATGAATTATTAATCCTGATCAAAGCCATATTAATAAGTAATAACTGTGATCAAGTTTTTTTTTACATGTATTTAATCTATAGACAACTGGTTGGATCTTTGACATTTTTTTGTGTAAATCTTCTAATTGGATGAAATGTGACAATAGGACCTATACAAAAGCTCTGATGGTCAAAAGCCACATGGAACCCATTTTCATCAGCATGGCATACTCTTCTAAACATATACATGGAATGATAAGGCTGTGTTGATGAGAATAGAAAATCTTGAGTTTTCCTGATGCAGGCAGACTTACTTGAATCCCTAAGGCTAAGGGTATGGTTTGGCTCAGTGTACTCGTTAACTATTTCTAGCAACAAGTTTAGCTGCTGCTTACCAGCCCCATGGAACTCAGAGACTCACTAACTTTATATCCTTATTTTTGGACAAAGCACTATCATCCAGTTCCCTGGTTCTTGGTACAAGATCAGGCAGTTTATGAGAACTCAGAACATAAAGATGACTAGAAGAATATATGAATTATTTGAGAGCTTCTCTTGTATTTGAGATGTCACATCACAGGAAATGCTTTCCAGCAGTGACATGGCAGTTTATTCTGAAACCAGAGTGACTGCTCCAGCTCTTCCTGTCCCCCCAAGACTCCTACTTTGGGGGCCAATCTGGGGGAATGAAACTGGGCTAATCTGAGTGGCAAAGTTTGCTCTTGGTTGGGATTTAAGTAACCTCCTTCTCTCCCTCAGTGTGACGTCTTTCAACAACTGGCCTGAAGAACTGATAAAGGACTAGAGTTATCTAGTAATGGGAGGAACAACCGGCCTCATTGGGCTTAAATTAATATAGCAAGTTGGTTAGTCCAAAAAGGTTGGGCATTTACAAGCCAATTCTCTATAAGACTACACTAGTGACATTTGACTACTTTCCTATATATATATATTTTTTTTTTTTTCTTTTTTTGAGAGAGAGAAAGAGAGTTCATGCCGGGGACAGGAGGGGTGGTATTGAGGGGGACAGAGGAAGAGAGAGAATGTTAAGCAGACTCCATGCCCAGCACAAGCCCAACTCAGGGCTTGATCTCACGACCCTGAGATCATGACCTTGAAATCATGACCTGAGCCGAAATCAAGAGTTGGGATCTTTCACTGACTGAGCCACATAGGTGCCCCTACATTTGACTTATTTCTAAACAGAGGAAAACTTGGGTGAGTGTGTAAACATGTGCAAATCACAGAGCTGTGTAATACCTGAGCCACTCTTGATTATTTCATATATTTCCGTGTGGTCCTTGGGAAAAAGCTTCATGTAGGGACACCTGGATGGTTCAGTCAGTTAGGCATATGCCTTTGGGTCAGATCAAGGTCCCACGGTTCTGGGATTAAGTCCCGTGTCAGGCTCCTTGCTCGGCAGAGAGCATGCTTCTCCCTCTGCCTGCCGTTTGTCCTGCTTGTGCTCTCTCTCTCTCTCTCTCTCTTTCTCTCTGACAAATCAATAAATAAAATCTTAGAAAGCAAAAAAAAAAAAAAAAAAAAAAAGCCCCATGTAAGCCATTGGTTTAGTGGTATATGGGAATTCATGAACTCCCAAGTTCTAAATCCATCTGTGTTTTGAGTATCTTGGTCAATTTATTTTGAAAAACCAGCTTTATTGAGATATAATTTAGCCATTTAAAGTACACAGTTCAATGGTCTTTAGTATACACACAGTGATATAAACATCACCAGTCAATTTTAGACCATTTTCATCACCCCAATAAGACCCGTGTATCCTTTAGCAATCATTCCCCATTCCTCCCCAACTCCGCTCTTTCTGTCTCTAGAAGTTTGCCTGTTATAGATCTGTTGTATACATGGAATCACATAGTATATGGTCCTCTCCCATTTAGCATAATCTGTTCAAGGTTCATCCATGCTGTAGCAAGTATCAGTACTTCATTCCTTTTTGTTGCTAAATACTATTCCATTTTTCTATTCTGTATCACATTTTATCAGTAAGTGACCATTTATCAGTAAGTGACCATTTGGATTGTTTTCACTTTTTGGCTATTATGAGTAATGCTGCTCTGAACCTTGATGTACCATTCATACATTCGTGTACTTGGAAGTACATTCTCATTCTCTTGGATATATAGCTAGAAGTGGGTTATGTGCTAACTCTGTGTTAAACTTTTGTTTTTCAAAGATGTATCTATTTATTTGAGAGAGAGAGAGGGAGAAAGAGAGAGTTTGTGTGAGCAGACGAAGGGGCAGAGGTAGAAGGAGAGAGTCTCAAGCAGACTCCTTGCTGAGCTTGGAGACTGATGGGCTCCTGAGATCATGATCTGAGCTGAAATCGAGTTGGATGCTTAACTGACTGAGCCATCCAGGTGCCCCTGCCCCAGTAACTCACCATTTTATATTCCTACCACCAATGTGTGATGGTCCCAATTACCTCCTTTCCAGCAAGTGTTAATTATCTGTCTTTTTTTTTATTATGGCCATTTTGGTTGGTGTGAAATGGTACCTTATGCTTTTGATCTTCATTTCTTTAATGACTACTAATAGTAAGTACCTTTTCTTTTTTTTTTTTTTTTAAAGATTTTATTTATTTATTTGGCAGAGAGAGATCACAAGTAGATGGAGAGAGAGGCAGGCAGAGAGAGAGAAAGAGAGAGGGAAGCAGGCTCCCTGCTGAGCAGAGAGCCCGATATGGGACTGGATCCCAGGACCCTGAGATCGTGACCTGAGCCGAAGGCAGAGGCTTAACCCACTGAGCCACCCAGGCGCCCAGTAAGTACTTTTTCATGTGTTGATTGGCCATTTGTACATCTTCTTTGGAGCAATGTCTCTTTGATTCCCTTGCCCATTTTTGTATGGCTTATTTGTCTTTTAGATGTTGAATTTTTCTTCATATGCCTTAAGAATGGGGGTATTAGAAGAGCCTGAGACCTCTTGCCTGCTCATGCCTAGAAGAAAGCTTCTACAACACAAAGTGGGTGATAAGATGCCAGTAGCCTGCTTTTCCCAGGGATCTACCATAGCCCTAGACTGGGATCTAAGTTCAGAGGGAGCCCTGTGCTCTTGAGGGCAGCCACCTGGGATGGAGCACCATCTGCTAGCTGGAGGGCGACGGGGAAGTGGGTTGTGGTTGGAATGCCTCACACTCTTATTGTTCTTACTGAATTGCAGTAGTTTGTCTTGAATAAGGTTTTCTTCATTTGTTGTATTTCCTCAGAACAATTTCCAGAGACTAACTAGTTTATCTATAATTTTTGCCAGTGGTTGTTTTGCTACGAAAGTGGGTTCATGGAGCTCCTTACACAATCATTCTGGAAGTTGAGTTCCATTTGGATAATTTGTAATGCAAATGTTGCATCTTATATACTTGGTATATAAACTTATATACTTGGTAAAGTAGCTTACGCTGACATAGTAAATAGAGACTTACGAAGGACAGTTTTTACAAAAGTAAATTTTGTAAATTTACTAACAGTGGATTAGGAAAACTGATTGTAGTTGAGGCCTGGTTAACTTTTCACTTTATATCCAGTCAAATTCTAGAATGCTCATGCATTTAGTTTGACAAACTATTCTTAATTTGTTATTAAGTGGCTGAATAGAAATATTTGAATATTGAGGGTGACAGTGCATTTCATATGAGAGCTTATTATTGCTCTAGTAATCTATGTACAAAGCCATCAAAGCCATTGAAAGTTATCAAAATGATGCCTGTTTTTGAAAGCATAGGAATAATTAAAATATGCATACTAAGTTACTAAAACCTCATTAGTTTTAATGTATTGATCTAAAAAGTTCACAGGCAAAAATGACCATATATTTCTTAATTAATTCAAAAGAACGATCACACTACTATGTCTTTTAGAAAAACAACTTTCCCAATTTCCCTGATGAATTTATTTTGTAGTTTTAGGGTTAAGATTTACATTTAACAATTCTTCAAATTCTTTATTGAATCAGGGGCGAAACTCATCTATGTTAATTGCCAACCAGTTGAATGTCACTTTAGTTGACACAGACATAGAACTTCTGCTCCTATCTAAAACCCTCTGCTTTCCATTCCTCACATCTCCACTCCCATGGCAAAGTTAACTATTCCTTTCTCCTGGGGTTTAGAGGTCTGGTTACTTCTGAATGATCACGTAAGCATCTTTGAGAAAATACACACTGCTTAATAATCGCGAGAAAATGTTAAAATGGGAAGTTCTTCACTTTTTGGGTAGTTGTCTTGTGTGTATTATCGCCTAAAGTAGCTTTAGGAGCAAAAAGTATTTTATAAGAACACAACACTAGAATATTTAAGAATGAAACCGAGCACCTCCCAAAGATATTTCCCTGAATAGTTACTGAACTACACAAAGATAAATACGAAAGTAATTCACAAAGTAATTTTCTCTTCTTTGGCTGGGAAAGTTTCGGTAATAAAGTTTGGCTTCTGTTGAGTGAAACCTCTTAGTTTCTAACTACGTTAGAAAGGCAACTCTGTTACTAAGACAAATGGAAAAACCCATTCAATTCTTAAAATTTTAATGCAGTTAAATAATAAACGGATAAATTGCATTAAAGCTAGAATTAATTTCTTCCCGGTAGAGACAGGAATTCTATCCTACTAAAGCTACTTCAGCGTTCAAGCATATATTTTGGAAGATGCTTACCTCCCGGTTGGGTTGGGTGTATCTCCCTGCGGCTTAGGTGAGCGCCCAAGCTTTGGCTCCTCCCCAGCTGCTGCGAGCTTCCCACTGCGCCGGGCGCCTCAGAGCCTCCTGGAGTTAGGTGTTCGGCCCCGCCCTCTGCACTATTGCTAAAACTCCAATTCTGCCAGACCGATTCCGGTGATTAATTATTGACAAAAGGAAAACACTCCCACGCAAACTTGTGTCCAACCGCACTGCTCCCAGCGATTTCTTCCAGAAGAGAATGCCGGCTGCACCACTCCCCTCCCCCCCTTGCTCTACGGTCCCAACTTCCCACACGCTGCCACACTCTGTCCTGGGCGATCGGGCTCGTCCTCGGAGGAATGCAGCCCAGCGACTTCTACATTTTTAAATTTGGTTTTCTGCAGCTCGTTAGCACTTCTCCACGGACCAGCCTCTCAAGAGGGGGTGCTTTCCGGATGCAGGGGAAGCCAGGGCTCTGAAAGCAACGGAGGAGGCTAAGGCGTCGCTGTCACCTCCGGCTGCTGCAGTAAAACCCCGAGCCGCGTCGGGGATGGGGAGGAGGGGAGAGGGAAGTGTCCTCCCCCTCTCTTGGGCTGGGAGCCCCGACACTACCAGAGGGGCACGTCCTTTGGTAGTGGTGGTGGGGGCGAGCAGATAAACGGGAGGCGCGAGGTGGGCGCTTCGGGGCTTTAGCCGGAGCCAGCGTTAACCCGACCAGGAGAAGCCTGCGCCCCGCATCCATCCATCTGCAGACTCGGGCAAGGGGGCGAAGCTCGGCGGATGCTGAGCAGGACTGCGGTGCGAAACTCGGCAGCAGGCTGCGAAGTGAGCCCAGGGCTCCGGGCCGGGGCGGCAGTCGGCCGAGCAGGCATCCCCCTGCATTTGTTTGTCAAAAATCGAAGAAAGTAAACCCATTGAGCGCCGGCAGCTAATTCTGCTGCCTTTGAACGCGCAGGAACGCCTCTCCCCGCCCCGCTCCCTCCATCCTGCCACCTTCCCTCCGCCCCTTGGCTGGGAGGTTAATCGTTGAAAAACTGGGCTCCCCCCGGGGAAGCAGATGGCAGGATCGTGCCCGGGGAACTTGTGTGTGCTCACTCACAAGTGAAGAGAGTTAATTCGGGCCCGGACTGCGGCAGGAACGCAAACTGGGGAACGCGAGCTGGGAGGCGGCTCGGCGGCGCAGACGCGCGCGGCGCGGGCTCCAGCGGATCCGGGGCCGGCGTGCCCAGCGCTCGCGCTCCGCTCCCAGCGATCTTCCCGAGGAGGCGCGGGACCGCGAAGAGCATCTTCCCTGGAAGCCCGCATCCAGAACCCCAGCGATTCCCTTCCCTCCCGAGGGCAAGGTGCTTAGGTTTAACGCGGCGGCTGCGGGCTGCGAGCGCAGAGGCCCGGCATCTCCGCCACCGAGCCTCGGCCCCAGCCCCGGGGGCGTCGGGGGCCCAGAGCCTCTTCCGATTAACGAGCGTTTGGGCCACAACTGCCAGTCAACCCCCACCGCCGAGGGAGGAGGCACTGCACATGCTCGGCCAGGGCTGGTCGTGCGGAAGCGCGAATTTGAGCTACGGGCAGGTTTCGGCTCATTTGCCCAACACTCTTCCAGCAGGTTCCAAGCCGCGGGTGCCACGAAGAGGAAGACTTCCGTCATTGCGAGGGATGTTCTGCACGCAGGAGGGACTGCGTCCCCAAAGGAAGCTGGCGGTGGTTGGGGGTCAGGGAAGGGACCCGCCAGGAACTGAAGCTGGTACTGGCCAGATTTTACATCCTTATGTTTTCCTTCCCTGGGACTGTATCTAAATACTGGCAACCACTGCTAGTATTTTTTATTTCATTATCACTTTGTGTTGTTTCACATCCTTATCTCGCTGCTTCTCCTGACAAACCTTGTAATTTCGGCAGAGCAAGTAGGACCACACCATTGAGGTGTGGAAATAGATGAGGAAATAGAAAACCTGAAAAGCGACTCGCCCAGGGTCGCCAAGCCCGTTGTGCGGCAGGGCCAGTACCATTGCACTCGTGTTTTAGGTCTCACTCCTCATGATCTAGTTTCCTTACTAGATCTTGACAATGGCCAGGTGATTGTACATTTGTGGAAGTACAGAAACAGGCCTCACTTCTCCCTGCCCAAGTTTTGTGAAACGGGTAGAAGACCTCGCACTTACTTCAGCTGGAGGTGGGGAGAAACTGGTACATTTGGCAGATGCATCCAGGCTATTAAAAAAGATCTTGAATGATTTATGTGTAATATAACCACGCACAGATAAAAGATATGTGGGTTTTTTCATTCCCAGTGGAAAATAGTTGTTTTTTTCTATCTAAACAAAGAAGAAACTTAACTAGATCATAAAAATAAAGATCACATTTTTTTTTAAAGATTTTATTTATTTGTTTGACAGAGAGAGATCACAAGTAGGCAGAGAAGCAGGCAGAGAGAGAGAGAGGAGGAAGCAGGCTCCCTGCTGAGCAGAGAGCCCGATGTGGGACTCGATCCCAGGACCCTGAGATCATGACCTGAGCCGAAGGCAGCGGCTTAACCCACTGAGCCACCCAGGCACCCCAAAGATCACATTTTTAAAAGATAGTGATCAGATGGGCCACATCATCTATTGAAGCACAATGAGGATAAAATTAATCAAAACAATTAAAAAGAAAATTGCAAAAGAATTATATTAACTAGTAAAGACTAAAGCAGAAATTAATGAAATAGAAAAGTAAAAATCCAGGAGAATTGATCTATAAAACCAACCAAACAAACAAACTTTTTCACTGAAAAAAAAATCAAGGAACAAAGACACAAGTAACATTGGGAAGGAAAGATGGTATATAACCACAGAAAAGAGGGATTTTTTTTTTCAAGTCGCAAATGATGTTCTTTCTCCATGAAGAGGATTCTCCCTTTCTGCTAACTACAAATGGTGAGATAAGAAATAGTTAAGACACATCACAGCTTATAGAAAGGGGAATAAGTTTTAAAGAGCCAGGCATAATTGTTTAGAATACAATAGTATGAGAATTCGAAGTAATGATAATGATATCAACTGAACATTTTGAACAGGGCCTTTTGTTGTCATTATCATAAAGCAGCTGTTGAATGCCTAAAGAACACATGCTTGCCAGAGTAGAAATCTTTTAGAAGTAGTAAAAGTTAAAAGTAATAAAAGAGTATATTTCCTTAGGTAACCTGGAAGGTTTGGGGACAAATACTGGAAGGGAATGGGATCACTTTGTCAAGTACGAGGTTGTGTGGAATGTATCTGGAGTTCAGCATACCAGAAAGGAGAGAAGTTGTGAGAATCCACTTGGAATAGCCAGCTGTCAGTTACCAGATCTGGTATGCGTCTGCTGAGAATCGTCTTACTCCTACGGGAGCAAAAGGAACAGTGTGAAATGTGAGTTTTCTCAAGCTTCCAAACTTAACCAGAATGGCACGATAGTAAAAGTTATGGACTTTGGGACAAAATACACCTGGGTTTAAATCCCAGCTTTTCTACCAACAAACTATAGACTAAGACAAATTCTCTTGTATCTCTATACCTTAATTTTCTCATCTGTGAAGTGGGAATAATACTGACATCATTGGGTTCTTCTGAAGGCTCAAATGAACCACCGTTTACAAAGCACTCATATAGTTCATCTCCCTCCCCCTCTTTTCCCTTCCTTCCTCCGTTCTGCCTTCTCTAAATACCCATCATTCAGGAACTTCTCTTCTGCATTTTGACATTTCTTCTATTTTGTTAGTGGAGCTCTGTGTTCCTCCCCTTTCTTTCAGTGACTCAGCCACCTTCTTCATGACTCTTTAGCATTCAGAAATCCAAGCATCATGACTGAGCACCTTTGGAATACTTTAGAAAGACCCTCCTGAATTGAAAATTAACTCAGCCCCTCTCTTATAAAGTGCATGGCAAAAGCAGGATTGCCCACCTGCCCTTCTGTCTTTCCTTCCCCTCCTCCCTTCTTTCCTTCATTTTTAATACATTTCTGAAGTTCTTATGGGGCTATGCTCTAGTAGCATGAGTGATGTTGCTCCAAGTCACTGATTCCAGTTTCACAGATATGCAGATGCTTAGGCTGAAGTCTCTCATGGGAGGACCTAACCCTTAAACAGTTCTGTCTGAATATTAGGATAAAGATCATACTAATAACCAGAGTCAGTAGTTCTAGAAATTGGAAAAGCAGTAATATTTCATTAAGGATCTAATGTTAACTAATTGTTAACAAACATGAGATGTATTGTAATATGCACAATTCTTGCCTTTGAAAGGATACTTCTTAGCAATAAAGAGCCCCCCCAAAGAAGAATACAGAAATCCCCAGAGCCGCTATAAGACTAGTTTAACAAAAGACTCTCAGGAGCATCTATTATTCTAAAACAGCCTCAAACACTGTCTTTACACACACTATCCAGTGTGTATCTACAGCTATTTGGACAAGACAAAGAAGACAATGGAAAGCCAATGAAACCAAGAGAAAAAAATAAAGTCCCAACTAACTCTATTAGCAATCTCTCTCTTTATCAACACTTATTCTCTTATGTATATTTTATTTTCAGGAGGAGAGAATGTAAGAAACCCAGTAAGAGGAGTATTTAATAGCAAAACCAGAAATTTGAGATAAATTTTATTGACTTCTTTCTGGTTTACTTTCATAATGTGCAGATTAACTCTTATTTTTAAAATTAAAAAAAATTTTTTTTCAAAGATTTACTTATTTATTTGAGGCAGAGAGAATAAGCCAGCTTGAGGGGGGTGGTTTGTGGGGGTAGGCGTTGGTGGGGAGCAGAGGGAGAGGGAAAAGGGGAGGAGGGACAGAGAGAGAGGGATAAACAGATGCCCTGCTGAGTGTGGAGCTTGACTGGGGACTGGAGCCTGAGGCAGGGCTCCAGGCGGGGCTTAATCCTAGGACCCTGAGATCATGACAGGAGCCAAAGTCGGATGTTTAACTGACTGAGCCATTTAGGCACCCCCTTAAACTTTGTTTTTATTTATTTTTAAAATTTTATTTATTTAATTTTTTAGCCTTAAAATTTTTTTGTTCTTTAAACAACTGCCAAGGCTGGAATCAAAGATAAATAGAAGACACAACAGTTTTGCTGTGGTTTGTGTTATTTGGGTTTTGGGGTTTCTCTTTTGTTTTGGGGGTATTTTTTTCTTACGAATACAAATTAAACACGAAACAAAACTATTTCAAAAGACATCTAAATTAGTTGCATCCTAGACATTTAAAACCTATCCCACAATTTAAATGGTAAAAACAGTAGACTTATAATTGTTCTGTGATCACATATCAAAAGAAAAAAAATTCTAATACCTTTTACTCAGTTTTTAACCATACCAGCAAGAATCAAAACTGCCAATTTTTCCAATGACAATTTCTACACACCAGAAGGTAGTCATGACTCTCAAAGAAGAAACGATTTGGATTTTTCCTGCCTTCAAAATGTTTATCAAATCTCGTGTTTCTCACAGGCTTTTGAAACACATAGAAAATAAGAACTATTCCAATGAATGAAACTTACCAAATGTCAGAAATAAGCAAGACACATTCCTTTGGGGAAATGGCTTAAAAAAAAAAAAAAGAATTCAGTCTGTATATGCAAAAGTAAAGCAAGGAATTTCAGTCTTTTTCTCTTCTTTAAAAATTTAAATCTTTTCCGAAAATATCATTCCCCAAAACTGGAAGTGAAGGGCTAAAAGATCAGGAGAGGGAAGGGCGGGAGAGGGAGCACACATCATTAACACAAAAAGTAAAATTGTATAAACTTAAGCAATTTTTCACAGCCGGGGGTCAAACTCCAGGATAGCACATGCTGGTGTAAGAAATTCACCATTCTGCAGGAGCTAGATTTATAGTGCTGCTTGAAGATCAGTGAAGAGCAATTCACTGCCTTGCAGCAATTCTCCTTCCCACTCCAGATCCTGGCTTCTGCACCAGGGAGGGCTGCTCATTCCACCACCCAGCCCACCTCGAGGGCCACCGGCGGTTATCTCCACCACCCCCTTCCCGGGCAGCTTGGGTCTTCTCTTCCACATTCAGACGGACCTCACCTCTGAACATGAAGGGCCTGTTGCCAAGGACCTTCTGAACAGGCTCAGAATCATCAAACACATCAAAACCCAAACTGGGTAATTTCCCGCCACAGTTAATGGGTAGGTCCACCATGTTCCCATAACGTTGAAAAAAATCTTTAAGCTCCAATTTGTCTATTTCATCTGGCAGATTGCCAGTGAAAAGTTGGTGACCATCAGGGTGTCTCATAATTCTTTGGGGTTCAACATCACCTTGCTCACCAGCCTCATGGATTGGTATAGATCTCCTCTAGGGAGGAATTTTTATTCATCATTCTCCCACTTTTTGATCCCTCTGATGCCTCTGTGGTGGAATCTGGGATTCAGGCTTAGACTCTGGACGAGGCTGTGAAGCTGGTAGTTTAACAACATGAGATGATACCCCAGTAATTGGAACAGCTCCACTGGGTGAAATGTTCTTCCTGGTTACAGATCCCCAAGAAAATGTCCTCAAGTTTTCCTGTACTATCTGAGGTATTTCTGTAGGTGTTGGGAAGAACTCTTCTGAGCATCCTTGGGAACAATTTTTTCTAGTGCTGGCTCAGATTTTTCCTCTTGGATTTCAGACACAGGTTCTTGCTCTGGTTCTTGTTCTGGTTCAGGTTCAGGATATGGCTCTTGTTCAGCCACAGGTTTCTCTAACTGTTCTTCTAAGTCATTGTTGGCAGTCTGATCATAGAAAGTTCCAGAATCATCAGGTACCACCTCAGATGTCTGCTTTCTTCAGATTCCTCTACCTCTTCCTCAGATTCCTCCTGAGGCTCATTTACAAAACCATCAATGACCTCATTTTGGTATCTGAAGATATCATTGTGAACATAGAACTTATTTACGACAGAGCCCTCAGGAGCAAGGACAAACATCTGCATTAAGTCTGGTTGTTCTTAGAGAGCAACCGCATCACCTGGACCACTACACCATCAGTTAGTTGGCATGAGCTTCAACATGGCGAATCTTAGTGCAGCAACTGGTAAAGTTTGTGACATCACTTTCCTATGGATCGCTTTCTGTCCATAGACTGCATCTACTGGCTTTCCACTTGGATCCGATCCCCCATGGACATAAGAAGAGTTCGTCCCATAAAATCTGTATGGCATGACTAGGGCCTGGTTCAGCAGCATGTAATACTGTCTCACAAATTCCTGCCTGACCAGCGGGGACTAGGCTTCTCCAAACCATGGCTCTGGTCAATTCAACCTGCATGGGAGAGAAACAAGCTTTGCTCCACAGCACAGCAGAAGGCAAAATCTCCTCACGAACTGAGTTCACACCTTAACCCTTATTTTTAAAAAACATTATTAGATTAGCACTACTTATTTTTATGATGACATAAAATACTCTTGGTCCCCAGAGTAGAACTCTTTGTAACACTGAGAATTCTAAAGGTCTATTAAGCTGATGTGTGCTAGTCTTTACTGAGTCACCCACTAGCTTTGCAGCAACTCTGCACCTTTGGCTAAGCCAGCTAACATCTCCAGAACCATATCATGGTATAGGTATTTGCATAAATTACTGGAATATATTAATTTACTAAAAGAACCCATCTCAGTGTCCTTCTGGCTAGGATAAGGAACCTCATTAGTAATTTTTTATTTATCATTGTTTTCTACAAATAAGTGGTAATTCTGTTTTTCTGTTAAATAGAAAACATCCCCCTCCACCAGTTACATTGTTATAAAGAGGCACCTGATACTCTCCATTACTATCAGTTGTTATGTTTCAGTTTACCTCTATCAACATAGAATTTTATTTTCTTTATGAACTAGAACTGTAAGGTTGAAAACAAGGTCTAGCTCGGAAAGTTGTATGGCTTGGGTCTTTGAGCACTATGTCAAACTTCAAAAGAATAATAATAATAACATGGATAAAGATAATAATAATGTTGATATAACTATAATTTATTCAACTATTACTACCAAGGTTTCCATACATTATCTCTTTGTCTTGTCACTAGTAGGCAGGGTGGGAGCTATTATCTCATTTTTATAGATAGGAAACCAAGAATCAGAGAGGTTGTAACTCTTCTAAAGTGACACAACTTTAAGAGCTGGATTTCAAAACCTGTCATTTGCCCAAGACTCTGTTGGCTCACTGTAAACAATCTTCCCATGACTTTTCATATATCACTTTTCTCAAAGAAGGTGGCTGTGTTGTCCTGGTTAAGAGAACGGATATAGGAGCCAGACTTCCCATAACTAAATCCATGACCACTTAAGTAAGTTTAACTTACTTAAACTTCTCCAAAATCTCAATTTCCTCATCTGCCACAAAGGATTAAATTAGGTTACTTAATTAATATACAAAAAAGCACTCAGAAGTGTGCCGGGCACTGAGGAAATGTCTCATAGTGTTCTTTACTATTCTTTTGACAGTTCAATGAGATTATAGTGCATATAAAGCAGTTAGCCAAGTATCTGACCCTTAGAAAATGCCTAATACATCTCTTTTGCTTATTAAAATCTTTTATATCATATATAGCTTTAAGCTAGTCTTTTAGGAAAATAATTGGTGACAACTTCCTCTTCCTTCCCCCCAGCCCCCCTTTTACCCCCCTATCTTCTCCCCTTCCTCCCATTTTGTAACAACTGTGACTTACTCAACAGTGTTTTCTATGAACCACCTTTTCAGGGAAACCCATTGTTTAGCCTACTATTTCAGACCAACATTAAACATTTATACTTTAATTCTATATCACACATTCAGATACAGAACTCTTCACTTCCTCATCTGTTTAAAAGACTTTTACTGAAACAACAGTTGAGAAAAAAATAAGATAAAATAACTCCGGTTTTAAAAGTTGAAATTAGCTTAAACATAACGGCTTCCAATTTTATGAGAAATTGATTGATTCATCAGTTAAGGATAATAATTCATCAGTTAAGGATAACAATGACAGAACTCTCAGGGTGCCTGGGTGGCTCAGTTGGTTAAACATCTCCTTTTGGTTCAGGTCATGATCCCAGGGTCCTGGGATCAAGCCCCACATTGGGTTCCTTGCTCAGTGAGGACCTGCTTCTCCCTCTCCCTCTGCTACTGCCCACGCCCCCGACTTGTGTTCTCTCACTCTCACTCTCTCTCAAATAAATAAATAAAATCTTAAAAAAAAAAATGACAGAACTCTCAATGTCTGAAATACAGATTTGTCTAAAGAGGCTGTATTAGGGTTCTCCAGAGAAATAGATCCAATTATGGAGAGAGAGTGAGAGCAAAAGAGAAAGGGGAGGTGCAGCAGGAGGGAGGGGGACAATTTGTAAAGAATTAGCTCACTTTAGTAAGGAGGTTGACAAGTCTCAAGATCTGTAGTTGTCAAGCTGGAGACCTAGGAGAGCCAATGATGGAAATTCCAGTCCAAAAGATGGCAGACCCCACGCTCAAAAAGAGTTGATTTTGGGGGCACCTGGCTGGCTCAGTTGGTAGAGTTTGGGATTCTTGACCTCAGGATCATGAGTTCAAGCCCCCCTGTTGGGTGTGGAGCCTATTTATTTTAAAATAAAATAAATAAATAAATAAAAAAGAATTCATTTTTCAATTCGAGTCCAAGGTTAGGGCAACGGTGGGAGTGAGAGAATAGAAAGTAACTGCTAATGAATATAGAATTTCTTTTTGGGGCCATAAAAATATTCTGGAATTAGATAATGATGATGGTTGCACAAGTCTATGAACATACTAAAAATCACTGAACTGTATTTTATAAACGAGCAAGTTGTATGGTATGTGAACTTTATCTCCGTAATGCTGCTTTTAAAAAATGATAGGTAAAAGCATGTGACAGCCATTTAAAAAATAAAATGTTGGAGATCAATATCAGTTTTGGTTGCTATTTGTGGTGAGACTGTTTTCATTTACACAGGCGTGTTGTGACCTGCCTGATTTTAAGAAGTCTAGTCTTGCTGGGAAGAATTTCTTAGGTGATTACTCTGTGGTTTGTGAGATGCTTCACCAATTTCCCCCGATGCCTCCCATTAAGCTATCATATAAATTTAAAATACAGGTCACTAGGTCATTAGATCAAATGTTAAAGACTGAGACAGACTGCCCAAAGAAGGACCCTGGCTACTTTCCATTTGCCATTGTGTTTCCATGAGATTCTTTGCCTGTTGTTTATTACTCTTGACATCTGGTTTTTCTTGTTGCTTTATTTTCTTATTTCTTATTTTTACTCTGGGTTTGTTTGTTCTTTTTATCCTGAACAGCCACCTGACCCAAAATTTATATTTGATTGTAATTAAAATAACACCTTTACAACGAATGTCAAATTCTCCACAGAAAAATGCCACAATGCTAGAGCAGCTATGAATTTTCATAGTACATAAAAGAGAGAGGAAGATGTTTTGTTGAAGATGGGTGACAATTCACTTAGTGGGGAATGGGCAATGGTGGGGCTGGAGTTCTCCTTTTCTCATTACACAGCTATTAATTATAGCTGAGGAGTCTTACTCCAACTAATTAAGGATAAGAAAATAAGTCAGAGAAGACTGTTGCTAAATCAAAAGCCCTAAAAAAAAAAAAAAAAAAAAGTCAGTGAATGCCTTAGAAAAGAAAGGCAAAGTAAGTTTGTTCTGGGCAAAGATTTGGTTACATGTCAAAATCCAAAGTAAAATGGTTGGATCATTCGAAAATTTTGGCCACTCTGATGATAAGTGTTATGTGTCAACTTGACGGGGCCAAAGGTTCCCCAGAAATGTGTCCCAACAGTATTCTGAATGTGTCCTTGAGAGTGTTTCTACTTGAAATTAATATTACAATCTGTCGACTGAGTAAAGCAGATTTTCCTCCCCATAGTGGCTGGGCCTCATCTAGTAAGTTAAAGACCCAAAGAGAACAAAAATGCTAAATAAGAGGTAACTCCTCCTGTCTGACTTACTACAAGAAAGTTAACTAATGGGTAATATATGGAGGTCAAGAAAGTTAATTGGCATGGCTGAAGATAGTCTGTGTCAAACATAAAATGAGGCCACAATTCAACATTTCCCACTAGTATTGTATTAATTCTGAAAGCTTTTAAACCCAGAAGCACATGGAGAAGATTGGGGGGAAAAGGAGGGTGGCACTACATGATTTTTATTGAATTACATTTAAAAATGCATATTGTCATATCATCTAGCTCCTTTAGAGCTAAAAGCAGGGTTTCACTCAGATGATATATTTCTTTTTTGAGCTTC
The DNA here is from genome assembly GCF_022355385.1 of Mustela nigripes. Taxonomy (NCBI): domain Eukaryota; kingdom Metazoa; phylum Chordata; class Mammalia; order Carnivora; family Mustelidae; genus Mustela; species Mustela nigripes. Next base: position 133,349,289 of record NC_081558.1, on the reverse strand, counting down.
TAAATTAGAAAAGTGAGAAAAGGCTTATAGTTATCTCCATGTCACATTTCAGTGACTCATTGATGTGAAAATACAAGACTCTTGACTTAATAGAAGTTAAAGTCTGACTACCAGAGATGGAGTTAAACATAGAGCAAACCTTCTAGACTCTCTTTTCTATTTGTGTTTCAGAGGTATACCGGTCTCTCTTTTACAAGTTGACCCCTCCTAGAAAGTTGTGTCTCCTCATGCTTTAGACCTGTGCACCCAATTAAGCATTCAGTTGAGCAGCTAAGAGGAGGGCATGATGAGATAAAACAGGTATTAAGTTAAGTTACTGCAACTAAATGGGTGATGGATATTAAGGAGGACACTTGTGATAAGCACTGAATGTTACATGGAAGTATTGAATCACTAAATTCTACTCTTGAAACTAACTTTAAACTATGTGTTAACTAACTGGGATTTCAACAAAAACTTGGAACAAAAAATTAAAATTAATAATAAAAAAATAAATTACTGCAGCTGAAAGGAGAGCAGGTTATCTAGCATTCACAGAGAACACGTACAAACCAGGAAGACATTTTCAAGGTGAGGCAACCAAATGAACCAAGAGGAGAGAGCTAGACCTGGTTAGATATTATTGATCACACAACTCTCATCAGAAAGTGGGGTGCTAAGCATCTGCCTTGGTGGAGGTCATGATCTCAGGATCCTGGGATGAAGCCCCATGGGGGGGCTCCCTGCTCAGTGGGGAGCCCACTTTTCCTCTCCCTCTGCCACTTTCCCCACTCATGTTCTCTCTGTTTTTCTGTCTCTGTCTCTCTCAAATAAATTTTAAAAAGAAAGAAAGAGAGGGGAAAGGAGGTCTACTGAGAGTTTTGATGGAAGAAACAGGAGATGCATTAAGAGAAATGCCTGTCAGGGGCACCTGAGTGGCTCAGTTTGTTAGATGTCCAACTCTTGATCTTGGCTCAAGTTTTGATCTCATGGTCATAGTTCGAGCCCAGCGTTGGGTTCTGTGCTGGGGGTAGAGCCTACATAAAATAAATATGTAAGTGAGTAAGTAAGTAAATAAATAAGAGCAATGACTGTCAACAAGGGTATGAGACAAGGTGGCCTAGGAGGAATCACCACGATTGACTGAGCTTGAGGAATGACGATGGCTCTGGACCCAAGATGAAGAAATTTTCAATTGTAAATGGTTAAAAAATAAATGAGGAAGTATTCCTCAAGGAAGCCAGGTTAAAATCTGTGATTTCTTCTTTGCAGGAAAATGTAGGTAGAGGGATAGGGGGCTTCCGAGATGGGAGTGAAACACAAAAGAACTTGCAGATGAAGATGCGAGAGGAACTGCTCTTGGCCACATTGTTATTATCTTATCAGTTGTTTGAGAATCTAACCAATGAAATAAAGGAAAGGGAAATATTTTAATGAATACCATGAACTAGACCCTGGGTCTATGTGGGTGTAACATTTTTTAATGCCACTATATTCAAATTATTTTAGAGGTCCATAAAATTCATGCTTTTGCTGAGACATAGGCTTGAACTCTGAATTTGAGGTTAGAATGAGAGAGCAAGTGCCTTAGAGAGGAAGTGACCTAGCTAGGGAGTAAGAGGTAATCTTTAAAAAGCTGTTTTGTTTTATTTTGTTTTCACTTTTAACTTGCCATCAGCTCTGGTAAAAACCCAGTAGGAGGTAACATGAATATTTACGGTAAAATACCTGCATTCCCTGAATTTTATTTCACATTACCCCAATATTTTATTACCTAAATAATGGAGGGGTTTTCTTGAGGAAATCAAGCAGTTCCACATTTCTATTTAGACATTTCTTAGATATAGCAAATCGTAGGAAGGCGAAGCTTTTGTCATAAAGCTGCACTTCCACACTAATATCCAAGTTTAATTGAGGAGAATATTAAAGAAAAACTGGAAGAGTTTATTTTTTCATCTTAGGTTCAAGGAGGCTTATGGTTTCTTAAAAAGAAACGAATCATATTAGTGTTGTTTCTCAGGAAAGCTGAGTAATAGATTTTTGAGTAATAGAATAATTGGTTTTGAGAAATCGAGTCCCTAGGAATTCTCCTCCAACTATTGTGTGAATAATAGACGATCAATTCCAGGTTATAAGGGTCAAGTTATTTCTACTGCAGTCGCTGTTTGGATGGGGCACAATTTTGTGGAGGGTTTACTCAGAATCTCTTTGACAGGTCTTTGGAAACTATGAACTCAAACTTAAGTCCTTCTAAGAACTAAGGATATTTCAAGTCCCAGGAGAAGAGAGCCCGACTCAGGCTCATTGGTCTTAGCAACCAAAGATCTGATTTTAAGGAAGTGTGAGTTTGGACCCAGGGTAGAACCCAGCAGTAGCTCGGAAGCTGCAAGGAATCTTGGAGCACAGATTTCTGGTACTTGATGTTCATAAGCTGGACAAGTTATTTTAGTCAGCAATATATCAACATTGGTGTCCTCCCTTTTGAGGCATTTGGCTCAGAGACTGTTTCTTAAGTTTAGAAGCTGCAGGGGCAAGAAGATACTGTCCTTTCTGCCAGAAGCCTTTTCTCCCCCCAGGCATTTGAGGAATAAATAAATGAATAAATGCTAAAGCCTTCCTTCTGATTTTGAAATCAATAATAGCAAAGAAAGAAGCAATTAAGAGGTAGATCAATACTTGAAACAAAATGAGCACTAGGAATTTCCCTGTACTTTTGAAAAATATCTTATATTAAGACAAACTGTTTTTCTCTTAAAAAAATTTTTTTTTTCTGTTTCAGGTTTTCATTCTTTACATCGAAACAATGTAATAGTTTGAGTCACTGTATCTCAGAGATGGTACATTTTATTTGCCCCAAGTCTTCTCTACTGGAATTTTTCTTTTATCAAGACTTTTATTTTTTGTTTTTAATTCAGTGATTGGCTTTGCAAGAGGTCAGGCATTCCTAGACGCATACCCTCCTGCGGTGTATACTCCTCCAGATCTGCAGAAATCATGCTTTTCCCAATTTCATCTTAAAATTATCTTTCACGGAGGCGTAGAACATGGTTTTCTGGATTTAGCAGATTTCAAGACAATTTTAGTAATTATAAACCTTGAAGTTTTAAATAAGAGTGGAGCTCATTAAAAAAAAAAAAAGCTGAGGCATTCTTAAGGGAGAACTATAAAAATTTCTAATCAAGGACTATGAAATTGAAGACTTCAATTCTATAGTATGGCCACTAGAAGGCGGGGAGAGGGAGAGAGGACAATGATGATGGGGTGTTGGAAAGGTGGGGGGGTTGCACACAGACAGTTCTCCCCTAGAATGAAAAGAGAATGAAGGGTGGCTCAGCTAGGGAGATTGACAGAGAATGAGAGACGGGAGGAAGGGTGTAGTGATAGATGCACTCTGGAGACAGGGCTTTTTTTTTTTTTTTTACCATCCTAATAAATAATACCCTTTTATTTGAGCCCTCCTTTACTTAGGGGAGGTTTTTGACCTTCTGTGCCTCTTGCAAAGGACAGGATCACTATCCTTCCTGTATCCCTCCTTGTATCCTTTTAAAGGTATCACTTGCAGCCCTTTTGGTTGACTTTTTGTTGTTGTTCAAGAGGAAATAATCAATGTCCTTTGAAATGCCTGTCCTCTCCATGATACCAAATAGCATTCCTGACCTGGCTGGGAAATAGCTTTCCTACTCTTAATTACTAAAGCTAATGTTTCTTTTCGCCAAGGCTAGTCATTTAACACATGGAAGGTGTTAGAAATTTACTTTTCAATTTAGCTGTTGGATCATTTGAATTTGACACAAAAGTTGCCTGACTGGCTTGAAGCTGGTTTCAGTGTGCATTTGGATATGCAGATTACTTGGGCTGAAAGTTAGCTGCCTATTGATGGGATGAGTAAGATGATGTTGTAAAAGGAGTTTCTCATTGCCTTGCACAGAGCAGATACTCAGTGGTTATTAGTTGTCTTACTTCCTTAATAGTGAAGTTTATGAAAGATTTTTTAAAAGATTTTATTTATTTATTTGAGAGAGAGAGCGAGAGCATGAGTAGGGGGAAGGGCAGAGGAAGAGGGAGAAGCAAAGTCCCCGCCAGCAGGGAGCCCAATGCAGAACTTGATGCCAGGACCACAGGATCATGACCTGAGCCAAAGACAGATACTTAATGGACTGAGCCACTCAGGCACCCCTGAAGGATTTATTTTATAAAAAGCAATCGTATCATGTGAATAGGTCAGGGATCCAGGTAAAGTTACTCTGCAAATTACTCTGGTAGGTCTGCCTTCACCTTTTTGAAGGCTGTCATATTTACATCTCCTAAAAATATTGTAGGAGAGTTTCTTGCACCATCGACTGATGGTGTAAGAGTGGGTTAGCGTTAAGTACAGCCATCTTAGCTTGGGCAGCTATTCAGCCCAAGGGCTGAACTTTCCCCTACTCCACTTTAGTTCCAGAGGACCCCCACCCTGCTTTAGTAACAGGAAAACCTAACCCTGGAAACACTTCCAAGAAAGTACCTAACCCTGTAACCAGCCTGGCAACAGCTAATCAGCCTACGGCAGAAAAGTCTGAAACTTCTTCTTCTCCTCCCCGTCGCACCAAGCCTCTTGTAATGACTCATAAAAACCCCTGCCTTAACTAGCCTCCAGGTCCGAGTATCTACTCTGCTTGTCGGGTATACTTGAGCCCAAGCTTAAGCTTGTCAAATAAACCTCACTGTGTGACTTGCATTATCGAGAGTGTTCTCTGTCTAATTAAGGGTGGTCGACTCCGTACCCTAACAATGGGAAGAGAAGCCAAAAGATTTCTAAGGCCCCTTTCATATCTAGGATGTGGTGAATTGTAACAAACTGAGGTGTGTGTGCATGAGGGGGGTTTCTTCAAAATGACCACAGAAACACACAGAAACTTTCTTAAAAAATGCTGCTTGACTATATAACTATAGTGAGATCTAATGAGCCTGCAGGTGTGGGTTATGTCTATTGCACTCTTGACCCTTGCTCATCTTTTATTATTTTGTGCAAAGAAAGTCCAGAGACGAATGGAAAAGCATTATGGAGCTTTATTGATCTCTGCTGCTGACTGTGAACTGGAGCTAGAGACTTGTTAAGCTAAATGAGCTCAACTGAGACTCAGGCCGCCCATGTTTATGGAGAACGGGCACATCAGCTGCTGGGTCTGCAGGGTGTTTTGTTTTGTTTTGTTTTTCTGACCAGGTGCAAACATTGTCCCAGACAGTTTGGAGCTGGGCTTTTTTTGCTGTTTCTGAACAAAATTAAAGTGTGCCTTCTTATTGCTGGTAAGTGAAATTGTAACTTCTTGCTTTGCGGGAGTGGGTAGTGTTTTTTTTTTTTTTTTAAGATTTTATTTATTTATTTGAGAGAGAGAGAGAGAGAGAGCATGAGAAGGGGGAGGGTCAGAGGGAGAAGCAGACTCCCTGCCAAGCAAGGAGATGGATGGGGGACTCTATCCCGAGACTCCAGGATCATGATCTGAGCCTAGGCAGCCACCCAACCAACTGAGCCACTAAGGTGCCCTGAGTGGGTAGTTAATTTCACCTCCTTGCCCCCTGTGGTTGCAGATATTTAAACAGAGGCTTCTTAGCAATAAATATTATAGGGCAGTTGTTCTCCATGTGTGGTCTTCAGGCCAGCAGCACTCACCTCACCTGGGGACTTGTTAGAACTCGCCCTTGCTCCAGGTGGTTGTGTGCCCGCTAACATCTGGGAGCCCTGTGAAAGGAGTAGGAGCCTGAGCTCAGTAATTCTCTAGGAGGAGGAAGAAGAAGGAGAGTATCAGAAACACCTGGGTTTCTTGTCTTGCTTCCTTTTCTAACACGCTTCCTTCTCCCTTATGGCACAGTGAGCCATTCCTTGAGAGTCTGAACACATCTTTTGGAGGTGTTGCGATGATCCATTAGGTAGGTAAATGAAATTCTACAAGATGGTCAGTTTTGATGAGCTTTTTAGGATACTTGTTAGTGAAGATTTGTTAAATTCTTTTGTTGTTGCGTCTGCTGCAGAAGTACTGATCGCCCCACCTAGTCTTATGAGTTGGACAGAAATAGGAGGAGATATGCAATTGTTTTGCAATCTCGGACTAACTTCTGGTTGCAGATTGTTCCTAGGAAACTTGAAAAGTTTTCTACTCTTTTCCAAAATGAGAGATTTAACCTACTCTGTTATGCCTCGCACTTTGGGTTTCTCGGAGGTGAGCCACCCCTTACCTGGCATTGACAAGAGATAATGCAAGGACTGGAATGCTCGTGTGGCTTCTGCCCTGCCAACCTGGGCACAAATCCTGGCTCTGCTGCTTGCTACATATGTGACCTTGGAAAAGTTCTTTTATTTCTCATGGCCAGTTTTTTCATTTGTAAAATCAAGGTACTAATAATATCTACCTCTTACTGAATTTTAAGCATTTAGTGAATTAATACATGGTGAATTCCTGACACATAATAAATGTACAGTAAATATTAGCTATCACTGTTATGATGTTCTGTAACGATATAAAATTACCTACAACTGTGAAGATAACTAATTAGAAGGTGAGACCGGATCTCTCCGTATCTACCAGGGTAGAGTGAAGAAGCAATGGAGTTAGACACGCTAAATTTGACTTCTTGTTTCGTATGGTAGGTCAAGTAACTTAGCCACTCCTGAGCCTCTGTTTTCTTAGCTGTGAAATGGAGATAATGCTGTTTGCTTTGCAGGGCTGTTGTGAGCAGAAACATTTTGAAAGAGGCTGGTATATTCAATACAAGTGGCTATTATTCTTTTATTGCTGCTTGCTATCTTGGCTACATCTTAAATGGCAACTTCCCTTTCTTATGGAAATCTAGGAGTCTGATTTAGAGGAAATGCGCAGACGCTGTGGAATGGCCCATATGCCACTTTGCTATTAGAATATGAATCATTATCTCTAAACTTAGTGTTCCTCTACTTGTCTGCTATTTGCTTTTCTCAGAACTCCCTATGTTCGGATCCAATCACAAACGTTGGCTATTAAAAGAAGGCAACTTCGGTTAAGTGGATTTTTGGTGGGAGCCACCCGAAGACACTTGTATGAGGTTGTCTGACCAAGAAGTGATGGAAGGAGGACCGTGGCCTTTTACATTTGTACACAGCTCTTCTATTTACAAAGGTTTTACATGTTATCGCCCTTTTTATTGAGGCACAGTTTACTTATGGTGAAATGCATAGGTCTTTTTTTTTTTTTTAAAGATTTTATTAATTTATTTGACAGACAGAGATCACAAGTAGGCAGAGAGGAAGGCAGAGAGAGAAAGAGGAGGAAGCAGGCTCCCCGCTGAGCAGAGAGCCTGATGCGGGGCTCGATGATCCCAGGACCCTGGGATCATGACCTGAGCTGAAGGCAGAAGCTTTAACCCACTGAGCCACCCAGGCGCCCCTGAAATGCATAGGTCTTAAATGTGTGTTCTATCGGTCTTAACAAATGCATGCACTTCTATCAAGGCACAGAACATTTCTATCACCTCAGGAAGTCTCCTCATTACCCTTCTCAGTCAATTCCTCCCACCCCAACCCCATGCAAGCACTCTCCTGATATCTATCATCAATGCTTAGCTTTTCTTGCTAGGAAACTTCATGTAAATTGGATCTTTGCAGTCTTTTGTGTCTCTTTTCCCTTCATGTAATGCCTTTGAGAGTCATTTGTGTTGTTGCCTGTATCAGTGATTTGTTCCCTTTTGTTAATGAGTAATACTCTATTGTGTGGGTACCCACAGTTTGTTTATCTGATTCCTTGGTGAGGGACACCTGGGCTATTTCCATTACTTGTTTTGATTCCTGGCGTAATGCTGTTGGATCAGCAGAAGTTTCTACTGTCTCCATTTTCTGGGTTAGGAAGCTGGGGCTCCGAGGAAGTGGGGCAATGTCTTTTCACTTTCACTGCCAGCAAGTGATGATTCCAGGCAGACAACCTGGTCTGGTCCCAGGGCCTCTACTTCCCTCCCATTTTCTAAAACCAGTCAGCCTTGATTTTCCCCTGACACATATTTGGTGGAGAAAGACTCACACATCCTAATTCAGGAATTCAGCCCAGTCTGGAGTAGTCGCTGGCAAAGCCCTAGTTTCTTAGGGGTGGTAAATGGATTTCTGAGGCTGGCCCAAGGGTTGAACCAGAGCAGGGGGTCTAGATGGGTTAGATTACAGATCTTTAGACGTCCTGGAGATGCTTGAGGAGCCTTGTCTTTCATGGTACAAAAGGGAAGTAGGACGGACACAGAATGGAACAGACCTCTGTTTTCTTCCAGCTCTGCCAGGCACTTGCTGCGAGAGCTCACCCAACTCTGTCTCCCTGAGTCTGTTTCCATCTGTAAGGAGTCAGTTTAAGGCTTTTCTCTTTGGTCCTGATGAAGAAGTTCCTGACAAAAGACCTGCCCTTTGTGTGCTCTGGGTGGGCTGAAGGGAGCATGACAATGTGCTGTTGACCTTCTGTGGGATTTGCACTGTGTGGAAGAGCTAATCCTCCCTTTTATCTTGGGAGACAGTAATTCATTATTTATAGACTCTGAACGGAGGCAAAAAAGTTTACTTGTCAGTGAGGGCCTCACAAAAATAAATCAGAGGAGGGGCACAAAGGGACTCACTTGCTTTAAGAGGGCTGGGAGAAGGCATGAAGCTAAATGTGTCCTTTGAAGATACTCTTGTCATCCCTTGTCAGGAAAAATGCAAACCTCTTCAAGAGGATGCCCCTTGTTCAGGATGCTGATGAGACCTCATGCTTAAAGAAGGCCCACAGGAAAAACAAAAAGAGAAAGCATTTTATATCAGGCTTCCATCACCCCATTCCTGCCATGTTACGGATTTAGTAATGTCTCCGGTTTCAGTTTTTCTACCTGTAAAAGAAGAATAGCACTCTTGGTCACACACTTTGGGATTTGATGTGAAATTTGAGTTCAGTTTTCTAATAATTTACAGGCATGCAAAGATTTTGGTTAAAAAAAAAAAAAGTTCTTACGTCGGTACTCTGTAACATAAGGTTCAGTGTGCTTCCAAAATCCCTTAAACAATCTATAAGATTACTATGTGGATGACTTCATAGTAGGATACATTAAAATTAGCAAAAAGGGGGATGAGTCTTAGAAAAACTACAGGTGGAGATTAGCTTGGTCAGTAAGAGCTTCTAAGGGAATTTTCAAAGAACTCATGACATGACTGAGCTTTTCTGAACCATGATTGAAAACAGCTGAGCTCCACAGGTACCTGAAACCCTGCAGAACAGCCCTGCTTCAAGGCAATTTCCTTTCCTGGGTCCCTCAGCCTTCCTAGGGGAAGGACAGACTTGTAAGGACTCTGCGCTTGTGGCCGGGGAGGCAAAACAATCCTACTGTCTGGAAATCAGAGTGCCTGCCAAGTATTTGGCAAAATGATAGGCTTCCTTTATGACTTTCCATAATTGGCATTTAGACACCATCCCTCTGCTGGCTCAGCTTTTTAAGGTAGCAGATCCTTCGTGTGTAGGAGGAAGAAAGAATGAGGATGCCTCTCGACGTGGAGTGCCTTTTTTAATGAAGGATACTTGAGAGGCAAGAGAGGACCAGAAGACAAAGATGAATAAGATAAAGGCAATAAGCATAGACTGGAGAAAAAGATGTCCTCTGCAGCGGATGTTTATGTAGCAATTGTTTGGTTTGGGCTTTTTGTTGGAGAACATTTTCTTTCAGAACTTACACTAATTTATGTATGACTCTCAAGTGTCTTGCATAATTTCCATATTTATTTATATTTCTGTCTCCCTTTGAGGCATAAAGAAAATGACACTTGGAATTTCAGGAGACAACAGGATACGATTTTAACCACTTATTGGGATGCCTGGGTGGCTCAGTTGGTTAAGCGTCTGACTTCAGCTCAGGTCATGATCCCAGGGTCCTGGAATTGAGTCCCCCATAAGGCATCTTGCTTGGCAGGGAGCCTGCTTCTCCCTCAGTCTGCTACTCCCCCTGTTGTGTGCGTGCTCTCTCTCTCTCTGATAAATGAATAAATAAAATCTTAAAAAAAATTAAAAGTAATTCAGTGGGTTCTATGTGCCAGGCACTGGAATAGTTTTATATATAGTACTTTATTTGATTCACATAATGATCGTATGAGAAAAATATAATTATTTTTATTATGTTTCAAATGAGGAAACACAAAGCAACAAGATGCCAAGTTTGGACAACTGTAAGTAGTAATGGCTATATACTATACTGAGTTTTTTGACAGTGGTGGTCCTGTCTCATCTCTCATGGATCTTCCGCACTTAACTCAGCATCTGTATCATACTGTTTGTTGAATGATTTACAGAACCCAAATATTTTAAAGTGATTTTTGCAAAACTATTGGTGTCCTTAGATCTTTTTCCCCTTCATGCACATAATCAAGAGGTGGGGCTTATTGAGGAAAAATGTGGAATCTCTTGGAAATGTTAGCTTTGAGATGCCAGTTGGATACCCAAATGTGGATGTTAATTAAATAATTGTATTTATGAACGAACAAAGGAAAAAAGAGAAAAAAAAACCTAGACTCTTTTTTAAAAAAACATGTATTATTTGTTTCAGGGGTACAGGTCTGTGAATCATCAGTCTTACACAATCACAGCTCTCACCATAGCATCTACCCTCCCCAATGTCCAGCACCCAGCCACCTCATCCCTCCCCTGCTCTTCCATTCCAGCAACCCTCAATTTGTTTCCTGAGATTAAGAGTTTCCCTCTCTGATTTTGTCTTGTTTCATTTTTCCCTCCCTTCCCCTATGATCCTCTGTCTTGTTTCTCAAATTCTTCATGTCAGTGAAATCATGTGATAATTATCTTTGATTGACTTATTTCATTTACCATAATACCCTCTGGTTCCATCCACGTCATCGCAAATGGCAAATTTCAGGTTTTTTGATGGCTGCATATTATTCCATCATGTGTTTTTTATACACACACACACACACACACACACACCCCACATCTTCATGAATTCATCTGTTGATGGACATCTAGGTTCTTTCCATAGCTTGGCTATTGTGGACATTGCTGCTATAAACATTCGTGCCCGTTTGGATCACTACATTTGTATCTTTGGGATAAATACCCAGTAGTGCAACTGCTGGGTCATAAGGTAGCTCTATTTTCAATTTTTTGAGGAACCTCCATACTGTTTTCCAGAGTAGCTGAACCAGCTTGCATACCCACCAACACTGTAGGATGGTTCCCTTTTCTCCACATCCTTGCTAACCTATAGCTTCCTGATTTAAAAAACCTAAACTCTTAAATACAGACAAGCGGTGGTTGCCTGAGGGGAGGTGGTGGTGGTGGGGGGGGGGGTGGAATGCATGAAACAGGTGAAGGGGATTAAGAGTACTGATTGTGAGGAGCACTAAGAAATGTATAGACTTGTTAAATCATTATATTATACACCTGAAACTAATATAACACTATGTCAATTATACTTGAATTTTAAAAAAATATATTTATGCGACCAGAGCTTAGAGGAGAAGGCAGGACTGGAGTTAAAAATAAGGTTGTCATGAGGGAATGGTAGCATTTGAATTCATGGGCCTAGAAGAGATCTACGGTGGGTGTGGGGACAGGTGGGAACAGAAGGACTGGAAGAAAAAAGGGCTGAAGACCTAGCCCTGGGCTTCCATGGTTGGCAACTGGGTTCAGAAGAAGGAAAAGAGAGTTGAAATAAGAAAACAAGAAGTGAGGAGCCTCAGATGCTTAGAGAAAACAGTGGGAAAGAAGAGAAAACATTGGGAAGATGTGTGTGGTTAGCCAGGTCAAAATGCACTGAGAGGTCAGGTTGGATGGAGACCATTAACTGGCTTTTGGGGGTTTGGTGTGGCTGAAGATCCTTGACAAGACTTGGTTCTCGGGCGTCGTGGGAATGAAAGATGATTAGAGGGGTGAGTGAGAGAGTAGAAAGGGAAGACTTTCGAGTTTTGGTGCAAAGAATGCTGAGGAATGAGGCAGGGGCTGAACGGAGTCATGGGGTCACGGAAGAGCTGGGTTTTTCAAGTAGAAAATAGTATTTGTATTTTATACTCAAGGGAATGAAGGTGTTGAAGAGGCCTGGGAGAATGGCTGAGTGGTGTCCTTGAGGAGGTCAAGAAAGGGAAGCCAAGCGCCAATAGAGGGGTGGGGCTTCCACAGAGCAGAGACACTTCTGCCACTTTCCTGCAGGGCAGGCAGGGTGTGGGGTGTTGATGATAAATATTTCTCCTTTACATTCATTCTTTAAACTCCCGGAGCTGACTGATTTTTCTTATGGCAACTGATGTCAGTTTACTCTTATGGACAAATGTATATGAAGGAAATATTCAGTCACAGGTTGGCATAAGAATAAAGTAAAATTTAAGAGTCAAAGGCGATTTCATTATTGGACCAACATTTAATATTGAACTTTAAACTGTTTACTATTTTCTGTAGCTGTTACCTCAGACTAAAAGGAGGAGTTAGCCGTCAAAATAAACACAACAAAACCTTTAATAAAATGGTGAAATGTGAAAGTTTGAAAATCAAGAATTAGGTCTTCTGTGGCAAAGAATTTAAATCTTTGCCAAAATAATTGGAATAACAGTGCCTAACCAATTGTTGTAAATTCTGTGTGCTAAGAGCCTATCACATTCAAACATTCTTGCTGATCTTCACAATAAAGCACACCAAGTGGTTTTATTACAGGTTGACAAGTGAGAAAACTGCCAGGGAAGGGCTACAAGGTTTAATGATTTGCTCAAGGTCGCCCAGCTGGTAAGGTGATATTTAAATTAAAGCACGTTCTGGATTCAGAGTTGCTTTCTCTCAGACACTGTCTTGATATAGTAAATGTTTTGAAATAGGTAATACCTCTATTTAACATGGGAAAAGCATCTGACCCAAAAGATTAAGTTCCTCAAATATCTGAACACATTGCATTTATTTGCAGGAACTTACTCCCGTTTTTCTTTTGGGATAGTGTATGGAGGGAGGAAAGGCAGGAAGGAAGGAGAGAAGAAGGGAAATCTATGTAAGACTGGAGAGCGTGGTATCAGGAGCCCTCATATCTCAAGGTCCAGCTACACTGGGGGTCAATTCCGGCCATTCTTAGTTCGTCTCCATCCCCCCACCCCCTCCTCTCCCTGCCACCAGAGGATTTCAGCAAATCCCACACATCGTATCATGTCATACATTCATATTTCAGTATATATTTCTAAAAGATAATTTTAAAAATGTAACCTTAATATCGCTACCACGTATTTAAAGAAATTAACAATAATTCCTTAGATCTGCCAAATATCCAATCAGTATTAAAATCACCCGAATGTCTCATGAGTGACTGTCCTAGTCAGCTCACTCCATTCCAAGCAAGGGCTGAACCCTATGGTTGGTTGAAGAGGTTCTCAAGCCTCTTTTAATCTATTGTTTGTACTGCCTTCCCCCTCCCCCGCCACCCCGGTAATTTATTTTTTATTTGTCCTGTAGAGTTTCCGTATTCTGAATTTTTGCTGCTTGCAAAAATTTCAAAGTCACTGGACTTTGGTGAACATGTGTCTCTGATTTGGTGTTTCTCAGAAATTGATTATTGACACTGGATCAGGTTTAGCAGAATGAGAGCAGGCCGTGTATCACGTATCTCAATATTTTAAAGTGAAAAAGTAAGCTACGTCCACAGTCAGCCTGCCATTCCCACCCACGGTCCCTCTTTTTCTGGAGCAGAAGGAGCTTTGCACTCCTAAAGATCAGCCTTGTCCGAATGGCTGCCAGGATCTGTCAGGGAACGCAGGGTGGAGTCAGGGAAGGGGCCTGAGCCTCCTGGCCGAGGCTGGAACTATGGGTGCCTCCTGCACCAGGGCTACCTAGATTGAGCTCCGCAGGGAGCCAAGGGCTGGGCTTGACCTGCTGTTTTCCTTGCATCTCTAACTTGTGATTTCCAGGCAGTTAAAACAGCTCCGAAAATTTGGCCTTCTAGCGGAGGGGTGGGAGGGAGCACAGTTGTCTGGGAAAATGAGTCGGCCTAGACCCCTACTTTTGCCAATGCTCTGCTCCCTTCTCTACCCTGCAAATATTTCTAAATGGGGCACTGAGGCTTACTCTGCTCTGGACCTCACTAGGAGGCCTTCCTAAGCTGTGTGGGGTTTTAGCTGTTGCCTGCTGAACACACCCCTCCTGCTGTACCAAAGCACCACCAGCAGCCCAAAGTCCCCACAATCAGTCGCAAGAGCTACTCAACTCTGGGAAAATCATATGTCCGCTTGATTTAAATGCCATGGAGGACAGGTTTAAAATAACTTTCTCTTTTGAATCCAACATCATTAGCATCAAAAGTCAGACAGGTTGAACCTGATTCTCTCGTTTCTGTTTAAGTGATACAAAGCCACTCTCATGTCTAGATTTATCTATGGTTACCATGGAGATGGCTGTCTTTGTGTCAAGATTTATACAGACAGCCTAGACGGGCAAAGAATTTGGGCTCCTGAGTTCTTTAAAGGCCTTGTGAGGTGGGGGAGACCAAAGCAGGCCGTGTGTGTACAAACCTTGAATTTGACATTTTGGTTGAGACGTGCAGTGAACGGTCACTGGTTTGTGCGGGAGCTGGTATGTTCTGCAGATAATGGTGTCCACCTTCACAATTGCTTTCACCTCAGACGTGCCAGTGTCGGCTCCAAAGGTCTTTCTCTTCACAGCTTGCTCTCTCATTTCAGTTACTGAGCTTTTAACTTACAGCCAGGAGGCTCAGAATTATAAAGAACATGTAAGTAATATATATACTTACTAATAAGTGATAGTATATTATAGTACATTAGTAAGTATAGTATATTAGTAATAGTATATTAGTAAGTATATACTAGTAATATATATTACTAATAATTTATATATATATATATATATATATATATATATATATATATATATAAATTTACTTTCCACTGAAAGTAAATCTAGGGAAAAAAGGAAAGATATTTTAGTAATGTACTGAGTTTTAGGTCTCACTGAATGGTCCTGGATTGCTTTTTTCATCCCACGGCATATGAGCCAGGGTTCCCAAACTTTACCCTGAAGTGCATCCAAAAGTTGATTTATTTACCTTCTTCTCCCTTCCCCTAGGTCTCCTTTACATGCCCCCAAGGGCCCAGAATTGAACTTCTTTTAAATCTCCTATTTAAAATGAAAAATCTGGGGATGGCTGGGTGGTTAAGCATCTGCCTTCAGCTCAGGTCATGATCCCAGGGTCCTGGATCCGGGCCCAGGTCTGCACCTTGCTCAGCAGGGAGCCTGATTCTCTCTCTCTGTCTTCTGCTTTCTCTCTCTCTCTCTCTCTCTGAAATAAATAAATAAATAAAACCTTTAAAAAATGTAAAAAAATGAAAAATCTGTACCGAACTTATATTGAACTGCATCATGTTTTGGTGTGTTCTGATATAAGCTACTTCAAATCCATAAAATTACCCCAAATTTTTTAGTAAAGTCAATGCTCCAAAGTAATGTTAGCTAGTTAGCTAGCAGCTAACTGCTAGCCTTGGCTCTGAGTACAGCCTAGGGTACTGCCCATATTCCTAGTGGAGCACAAAATTCCGTCAGGGAAATAACAGAGAAGAAGGCTTTTTGCTAAAATCTGTGAAGGACCATTGTCTCTGGTCCTCTGTGATGTTTGCAATTCCATTTGGATTGCTGTTCTTTAAGCTCTGTGTTCTCCTTGATAATGCAACTGGAAAGGGGAGCATAATAAATTATTCACACCTTTGCAGTGGCTCGGGGTACCTCCAAGGGAATGTGCATTTAAATGATGATCACTGTGATTTAATAATTGGTTATGGGGGAAATCTTGAGTGGAAAAATGCAGTGGCCATTCTCTATTTGAGAGATGAGGAAACATCTCTATTTGAGAGATGACTTACCTGTAAGTCAAAGAACTGGTCGGTGAATTCCTTGGGGTTCTGGACCTCATTTAATGATTTCTGACTTTATAATGCCTAGCACAAAAGTACTAAATCTAGGCTTGTTGTATGAACAACTGGAGAAAGTAGGTTCACATCTCTGGTCACAGTGATTTCTCATTCCAGAGGGTCTCAGCGCCTTAGGAAGAGATTTATATTAACTCAAAAAAGATTTTTGCTCCTGGTACCACTCCTTTCCCTGGAACCAGGAGTGGAAGTCTTGTCTTTACTGCATTTGACTGTTCTGTGCTAGGTTCCTGGGGCTTCTTCCTTTTCAAGGTCGTCCATATTTCTTGATGCCCTCTGCCCTTCCCTGGCTCAGGCACTGATGTTTTCCCTGCTGAAGAATTTTAGTAGGTTTCCAGCTGGCTTTTCTGCTTTTAGACACTTGCTCTCCAGATATCCTGGTAGGCTGTCCGCAGGGGAGTATTACAACTCACGCATCCTCTGTGTTTACCCCTGCCCCCAAACCTTTATCAAGGGCCTATAATGCATCAAATCCAGTGGAACTTCTTTCTTGGGCTTTGAAAACCTTTCTGCTCTCACCTAACCTAACTTTTGGGACTTATCTACAAAGCTACTGACATAAAACCTACATTCTTGACCACCTAATTATTTTACAAAGGTTTACAACATTTCCTCAGGCCTGAGAACATTCAGCTGAATTGTGAGGTGACCTCTGACCCTTGATGGTAATCAGTCTGAGGATGGGGTTATATACATCTTTGATTTCACCTTCTAACATAGCGGTCCAATGTGGCAGCGCCCCTAAGAGACCACAATTTCCGCTTCTCCATGGAGTCCTATGACAGGAGCCGTGCAGCGTGCGGGCCTGGCGTACGGAGGGCTGTCCCTGATGCGGGGGCACAGGTGAGGGCACATTAAAGAGTGAGTGAAGGACCAAAAGTGGTGGGTAAGATGGGAGAGCCGGTGCTGGAGGCGTGGTTTATCTTCTTAAACTTCCTGGAAGTGTTGGATCATTGTGGGCAATCCTGATGTTCACTGGTATGGGGAAGTGGTGGTCTTGGCGTGGGATGAGAAAGAAATACACAGAAAAGGACTCACATTAATGTCAGGGAGAGGGATCTGGTGGGTAGAAACCCCTGTGGAAACTAGCACATGGGTCTCTAGGTTGGGAACTGGGAGGTATGAAGCAGGCTGGTGACCAGCTTTCCCAGATTGGGGACAAGTATGTTTCTGTAGGGCAAGAATAGGCTTAGTGGGGATTGCAGACAGCTAAGCCTTGTCTATATGTCAAATCTGGTCTGAAAATTTTGATATGCATGAAGTTCAGATGCTCGAGTGTTTGCAATAAGTTGGCCAGGGTGTGTGTGTGTGTGTGTGTGTGTTGGCAAAGCAAGAAGACTGTGGATGACACGAGGTCTTCCTGGAGCTCTATACCAAAGAAGCTTGTGAAAGGTCTGTTAACTCCTTACAGAACCTGGGTCTGGGACAACTCTGATTTCACACGTTCTGTTAACTCTTCCTAAATAGCAGCATATTTATCATACTCTATGCCTTTACTTCTGGTGTCCAAACACAGCTCTTTTCTATCTCAATGCCACGGTCATGGAATCTCTTTGAATACAAATAAAACATTTTCCCATGCCTTCTCTTATTTTCCCTCTTCCACTTCACCTTCTTCCATTGCTTCTTACAGACATTTTTGCACTTTGCAAGAGGCTCAGTCTTCGGAATCCAGCCTGCACTGGAACTTTGTGGAGGAGTGTGGAACCCAGAGACAGTACTTTTGTCTCTAGCTATGGGCACAATTGAAGAACCTTTAGGTTGTAAGAATTGAAGTTTCTCTTGAGACATGGTCATGTATGGTAGCACAGAAGTCACTAAGGGTAGACTATTCTCTGGCTCCAAAATTTCTTTTCCAAACAAATATGTATATTTGATACCTACAAGTTTGGAATGTGCAACCATTGACTCCATAGATGGAGGAGCCCATGGTTGGACATGTTCTATTTTTTTCTCTCAAGGGTTGGGCCCATTATGACTGTGACTAGGGATTATGTTTTTCCTCCCCAACTGATGAATTTTCTACAACAGGATCGTTTTCCACCCAGACTATACAACATCTATGGAACATGCTAAATGGATTTTTAACCCCCAGGGTCTCCCGCTGAAAATTCATTTTATGGTTTAGGCTGAATACCTGGTCTTCCCTGCCACTTCTTTATTGACCCCTGCTTGTGACTGACATCAGGTCACTAGGGAATTGGATGGGCATGGCAGAGTTGTTCTATTCATTTGATTTTTAGTATTCTCATTTTGAGACTGGTGAAAAATCTACCTGCTTATAAACAAAGAACCTTGAGTGATAGAATTTCTAAATGTTCAGGATTAGTTCTGGAGATAAACACGTGCATAAAATCCTGAACTATAAATAGTTAAACTGTAAGGCAGTATATATATAGTTGTTCCTAAATGTGAACAAAGCAGAACTAGGTACACATAGTTGAATTATTAACTTTAATCGGTATCATCAGGGAGGGCAATGATTTAAAAATACCTAAAGTTTCTTTAAAGGAAAGATCAAAGAAGTCATGAGGCAACCTCTTGGCACATCATTTTCATAAAAGCCCGTACAATCATTTTTGCAGAAGTTAATTATGGCAGAGACATTTAATATTAAAAAAAAAGGCTAATATTTAAAAGGCTAATATTTAACTGATGTATCTACAGTCATGGACCCCAGGTATGGCACCAGACTACCAGTTTCTTGAGACCCACTGGAAACTTTCCCATCCCTGATGGAGTGTGCCCACCCAGGCCCCACTGGTTTTGAGTGACATCTCCATGTGGTGCCTAATTGTTGCTGGTGAAAGGCTGCAGTCGAGGAAGGGATTTTACCCGAGGCTTTGATTTCCTTCTACATCAGAGTTTTAGGGATTTGGGTGGCAAGAGGTTTTCTCCAGCTTTATGCTTCCGGGCATATGTTGTCTTTGGGATCCTGGCAGGTAACAAAGCCATGTATTTGAATTAACCGTGTTTTTAATCAAATCTTACCTGTGTAAGCATAGCGTTTCCCTGCAAATTAGCATCTGCCCTCTGCAGGAGGCAATGGAGGCGATTTTAGTCCTGCTTAACAAAGGTGAACTTGGAGATCCAGAGTGGGCAAGGAACTCACCCAAGGTCTAATGTCAGTTCTTAAACTCCTAAACTCTGATATTTAACTCTCATTGCCACTGAGAAGGTGTCACGGAGCTTTGAATTCCTGGCAGTAATTCTTAAAATCAGTTCCTAGAATATTATTTTTGGAGTAAGCTTGGGCTCTGGAAATGTTTGAGGTTAAAGAGAGGAATCAAGATTGTGTGTGTGTGCGGGCATGTGCGCATGTGAAATAGTGTGTCACCTATGTGATGGCCCCATGTTGCCCCCTAATGGAACTTTCAATATTTGCAAAATTCTTTACTGACTAGTCTTTTATTACACTGAGACAAATAAAACATTGGTAAGCATGAACTTTTCACAGGATAACATGTTATCTTATCATTTTCATATTTAAATCAATTGCTACTGAAACTTTGCCCAATTTAAGGAAAATGTGATTGGGATAAGTACAGAAGACTTTGTACAAATTTATAACCATATGTCGCAGCCCCCTTCACCTGTACCCTGAGGGATGATTGTTTCATACACATCTCTTTTTTAAAAATGCATCTAACAAAATGGGGTGGTGGTCTTACTATTTTACTAAATCTGGAGGATAAGAGAGTGGCTAACTTTTAAGTTTCATATTTGTGAAACATTTTTTTTTTTTTTTAAAAGAGGGTTTGAAATCTCGCCCTGTCCCTTTTGTTAGCTGCAGAAAATCAGGCTAAGACTTCATTTTCTCAAGCTTCACTGTCTTCCTCTTCCAAAGTGGGGAGAAGGGTGCAATTTGTGAAGATTTCAACACAATTCCTGCTGCAGAGTATGCGTGCAAAAGTCAAATAGTGGTGCCTGGGTTTTCTATTATTACATGAGGAGATTGTAGTAAAGGAGCTCTGTAGAATTTGAACATCTCTGAGCCTATCTAGACATGCAGGATAAAAGGGAAAGGAGGCAGTGTGAGGAGCAGTTTTCATTTCTGTCCACCTGCGACAGTCCCCCTACCACACACGTAGGAGGAGCAGGAGTTTCAGTTAATGTGCCAGGAGGAGCTCCTGGTGTGGGCCACGGTCTCAGAGGACTTTGTGGCGTTACAGGCTGTGGAGGCTACTTCAGCGACTAGCCCCCCTCCAGAGGTATACAGTCCATCTGGCCCAGGACCGCACTCCCCAGATGCTGTCACTGGTTGCGGAAAGACGGAACAGGTAAATGGGAGCTGGCGGTGGGCTTCAGGGGGCACAGTCAGTGTCTATGAAGTGGGCTGGAAGAAGGCCCCAGAAGAGGCTGACAGCGGGGGCATGCTGCCCATCGTCCTAGTCCCAGCTTCACCAGTTTCAAAGACAAACAAAGAGGGACAGAGTTAAAGCAGTGAAAACAGATTGTATTCAGTCACTACGGACTGTCGGGCAGAGAGCTGAGCGACATCCTGATTTGGGTGGGGGTGACCTGGCGTTTTAGCAGGGGGAAGTGTGGAAGAGAGTGGGGCTCAGGTGGAGAAGGACAAAGAGCTGGTCAGAATAGCTGCATTGAGGGCAGCTGCGTGTGCTTCCTGGTGGTGACTGAAGTGAGGGTTCTAGCCTCTCGCACCGGCAGGGAGGCAGAGGCTCTGTACTTCAGGTGGTTACATTTCCAAGGCCCTCAGGTCCTTGAGAAGGACACTCCAGAGCTGTAGGGGATACATATACTCCTCAAAGGGACAGAAGGAGGATTCACAGCTGACGTTCTTCTTAGCAGATGTTCTAAGAAAGGGAGGATGGGCTTGTCCTCAGGTGGTGGTTAGAAAAGCAGCCGACTTTTCTGGTAGGTGAGCTCTCTCAGGTAGGTGTTTTTATATGGGGTGGGGAGGGCTGCGGTCATCCTAGGGACGCAGCCTTACACTGCTAAAAGCCATGCTAGAGTTTGGTCTCTTCTTAGTGCCGAGTTCTGCAGTTCTCACCATGAAGGCTTCTCTGACCAATATAATTCGTCTGTCAACTTTGATGACATTTTTGGAAACTGAAATATTAGTGGTTCATTCACTCCCTCCACAAAGATTAGTTGGGAGTCTCCTGTGTGCTGGGTGGCAGGGAGTCTTAGAATTGTTTGTATTTGTAGTCTGTTTCTTTGTGTTAGTGCTACCTTAACTAAGTTGCTAGTTAACTCTGAGTTTAGAAACACTGTCTTGTTTTTTTTGCCATCCACACATTTTATAATTTAGTAGAGCCCAATAAATATTCTATTGAATGTATTCAATATAATAGAACAACACAGAATAAATAAAGAAGGTAAAGGAAAAGACTTTGAAGTAGAATTTGAGCGATTTGGGAGTTAAGTGGAGAAGAAAATGACCACATTGAAATGATGAGAGAGGTTATTTATTTTATTGGCTTTTTCACAGGAGGGAAAACTAAAATTCACCTGAAAGGCTGTGCTAACTTCTCCTATGTTTCTCCAACAGTCTAGAAAATATTTGCCATTTTCTTCCTTAAATGCAAAGAAGGAATGACTCTCTGAGATGCATTGTGTAGATGATATTAAAATTACACTTTTAATGTGTCTGAGATAGTGAACATTTCTACTAGTTTAACATTTATCTAAACCCTAAAAATAGGTCCAAAGGATTTTACTTCTTCTAAATGTTAGGAATATTCTCAGATCTTGCCAGCTCTGCAGCAAATGGAGGGGGTGGTTCTTGGATGGCAGAGCTCCCTGGAGGGAGGCCAGGCTGCAGCTGGCCAAGTTGTAATGTTTTCATCCGAGGTGTTGGCGTGATGTCTTCTACCACTGTTTCCTCCCCTGTCATTTCTAAAGGAAGGCCAAGGTTGGCTAAGGGTCAGCGCTGGCGAAGAACTGAAAGACCAGGCTGCTTTTGCAAAAACTACATGCATTTTACCTAGTGGCCTTTTCCCTCTGACTGCCTACACGTCATTGATTTCCGTGGATCTCGGTGAGGGTGATTTGCCTGGCAGGGGACTTTTAGTGGTATTCCGTGGTATTTTTGTGAGATATGCTGCTGGCATCTGGTCAGTAAGGGACAGGGATGCTGGTAAACATCCTGCAGTGGGGACATTGGACAGCTGACAGGAAGGCACGCCACAACAAGAAATCATCCAGCCCCAAATGGCAAAAAGACTGAAGCTGAGAAACTGCACTCTAAATTTTAAACCAAGGAAACCAGTTTCTTGCTTAGCACGTCACCTGACAGCTTACTAGTCAAGGCCTGGTCCCCAGGTGACATCAGCATCACCTGGACATTTGTAAGAAATACAGACTCTCAGAACCAACTCCAGACACACGAATTTACAATCTGCATCTATTTTGAAAAGCAGGACTAACATTCTCTGAAAACTACAGAGGGCATGGCAGTGTGATTTAAGGACTTGGGGTTACCAAGTCAAGAAGACACAGCATCGTGGCCCTGCCTAGGTAGCGTCTTTAAATCCACAACATCTCACTTCTCTATATTTGTTTTTTATGTTCACTGAAGTATCTTTCACTTCTTTGTTCCCTTTCCCTCTCTCCCTCCTCTCCTTCCTTCTCTCCTAGTTATTCTGTTTCATCAAAGCTGTATTTTTCCTTATCCACGTGTGTGCATTGCTTGTCCTAGGACTTTAATCTGGAGCCACTCTTGATACACATGCTGAAAAAGCAGACACTTATCTCTTTAATTAAAGGAAATTGTCCTAGAGGGAAAAGTGGGTAGAATCTGGAAGGACAGCCATACTTTCTGAAACCTGATATAACAATTAAATTCAACTCTTCTGCACTGAGTCTCTAGTGATGAGATAGTAACAAGGCAGGCAGGAAAGTTCATCCAGCACTAATTTAATCAGAAGCCAGGGGACTCGGTCTCTATGATATATCTTTTGTCAACACAGCTTTCAGTTTTGAACCCACAATCTAAAACCCTGGAAATTTACCATATTGACTTGCCTGCAAAATTTCTGCTGAACCCAAGTATAATAGAACTGATGAAAAAATATGTTAGTCTGCACACCATGCCAGTGTATTGTAAAATGATGGAGTTTTAAAAATATCTTATTTAGAAATTTTCTCTCCTTTTTTAAAGCTTTTTTTTTTTATTTTTTTTTATTTTTTATTTTTTATAAACATATATTTTTATCCCCAGGGGTAC